>NC_089648.1:100370127-100681036 GCF_037042795.1 Molothrus aeneus
AATCTCCCATGCAAAGAACCTTGAGCAACATTTAGTCACCCTAATCTACTTCTGTCGTTCAAAACCAGGACTTCAACTCAGATAGTTCCTGAACCTGGTACAGAATCAAAATTATGCTACTGTAGATAATTCTTTTGAGAGGAAATTTAGATACTTGATTCTGTTTTTCAGGCAATTGGTCCCTTTCCATCTTATATTACACCCTGCTTGGATTGTCAATGAATTTCTATCTGCAGCAGCAGCAGTCATTTTAGGTAGCACATCCCACTGTGGGCTGTGTATGAAATTTATGCCTTTGATTTTTGTATATAAAGTCTCACTATTGTGGCTGTAGGCATTTTATAAACCTCAGAATGAATAACGAAGATATTCACAGCCCACACTCCCACACTCCATTATAGATATGCTACAATCAGCTGGGAGTCATGGCATTTATCAACTGCTGAAGGATAATGCAGTTTATCACTTTTTAATGAATTATTTTCTGTACTGCTCATTTCCGGAACAGATAAATACAGTCAAGGACATCCTATATCAGGAGGGAGTTACAGTGAAATTTCTTCTAAGTTTAATGACATTTAGCTAAATCCTTCCCCACAGCTTACAGTTTGTTTATGTTGTACTGTGGTGTAGAGGCTGGTGCAGAATGATACAAAGCACAGGTGAGGCATGTAATCCTTGCACCCACGATAAAAGACAGGATCAAAAAAAAAAATAAAAGTGTAAAGGGCTTCAGCTCCCTGGAGGGGATGAAGGAAATTGTAGAGTAGAGCACTGTCCTTTAGGTGGTCATCAAGACAAGAACAATTTGAACTTTCAGCTTGAAGAGATTTGTGCTGCCACTTATAAAAACAATATTATTTTGTGATATTTAGATGTTAATAATTCAGACAAGGTTTTTGAGAAAACCTTCACAAGTCCTCCTTTCAAATATAAATATTATATTTAAATTATATAAATATAATATTTGAAACAGGAGCCAGACCTCTCTAGAAGATGACTCTTCCATATGACTGCTGCTTTCTGGAGTTGGAAAGAAATGTCAAGACATCCCAGGTCTTCTAAAAGAAAACCCCCCCAAAACAACCAACAAACCAATCAAACAAAAAAACCCAAAAACCTAAGACAAACCAATATTCATACTAAATAAAATGTAAGTATCAGAAATCTCAAAAAATCTGTTAGTGAAATGACCTTTAAAGTACATGTTCAGCGCAGTGTTTCAGCTTCGATAAAATGAGGTGTTGTGACAAAAATTTGGAATTAATCTGATAAACTCTCAGAAGAATGTTATTAACATTTGAAACTAGAACCTTTTCAGATGTATCAGCACTGGCATTCCTAGAGATGTGATGAATGACTGCTCCGCGTTATTATCTAGATATTATTCAATATATCACTGCTTGTTTATTGATGTAGTTGTTGGCATTATGTCAGAATTTTATCAGCAGGAAGTTAGGAATATTTTACATATTTTACACAAACCTCTTTTCAGTGATGCCCCTCACCTCAATCTGGCTTGTATTTTTTATTGTTTAATGAAAATGCATTGTAAGAGTTTGTAATTATTTAAATTTTTGGTTATGGATATTATCCGTGTTCAGACATTGAATTTTAGGTTTCCTATGCACTCCATCAAATATTCTGATATCATTACTCATGCTATAAATGGTTCAAGCAGCTTATTTAATGTATGATTTTTTTCTTCTTGCATACTTCTCTTCTGTTTATTTGAAACATTCTGGTTTGGACCATGATTCTGTAATGCATTATTTTAGACATATAAATCTAAAGCACTGAAGCCATTCAGAGTTCCAGAAATTTAATGAATAGTTCTCAAGATCAATGCAAAAGACAAAATCCTCGTAAAATGTAGTTGATAAGAATTTTTTATATTATCTTAATAAACTATATATAGAAGAGCAGTAAATATTCTTCCATCTAACATACTTTCTCCTTCTTATAGGTTAAAACATGGACACTACTTATTAAAATATAACCTTAACTACTAAATGCCCCAATAGAATTAATACTGGAAAATGTTATTACTCATGTAAAAAGTTTAAGGCAAAATGTTACCAATAAAGCTATACTTGTGAGTTTTCAGTTTTATGTAATCTTGCCTATTATGTTATATATTTTCAGACAAGTATGAATAGGAGATATCTACACATAGTAAAGAGTTACATAGGAAGATGAGTGAAAATAGTGATTTGCAAATAAAATACTCAGCATGAATCTATAAAAACTGTAGAATTAACAGCAGTGACGTTTTAGGGAGGAGCTGGAGACAATTGAATGTTAGCAGGTTTTGAATGTCTAATTCCCTCATGCATATTTTGATACTTGTGTAGTGTCAAAAGGTGTGTTATTCTCTTTTCCAAGGTCAAAAATATTCTAAGACACTTTATCAGAAATTCAAATTAATCTGCTTTCGTTTAAATATAACTGGTTTATTTTAAAAATGTCTTTTACTTCTAAAGGGAGATGGGAAACCACATTTGATGAAGATCTTGTAAAATATGCTTCAGCCTAAAGAAATTTTTTCCTTTCCAGTTATCAACTCTTTTATCAGGGGGTATATGATGGAGACTTGAAACATGACTCTAGTGATATTTGTATGGATAGCAACACTGTAACAAGGCTCCCATGGCTGCAAATTGTATCCTTACAAGAGTACTTCAGGATTTGAAAATATTTAAGTAATCACAGTTTTAGAGTTATCATCTGGTAATGCCTGGGAATTCGTGACCCAAGGGACTAATTCCAAACATTACTAGAAAATGACATTGCTCATGTCAGTGTGGAAGTGTCTTGGTGAATATAAACCATAATATAAAAGCATTTGCAAGCAATTTAGCCATCTGCTGTTTCCTGTCGATACTGTTTAAGAATAAGCTCATGGCTTCACAAAACAAGTCAATGGGCCAGCACCTGAGGTAAAAGTCTTTGAAGTCCCAAGAGGATACAGTCTTTTTTTTTTTTTTTCCCACCTCAGAACTGCACGTTTTCTCATGATGTTAATAGAGAAAGACTGGAGCTTAAACCTACATATGGAAGCTGCTTTTCTCCACTCCCCATCTTCCTGGACCAGAGAATTAGAAAAGTGTCCCTCTTGTCCCCATTAATTCTGCTTGCTGCTCAGGTGGAAGGGAGGTACCCAAGGTGAGGAAAGAGACATACCCTAAGGTATAGTGTTGAGTTACCATACGAGATCTATTAAAGTAGGTCTTGAATGGTAACAGCATGCAGTGGTTTATTGTCATTATGCATTTCATTATTGTGTCTATTTTTCAAAAATCTTTTTGTGCTTGATTTTGCAAGGCTGACTCATCCAGGCTCATTTGTCCCTCTGGATTTTTTCTGCATGAAAATCAGCTTCAAGACATTGCCACTCCTGGCCAAGTGAAGAACATGTCCTCACTAGGCCCCTCCTTTTCTGTGTTCTATCCTGACTTCAGAATTATTTTTGTGGTTGTGAATGGCTGAAAGCAAATTAGGTTGGATTTTTTTTTCCACCTCAGACAGTTACTGGGTAAAAATGTTGTAATATGTTCCTTTGCTGGAAGTCTTCAGTCCTTTCACTCCTTTTTTCACATTGGCTTGAAACATTGCTAAAATGAAGCATGATACTGAGTAAAATTAGGTCCCACAAAAGTTATTAGCACAAAAGTTCTATGCAATTTGTGCTTTTACATCTAATTCTTTTTCATAGTTTTCAGGTTGACATTGATTTCTGTCTCTTAACAAACTTAAATTCCTATCACACTTTGTTTTTGGTTACATTACAGAGTATTCATTCATTTCATCTCAGTTTGCTTGGTCACCAGCTGTGTTATTGAGTGCCTTGCTTAAGAAACCCTAAACATGTGAAAATAACACACCACGGCTTTTTTTTCACCTTCTTATTCAATGCCATATTTGGAAGCTCATTCACAGACCATTGGGAGGTTCATTCATAGCCCACTGGGAAAGGTTAGGACTATAATTAGATCTTTTTTTTTCTCAGGCATTTCAGCAATAGAGTGCATGAAGGTTACTAACAGCTTTCTTTTAATTGATCCCTGGTGATTTTACTGTAAAGCTGTTAACTTGTGCACTGGGGACCCACAACCCACCGGCTCCTTGCACTGACATTTGCAGCAATGATTAGAATGTCATTGCTTTCCAATACTTCATTGTCATTCAGGGAGCACTTGAAATGCCTTTTACCTCATATTGCAATGGAACACACATTTGCCACCACACACACATACACTCAAACACACACACAGAGGCTTTTCCATTTCAGCACCACAGGCCTTTGAAATTGGATTTGTTTTGAACATCCACCTCAGTATTGCCTTTCTTTTCTGCACAGTGACACTCCCTTGTCTCTCATACTAATGGAAACCAAGCTAAACCACTCACTCTGCACATAATAGTGGACCCCAAGGGCTAAATGTCTGTCAGGATGGAAAAGCATGAAAACAAAGAAATTGTAACTATTTGTGTGAGTGCAAGAACTAATGTTCATCCATGTCAATACTCTCAGGTCTTTGAACATGAAATAATTCATTCAGTTTCAACTCTGATCCCATCACTTAGTAGAGATCAGTACTCAAAATTTTAACAGGTTCCAAGACCAGTGTACTTAATATGTACTTAATATGCTGGAGGGCTTAGGAAAGAGATTTTTTAAAAAGGGGAATTCTGGTAGATAACTCTACTGTCTTTCACTGAATTGTGCAGCTGCAATTGGAAATACCAGTTAACAATGCCCAAGTTAAATAAAAATAAGTTGTACTTCCTTTGAAAGCATTGGGAAAAAGTCTTACTCATCACCTGTAATCTACAAAAGAAAAGGACATTTTTTTCACAAACTAAAACCTGAAAATTTCTTTCTAAATATCTCTGAGGAGTGAATTGATTTGTTTTATAAATTGGTTTAATCAGAATGCTTTAAGACTTTCATTCCAATAAATTTCCTAGGTACAAATTCTTTAAATTCAGCATAGAAAAGTCTCTGTAGAAATGCACTGTTCAAGGTGAAATTTGTTTATTTGTCTGTTTTTATTGCAGTAAAACAGAGGGGGGGGGGGTCAAGATTAGTGTTCCATGTGTCTCTGAAAGGACCAGGAGCGAAATAAACAGCACAATAATAATAAATATGGAAGGCAAATGACACCTCCTACAGTGCCAGTTGACTGGCACATGTGGTATTGAGTGACAGTGCAAGGGCAAAATTTTTAAGTGCTTTTACACCAATCTGGAATCCTAAGAATAAGATGAGGAAATGAGTGCATGGCATCAAATGACAATATTGATTTAAATATCTCAGTGACCTAGTGGAGCTCTGTAGGAGATGCTGGTGCTAATTTTCCAGGCATGACAAACTGAGATGTACAGACACAGTACACAAAAGATAGTAAAAGGTGTTGCAGCATAAAATATTGAGGGAATAGAGGAAATTGCTGGCAGATGGAAATGCCATACTCCAACAGTAAAAACCTCATGCTCTTCTTGTACTGTAACTTGATAGAGATCAGGATATGTTAAATAACATTATTGTAGCTGCAGCTTTAGCATAGGTGGTGATAGTCAGTGATTTAAACTACCTGCATATTGACTGGATCAGAGGCTCATCAGGAATAGAAAAATGCAATAAATCACTGCTTCCTAGAAAATCTTGATTCAGACCCCACAAGAAAAGGTGCAGTTCTGTATCTTGGGACACAGAACCTAATTCAAGAAAAAGAAATGGGAGAGTTGCTCCTTAGCTGTGATCACTAAGGAATCTGATTGAACATTTTCTTAGGAGAGAGTGGGCCAAATAAATCTAGCATACAAATGTTGGCATGATTCTTGAATATTTAAGACATAAACCTACATAAAAATGAGGGAATTAATAAAAAACAAAACAACAATATAAATCAGTCTTCTGAAAAGGAAGATGTCTTCAAACAGTCTAGAAGCTGCTCCAAAATGGTAATAAAAGCTAATAAAACAATTTTGGATAATGGAGAATATGAGAAATTTGGGATATAGAAAGTGGTCAAGGCTGTACTTTCAATATCTTCTGCTGTCACTGATGGATGGTGAAGTAATACTGGGCTCATGGACCACACTATGATGCAGCAAGGCACTTCTTATTCCAGTTCCCACTGGTTCTCTGAATATAGCTGTCCCAGTAAATTAAACAGTACCAGAGTCTGGTACCTAGGTTGTAGGACTAAAATTGTTAAGTTAAGGCTACTGAGGTTAAGCTTAGGCCAGGGTTGTTCTCATTAAGCAAGTTGTACACAACCAGCTTTTCTTGGGAACCTGGAAGTGTTTAGCTGTCTGGATGTGAGCTGTTACCACGCCAGCTGGATGAGCTGTTACATTTTATGTAATATTATAAGCACAAAGACTATATTGCAAAGGCAGCTGATGGTGTCAGGAGAGGCCTGATCCTTAGAGAGAGATGTGCATATAGATCAGAACAGATGTGGTAGTAAGTGTATCTGCCAGATTATTTCAGAAAAAAAAAAATTAAAAACTAAGAAGTTGCAAAGCTTTAAGTTTGAAATACTTAAAAAATAAAAAAGAGTAATGAAAACCCAAGTATTATTATTTTATACAATGAACTGTGTGAAATCCCAGGATACTTCACTAATATGCTGGTTCTAGTAAGTTTTGTTCATTTTTCCAGTCTGTCTTTAGGGAAGTGAAGTAAGTCCATGATCAACTCAATTTTTAGCTCCAGAAATCTTTTTAGCTCATCCTAAAGTAAACACCCATTTATTTGGTCAGCTGAATTGAGTAGGTCTTTGTGTATACACCAATTTCTAGTGTCATCTGAAAATGTCTGTGGACCTCTAGGATGTCATTGCAGGGCTGTAACAGACAATAGAGGACCTGTGGCACATCTGTGCCCTTCCTGAGGAACAATCAGAGGCTGGATCAAATAGGACACTGGCAGTGCAATTGCACTAGTTATGAGATGTGAGTGAGCAACTGATTTGTACTCTAGATGTCTACATTAAGTAAGTGAATATAGGCCTAGGTGTCTCTACTCCTGTGATGGGATGGAGAGAGATAGTAGACAGTTCAACATTTATTAAAGGTCATTCCATCTTAAGGTGAATTTGTCTCTGATAATGCCTTTTTCTCTGGGAGTTACAAGGTATTGCATCACAAGCCAGTGTTCCTCTGCTTCTTTCCAAACTAAAGATGAGATCACTTTTATGGGGATAATGTTTATTTTCAAATTGCATTTGGAAGGAAAATTCCATCATAGAGTGTATGCAAAGCACTGAGGTCTTAATTAGTCACACTGATTCAGCTCCATTTCCTGAAGTGAGCGAAGGTGCATGCCTGGTAATTTCAGCATGTGCTCTCCATTTAACTAACCCAGTACATATATATTCAAGTTAAATTAAATGTGGACATTCAGAACTAAATGATTTTGGTAGTTAATATCAGCAAAAAATGAAGTATTTTTCCTTGATTGATTTCCTTTTCTGTTAGACTTATTTAAAAAAGAATACGAGACAAAAACCTCTCTGAGAACTATAGCACCTGAAGTTGTACTCAATAAACATTTAGGTACTACTTGTTATAGACAGGACAGTGATGTGCAGTGAATCAAGTAATTTAAGATTAGAGGTTTTTTTTTTTTTTTTTGCTGATATCAGGACTCTGTGAGGTATCCATGAATGCATTTTTGTTCTCTGACTTTTTTTCAGATCCTCCCCCTCTTATCTTTTAAATTCTATTCTTTCTACCATGTTTTAGATTATTAAATAATCAAGTCCTCTGTATCTTTCTTTATGGAAGATATGAATGCAGGAATTCTTCTGTAGAAATGAATGAAAAATTAACCTTTAAGCTTCATAATAAATATGTTTTTGAAATTCATTTTATGTGAGCATGTGTATAAAGTAAACATTCAGAAAAATGGAAAATCATCCCATGAAATATGGTAATTTCTTTCTACGTAATTTTTTTTGGAACAAGTTGGCTAGCAATGGTATTTTGAAAGTTTTTGCAATCCATATTTCTTATTAAGAAGGTCAGCCAAACACCTCCAGAACTGTTATTATCACACATTATAATACATTTGAAACCTTTAGTCTGTATAACATTGTGTGTGATGGACAGAACAGAATTTAAAGAAGTTTACACTAATTTGCTGCAGATATTGATTATGTCAGTGCTAATATCTACGGAGATTAGAAGGGTATTACTATTCTACAAGGTTAGAGAGTACTATGGCTGATTCTTGCCCTTACACCAAAAGAAACAGGTTAAATGTGTCAATATCAATAAATACTACTTTGGAGCCTAAAGTCAGGTGTTCATATCCAAACTGCTGTGAGCTCTGGATGATGCTAACACACGAACAGTGCCTATTGAGAGAAAGCTCCTTCCAGCTAATCAGAAGTATTCCAGACTCTGTCCAAGAAATTTATCTTTAAAGATAAATTGTGGTGCTTGTGACTGTAACCTGGCACCTATGATTTTGTTTTCTCAGCAAACTTCAAATATGTTGTCTTTGTTTCTGCCACGAATTATTGTTTTCTCATCCTTTTCTTTGCTTCTTTCCTTCCTGAGTGCTGATCAACACTCCGAAAGATAGGTGGGGAAATTTTCCTGTGGCATTGGGGAGATCAGCTTTAGCAGCCACAGTATGGGCATTCTAACAGGCCACTGCTGTGCTGCCTGTTCTGGGGTGAGCACAGGCTGCTGTGCAGATCTCAGCCTTTCAGACATGGCTGCAGGTGGCAGTGGGTGCCCTGGTTCCTGGCTGACACAGAGGTGGCCACACAGATGGAAGTGCCCTGGGCAGAACAAATCATTTCCATGCACCCTACTCAGCAGTCAGTAGGTAGCAACACCTTTCTGTGGTTATCACCTTGGGCTGGTTTATAAACACAGTATGGATGGCAGAAGTATTATAGCTCATTGAAAATCCCCTGAGCAACTCCCCAGGTCTTTTACTTTCATGTTAAAACCTCCATAGGTGTTCCCTAGCATGAACAATTCTGACATGAGAAGCTGTAACCAGTGCATGAGCCACTAGAGCCACCATAATGTATCATGGCAATAGGATAATTTTTTCCCAAGAACCCTAAAGACTGAAGTGGACATTACTGACTAAAGATTTGAAACATTTCAGTTAAAGTCACCCCTGGATCCCCAGTCCTACACACACAAAAAAATAATCTGTTTTTTTCTTTGTCAACACAAGAAGCACCTGGCCTGCCTTTGATTATTCCCCTGTGTAAATTAGAGGGAAGCAAGCTACATTTATCCTTGTAGATTTTTAATGTTTTATTGGCAGTTAGATGAAAAAATAGGCGGGGATTTTCCCGCCCAGTGAAAAGAATAATTCTGGACTTATATGAATCTAAAGAGGCTTCAAAAAAAATCTTGATTGTAAGATACAGGATGCTACCATTACTACACTAGTAATAGAAAAAGCCATTAACCCTACAGCTAATTGAAATGCTCAAATTGGTTTAAACAGTGTCCTTTTTAGCAGGAAAGAGATTGAGCAAAAAAATATGTCTAGAAACAACAAAAACATTAGGGTGCCCTAGAGTGTTCTGCCTCTCTTGGAGGCTGTGTAAATGTTTTGCCATTCAGGCGAAAGGGTCCAGGCTTTTGGTTGTCACAAGAAGAACACATGATCTACCCTATTTTCATATGCATGAGAAATAAAAATTGTAATGAAATTTTTGGATCAAAATTCTAGGCAAATCTATAGCAGAGTTCAGGAAAAAAGGGGTTTGCAAACCTGCTACCTAGTGCTTCTCTTTCCATCTGATTCCACTGCCTGTAACTGCAGACAGGTATGCACATAATCAGTTTAGCTGCCCTGTGTTTCCTGACAGTGTGGGCTACCTATTATCCCTCAAATATGCAAAGGGTAACTGGATGAAACACAGGAGTTTACCAGACTAGCTGACTAAACAGTTCCTTCTGCATTTAATCTCTATGGGTCCCAGCTTGCTTAAGGACACATTTACATTTAGATACAAACTTCAACAACAGACAGATATGAACTGTTTTTGTACTAACAGAAATATTCAGAAGTGAAACACCAAAAGCTAAAAATGACAGTGGTGGTGTGCTTGAGGGAGAAGCCTTGCCCAGAGGCAGGCACAGTATTTCAGATATGAGATGCGGAGTTCACATAGGCAGATTCCAGGTTGTACTTTGTTCTCTGCTACTTAGGGACCTCAACACCTTATGCGGTACTATGACATAAGCAGCCTTCTAAAAAAATAGATCATGCTCTAGTTTTCACCTTTTAATCACTGTGGGATTTTAGAAGGTTTGAGAGGATGTGATAATTTATTTAATATTTTTTAAGAGCAATTCTCCATATAAGTTTTTTAAGGAAAAAGCATGGAGAGGTTATGCAACTGAGACAACTGTGCTGATACGATGAAATTATTTTGAGATCACTGTTCTTATGATATTTATCTCATTTATGTTAAACTTTAATCTGGGATTGGAGGGTGGTTGAGATTCTTATAAAATACTTGATTTCTGGCTTCCATGCCCAAGCAGCCAGAGTAGTTCACATTCTTCAGTTATCAGTAAATTTTTGTTTGTTTGTAGTCCTCCCATAAACTCTTGTCCTCAGTTTGAAAGCATAATTCCTTGATTAGAAAAGTTTTCTCCTTAATTCCTGAATGCTAAACAGCACTAATACTTGTTGTATTAATTTCACATATAAAAGAAGGCCCTGGAGTTGTGAGGAGTGATTAGGTGTACAGCTAGTCAGAACAATTATGTAGTGCTGGAGGCAATATTTGCTGCTTGTTTGTATACATCTAGTTTGAAAGCCCTTATCAAAAACTACCTTACTGAATCTGGAAATGTTAGGGGATTTTTTTGAGTTATCTCACACAGTTTCTTCATATCGCCTTAGGTTGTTTAATTCGTGTCCATAAAGGACAACTAAGCTGTGGAAGGAAAAGATTACAGTGCCCCTGCTAGTTCTAAACAGTGTGTATTTGATTTATTCAGCCCTCTTACTTTTATTTGAGGTGGAAATCTCCTCCAAAGGCCGCTGACTCTGTATTCCAGATGTTGCCATATCAGCCTAACTTCCATTTCTCATATCTCCCTTCTCCTATCTGTCAATTTTATGAAAAAATTAGAGCTCTCATACAATCAAAATGTCATCCTCCCCACCTTCCCCAGCAAGCCTTGCTTTTTATTATGGGTAAGCAGTCATGTGTAAAACCTCATATTGGACCTCATCAACAGGACTGCCTATGGGCTGTGGAATCTGCTACATGATATTATAAGATCAGGTTTTTATTGAGAAACTTCATGTACTAGAAAAAGAATGTTTTTGGGGTGTTTTTAAACTGATGTGGTGGACATCTGGACGTCTTGAATACTTAGGCAAATGACAATGTTTTGGCTGAGAAATTTTTACTGTGGCTTAGAGATCTGAATCTATCCTGAATAAGATGTGATCGAGACTTACTAATGGCTGATGGTCTTTGGTAATCATTCCCAATAATAAAATGGATTCTGTGTTTGTATTTCAGTGAAAGAAGAATATCTACCTCTGTTAGCCAACTCAAAACTCAGTTCTTGTTGTTCAGATCAGAAAGAGTAGTACTGACAGAATGTCAGTGTCTGTTTAAATATTTTTTATTTTCCTTTAGCACCAGGACTACACATCTATTGGTGCTGACAGAACGTGTACACTACGTGCCACCCTTCAGCTCCATCCTGTGAAACACATGCCAAGACCTTATAGCAAACTAAGACCTGAAGTAGAAAAACAAAAGTCATAACAGATAAATTGACAGTAAAAGAAGGGAAGAGGGATAATACTGTGGTTTGCTTTATCGTAAACATCACCAACAACCTGAGAAAGGGAATGTAGTCCCAGCTGTAGATAGAACAACAACAGCAAGAGAAATGCTAAAATATATAGTTTCATAATATGCAGCTAATGGAATTCATGGGCACAAGTTAACAGGGAAGACAAGAAACAGCAAGTGGACAAAAATCAGATTTCCAGATGTTCTGAGATCTTTTTTTTTCATGAGTGGTGCAAAAGGGATGAAAAACAGCCTGACTTGGCTAGCTGGAGGGGTTTTCTCCAACAGAGGAGAATCTCACATAAATCACGGCTGTTGAACAGGGACTTGGTTGGAGGACTTAAAAACTTTGGAATCTATAACCAAATATATATGCTTGAAAAATACCTGTCCTGATGCTGGAATTAGGCTGGCATTCAAGAAAACACAGCTCAATAAGTAAAATAAAATTATTTCGGATTACCTGGAAAACTCAATGCAACAGAGATTCTGGTTTTTGCATGATAAACAACGTCATTAATAAGATTAATAAGGCTTTTTATTTTTATTGTTTTCATATTTTCAGGGTTAGTATAACAATTTGTTATCTACATCTTGAACTTTAAAAATTAGGGTCTTTCTCCACTTTCACTTCTTGTAAACTGCAAAGGTGTATATTTTGGGGTAGAGAAAGGTAATGGCGAACTGTTTCAATATAAAATGTCATGAAAATAGCTGGCTGCAAATAGAAAATGATATTTATATAATTGGAAACTTACACCAGTACAATGTCTCATGAGTTGAATTTACCAAATTCTTCAGACTACAGCTCAAAGTCTAAAGAATAAATCTTTATTTAATAGTAAAAAAATCCCATGTCACTTAATACAGCACAACATTGCACACTAAGGAAATTGAAAACTCTTGCTGTATGTGGCTTGTCTATCAACACTAGTGTGATAAGAGCAGATCTGGGGCTCTTCTGGATCACTGTTCCCTTTCACCCATCTGCATTCCAGGTTAATCCATCTCTTATCTTTTCAGAAATTCTCTGGCTTAGTTTTTCCATGATATCCATTACTATAATGTTTAATTGCTGACCTTCCAAACTACCTAGTTTTAAGAAAGTCTCTGTAAAACTGGCCAATCCTCCAACCTTACCTAGTCAATTTGGTTGTTTAAACTAGTTAGTCTTAATGGATACGCAATACTTTCTGTGAGGGAGTAACCCAAATTCTTATGACTTCATAGTCATGCCCATTTCACCTTAGTTTAATTTGAGTGTAGTCTACCAAGTGTTACAAGAAATAAGGGCAGGACAATGGACAATCTTTTCTTCACATTTAAATATTTCACCACGTCATTTTATCGGAGCAATTTGACTGCAGTTTCAGTGCCTTTTACACAGTGAGTTCAAAACACTGACTGATCGTTAAGAACTGGCTTTTTCAGAACAAGGTGTGTTCTGCTACAGTCTCTGCCTCTAGACAGCTCACTTTCAGCACTCTGAATTAAACTGGAAGTGAGATGGGCTCTGTAAATTGAGGTTTGGGCTGAAAAAAAATACTTTGATTGGAATAATGTTGACAGTCTGATCTGGATAGAGATTCTTCATCTAATGTTTATTTATCCCTCTATTAGCTAATAAAACATCCTTATATTTTTTTGATCTTGAGTCCAGAGTTGGTCTATAATACCAGTAGGTAAAAAAGATGAATGAGACACCAAAAGAAACAAAATATAAGTTCCACATTTATTTCTAGTGATAAAAAACAGTAGTCAGTGTTGAATACTTTGTCTTTCAGTCTTGGGATTATTTTATATCATATACTTGTAATGAACAAAAGCAGACTATGGAGTGTAAATGTACTCACAGCTTACAGAACTAGACCATCATATCATAAGCAGGCAGAGTGATCATGACCTAGAGCTAAATAAAAATGCTATTTATATACCTTCATTTGGTGAAATAATGTCTGACTAGACAGTGAGCACAGGAGGGATTAGGTTGGTTGATCTGGTCAGCAACTCTAGATATACATCCCTAAAAGACAAGTATGTTCAGTATTTTCCAGAATGAGAAGACAGTCAAACATGGTTGACTCATAATTATTATGGCCCTTGAATAAAGTTATTTTATGTACCAGATATCAGCAATGATTACTGTAACCCATTTCATAGTTAATGGAGAAAAAACATAGATTCTTTATGATAGACTTCATGGTGGATGATTTGACATACTAGAAGAGTTGGTCATAAGCAGCAATTCCAAGGACAAACTTTCTGAAACTCTTTCACTGGACACTTAAGTTAATAGTTTAGATGTTGCTAAAGGAGTCAGAGCCGACTCAAGCCTTTTTTGCTGTGTAGTGAGGAAGACAAAATTAAATCTTGCTTCAGTGGCAGAATTCCCCTAGACTAAGGAAAAGCCAAACTGAGAGGGAACCAGCTTTTTCCAGATGGCAAAAGGTGTTAATAACAGTTGAGATATTCCTTTCTTCCTATTACATATTTCCCTGAGGTTTAACCCCAAGCAATCATCTCTTTCTCTTCCTGCGGTTGAAGAAAGTCCTCTCCCCTCTAGAAGTCCAAATTTCCGTCCTGTACTTTGCACGCGGAAGAGAGGAAAATGAGGAAAGGTCATGGAAAAAGAGCAGATTCCATAAAGACGAATAGGTGGCAATTACTGAAGGTTTTTAAGTTACTAGAACAGAAGGCTCCCCTAACTGATTGAAAGGGACATATTTATCTCTGTGTCCAATGATGCTTCAAAATGTGTAAATTTCAGGATACCTGATTGTTTTTCATTACTGCTCTTCTGAAAGAGTAGAGCATTTTTGTTTTGATAATTTCCAAGATACCATGAAACTGACCTGGGAAAGTATGACAAAAGGTGCCCATATTATCAAGCAGTATGAATTTCAATCCATAATTCGTTGTTTAGTAGTGCATATTTCAGATGGCATTTGTGTAAACGAAACAAAAATAAGTGTATCTAATATGCAGTTCATTTACTTATTGTGTGTGCTGGAAACCACATATTAAATATCAGTTTTCTTCATCTTCTAAAAAAATAAGAATTTTAAGATGCATTTCATAACCCTGAAACAGATTGACAAATTAAAGTATAACATCACAAGATAGCTGTTTCTTATCAAAGCTAAAAATTCAACTACTTTGTAATTTTGTAGTTGTAAATGTTCTTTTGGTTTTTTAAGGTTTTTATAGACTTTTTTTTCTTAAAATGAATGGAAAGATGCAGAGACTCTTTATTTGATTAAGTGCTACTTATATCACCATGATACATTTAAAATCAAAGCAACTTAATGAGATGAAACAGAAGTTAACAAAAAATATTTCAACCAAAGCCAATGACTATTGGACTGTAGACTTAAGAGGGATTTTTTTCTTTTACAATATTTCTTTCTTATACATAATGTAGTTTTAATTTATTTCAATAAAATACAAAAGTGTATCTTAGACAAATCATCTTTTGTAAAGAAAAGAGATGAAGAAATAAATAGGAATGAGAGAAAGTAAGGGGAGATATATTAAAATAACACAGGATATGTGGCCTGTAGAATTGGTAGTATTACCAGTAAGTGAAATATTACTACAGAGGCTAGGAAAAGAAGGAGAATGTTAGAAACTGATTGGTTGCTTCATATTTGTGTCTAAGGTAAAGAAAACAAAGAAACAATCTGTGAAATATTACTTTTTGTGTTGTTTTACTTTTTTTGCAGAAACCGGGATATAGAAGTAGGAATAATCACATCAGTATATCCCAGTACAAACTGGGATATAGAAATAGGAATAATCAACGTCAGTGCATTGGGCCAAAACCCACTGTTCTGGGGAATAGCTTTAAGGTAATGTTGAGAATCTCATAGAATCAAACAGAGAAAAGTCTTTTCCACAGGATTTTCCTCTGTCTTTAACAGGTTATCTGTGCACCCCTGCAGATCTTCTGAAGTAATAACTGTAACAGGAGAAATCTCATTAATGCTTTCTGCAAAACATGCTGTAGCTGTGCTGTGTACCACCATCTCACCTGGGGAGAGCTGAGGTCTACCCTCAAAAGCCACACAGTGGCCTCTATTGACAGTGGTGTCCTAACCCGGTGTACAAACCTTATCAGATCACAAGAAATCTCCTTTTACAGTCTTAGCCTAGAATCTCATGTTCAGACAGGATGAGGTCTCCTGTATGGAAGTGTATGAAAGTCCTACTCCAAGGATTGCTCTAATGAACCAGAACCTCAGCCATCTGCTGGGCAGGTGTTACTTAGACCATTTACAGGCTAAAGTCAAGTGCTGTGCCCTGGCCTGGCAACTGATTGAATACCTTAGTGTGTCAATAAGAGGCATCCAAAGAAAGCTGGTCTTTTAGAGCCATGTGATTAATGGCTATTCAGCTTAAGAGACAAAGAGAAGAGACAGGAAAAGAAGTAAATCAAACACTCAGAAATGCAAGTTGAGAAGTGGCAGATAGGGGAAATGGTACAGAGGGGTTCATATCATGAACTGAGAAGCCATAGAAAAAAAACATTCCAATATAACATTATGATATTAGACTAGAACTTTGTGACTGATGAGAACAAGGGGGAATAGGATTATGCTAAGCCTTGCCGGAAAGATCAAATATATGTAGTATTTGAAAGCTTGAAGGATTGTGTGAAATTTATTATGGAATGTTGAAAGGGGGTTGTGACAATGTGCAAAAATTGTTATAGAGTGTTCAGAGGAAGGGCCACATGCTGGGGAAAGGGGAGTGGGGTGTGTAGTTGAAGTGGATCCAGGGGGAACAAGTGTGAAAAGCAGAGAGGAGAGGGGACAGGGAAGACTGGCTGTGTGAGAGGGTGGACATATTTTCTAAGGGACTTCAACAAACTGGATTAGCTTGAAAGTAGAAGACCGACTTCTGCAGACACCAAAGCTGTGAGATCTGGAGGCCAGTGCTAAAATTTAGAGATCATCCAGAAATGGCAGCAACCTTCTGAATCAAGATTGTTGTCCTTGTGAGCTTTAACCTCCATAGTTTGGAAATGAGGAGCAAGATGATGCTTTTGGTGGTGCTCTCAATTGCTTAAATGCTGATTATGTTAATGAGGCTGCCAGTAAAGACCTTGCTCTTCCTCTTGTCTTATTGTGTGTACTTATATTCTGTGTGTGTGCACTTTGCATCTTTGGTACATGCATTAAGCCCTGCCACTGGCTGGACCTGAAAAAAGGCACAGTATCTAACAGGCTGGGAAATCAAAGTCCAGTGCCTTCGCTGAAGTTGACTTTTCTCACCACTTACTGCTGATGTGAGGGAGTGTACTCCCCTTGCTTACAGTCTTCATCACCCCAGAGAAGTACATCTGACTATGTTGTGTCAATCGAGTGAGTGAGAGCATTGGGAAAAGGTTGTACAACTCAGCCAGGCTGGGTGTTTTTCTTCTCTCAAATCCATTTGAGGCTAATTGGTTGAAGCTTTGAAAAAGTCCCTAAATAAACGTGGTGAACCTTTTTTTTTTCAGTTTCCATTTTCATATAACTTCTTTCATCTCCCACCATAAACATAAGATAATAGAAAGAGTTGTGAACACAGTTTTCCACTACAAGGGGTTTATACCTTTTTGTTCTTACACTTTTGACACTGGCTGTGAAGATAATAGTAACCTAATCAAGTCCACAGTTTGATCAGAACATTCTGTCCATAGAAGGAACTCTTACTGGTCTCCTGAGAAGAAGCCTCCAAGTTTTTTGTGAGTCCGTGCCTCCAAAAACTGCTGTGTTGACCACCTCAGACCTTTTAGGCTCTTTTCTATGCCCACTTGGGACACCTTCTCATCTTCCTGTCTCTGCTTTTGTGATGTGGTTCTCAGCACATGTACTACTTGTGTTTTTAATATATATTTTATGGGAGGAACCCTCCTTCTTCCCTTCCTGGCAATGAATCTTAAGGTGTTCCCAAAGTGGGTAATGGGACATCAAGTATAATGTGTCCCCAGGGAAAGGAGCACAGAGCACAGAGATAATTTCAAACCATTATAGGTAAATATATTAATTCCGTGGTCCCAACCATAAATATCCTAGAATTTGCTTTATTTATTTTTTGAGTGCTTTGTGCTTGTCTATAGGCCAGAGTCATATTTTGCACCTAATACAAAATACCCCATTATACCTGCAATGTTTAAACTGTCAGATTACAATGGTATTAGAGATTGAATGACATGGGAATGCTTGACCTGTATGTAAGAGCCACTTAAAGTGTTCATTGTTTGAAAACAAATTAATGTGAATGCTGAGGTGTAGGAGAAATGAGAATAAACAATTAAGTCAAAAGATGATAGTTTTGTTTTCTTTTTTCTTTTTTGTTTGGCTGAGTCTATTCTGTTGCCACTAGTTGTTAACAGCCAGGTTGTTAAGTTTTTTTCCTATCTTGTAGGTTATTAATTACAGAAAAAGAGTGTATAGACCTGCAGTTTCTATGAAAACCTTTAATCTCTACCGTGGGAGTATATTCTATTATAAATGCATGCACACAGCATTCACTGACATTAAAAGGAGTTATTGGCACCCATTGAGTGGAGAATAGATGACATGGTTGCTGAATCAATTACTCATAATATCTTTCAAATGCATGATATTTTGTTGAAACATTCATTAAAGGGAAGAGTTAAGAAAGGAGAAGAGCAACTGCATTTTCATTCAAGGGAAGTTTGGCCTTTATTTAATGTAGATTTCTTATCTAGACATACTAAATATACTTCCACAGATGATATTTCAAAAGAATGTAAAGTCACAAGGTTCTCATTTATATGCCCCATGAAAACCTGTGAATGTTGCAGCTTTTCTGAGTTTTATGAATAAAATAGAGTTTATTTCATAATGTGTAGAAAATTAATAGTCACAGTGGTTTGAAGAGCAATGACTTCCCTGATAATAAGGATAAACATAATAAGGACTTGATGGATATACCTAAGCTAGTGGAGGTTAATGATTGTGCTCCCAAAAAATTTGATTTCATGGTGACAAATTGAAGATGACCTGCAAAGATGAAGAAGAAATTCCATTAAATTTTTCAGAGCCTCCCCTCATAGAAGAATTAGATCAAGGGGTGCACAGGGTACTTTCTTACTCCCAAAATAACTGATTGTCTTGTCTATTGTCCAATGGCGTCCATTTCTGATGCAATTGATTAGGCCCTCCTCAGAGTAAGCTACGAGGACAATTATCTATGATGTGGTCATTGAGGGTCTAATAGTGAAAATTAACTTTTAATGGCAGAACTAGACAGATGAACCTCTGAGTCTATACACTGACATAGGTTTGGGGTTAGGCTGCAGTGTACTGCTGGGTTCATTAGAGGAGTGATGCTCCTTTAAAAGCAGAGTAAAAATTTATGTAAAAGACTATACTAAAAGGACAAATCATGTAGGCTCCCCACAGCTGCATGATACCACACAGCCTGACCTCAGAGGCCACAGGATAACAGAAAGAAGAGAAGAAAAGTAAAGCAGCCACATTTTTTGGGGGGCTATCTGTAAGAAGATGATAGAGAAAATTAATATATTCCTGGCAAAATGCTCATTGTTCAAAAATGTTCTTTCTATCCAAAGTGCCATTTGAAATACAGCCCTTGGTGGCAGTTAATATTTGTAACTACTTTGGGAAGCAAATATCACATAAATTGATAATTTGAAACTACTTTTTTGAGACAGAATGTCCATGCTGAAAAAAACCAATAAATCGTCTAAAGCACTGTGACAAATTCTGGAGAAATCAAAGATCTTGCAGACCCATAAGAATGAATGGCCCTTTTGACCTCATCCTCTCACTGTATATTGAACTGATTGGCGGATAGGAAACCTTACATTACCTGTATCTCTATTGGGATTGGTTTTGGTTTCAGTCAGTATGACCTTTTTGTTGAATTAAATTAGCTTGAACCCCCTGTTTTTCAAAGACGAAATTCCCTTCATACATTATTAGCATGAACACAAAGGTGATTTTTGCACCTTAAATTATAATGGTTAATTTTTAACACAATTAATTTTAACAGAAGTTAGGAGAATAGGTCAGAACAAAGAAAGGTTAGAGAATATTAAATAACTTAGAAGCAGCCAAGATGTCAGGATGTGATGAAATTAACTAAGCCAGAACTATCTTTGAAACATTATTAATTATGTCTAAGAATTCTAGGGCAGTCCTACAAGACTGTAGAAGGGCAAACACACTACAATTTTATTTTCAAAAATAGGTGGTGAAATTAGAAAGAAAGTAAAAATGTTGAGTTGTAGATAAGTCAGTCTGACTATGGCATCTCTGAAGATATAATAGCATTTTTATGAAACATTTTTAAACAATCATTTTATGGACACCCAGAGAAGGAAGACTTGATTTTGATAAGAACAAATGTGCTTAAAGCCCACTACTTAATTCCTGAAGAGGACAATTGTGAAACATATGCTAGAGACATATGTAGTATGTTAGCAAACATTAGCAAAATATTTGAATATTGAAAGAAAGAAAATTTCCAGAAGAAATTAGTAAAATGATTTGTTATTGAAGTAGGACAGAATCTTCCTTGTAGGAGGCTGTTTCAATGTGATGCTGTCCAGTATTTTTGTTTACTGACTAAGTCAGCAAAGTAGGCAATATATTTCTTTGTGGATCATAAACAATTGCATTTAGATGAACGTTGTATATAGTAAGGATTTTAAGGATGGAATTAAAATTGTAAATGGTCCTGATGAAAAGAGAATCACCCAAAGTATAACAAAAGGAATTAACTGAAGATGAGTGTGAGGTAATGCAATTAACAGACATATTTTTCTTGCAAAACTGCAAAATCAGCCTGCAGAGGTGTGCAGTACAATGAAATTGTTGATGTTAGACATTGTTGCAAAAATAGATAAGCTTCATGTAGGTATTTATTTACCAAGGTGTAATATATAACACGCAGAAAGTAATATTTACATTTTCCCTAACACTTACTCAGTTGTTTCTATTTTCTGTTCTACTTCAGGCACTATATTTTAAGAGATGATAATATCAGTAAAACAGGATCTCTTGAAAAAAATCTCTCCAACATCCAAACAAAACCCAACCATGAGAATAAGCAGAGACTTTGAAAATGTGGTCTTTGAGAAATGGCCTTCTGCAGAGAGAAAGATAACCTCAAATACATGGAAAGTGATGAAGGAAACAGGAGTGGCCTGCTGCTGTATGTCAGTAACCTTCCAGGCACTGGGTTCTATGCTGAAGCAAAGGTAGGAAACCTTCTCCCAGCTTGTCCTTGAAAGCAGGCTAAAAACTGGTTTTGATCCTACAGCAGGCTAAATTGATGAACAATGTCACTCCCTGAGTTTGTCACTCCTGTTGTATTTTCTGTGATCACATATTATCCATGTGTGTACAGCTGCAAAATGATAGAAAATACCATTGAAATATGACAATTTTTAATCTGAATATGCTATTTTGTCTTTCAATTCAGCTACTGCTACAATTTATGCATATCATTATATTACATAAATTTTGGACGTCTTATGAAGATATTTCTAATTATCTTAAAAAACTATGTGTCAGCAATATTTTTATGAGGTTTGTTGTCTATGAAATAAAGTTAATCTGAACAAAAGAGTTTTCATTCAAAAAGACTGCCTCACTGCCACTAGAATTGACTGTGTGACTGTGGTTTTGTTGGTTTTTAGTCAGGCAAGGTGTAACGGCTAGAATTACTCAATTTGATAATTTCTCTCTATATTTACATTTCAACAATTCTATATTTTTTTTAATTCTTTCAACAAATGAAAATTACTATAATGTAAAAATTGGATATCTTTTTGTAACCCTTCAGAATATCTGTAGCAGAGAAGTTTATAAGCAGTTGAGTGACATTAATTTTATTAACATTAAGGACTTTTCTTCCATTATGTATTTTTTAGAAGGAAAACCATAAAAAATGTCACTGACTTGCAGAAGACTAATGCAGTTTACAGACAGCCTTGTTTAACTGAGGTCTTCTGAAAATGGTGCCAAAATACAAGAATGAGTATCCAAATTCAAACCATGTACTTTTAGATAATTCTCATAACTGGTCATCAGAGACACTGAGTTTATTAAAGCGAGTGCTTATAGGAGGAAAAAAAAAGGCAGCTGCTAATTCCATGCATTTCCATATCTCCAGGTGCTGCAAAGAGTTGACACAGGTAGCTGACATTAAAGATTCAGTTAGACTGTTGTGTTTGTACAGGCAGAAACCACAGTGATATAATAACCACTAATTTTTGTTTGATTTTATCTAAGTTTTTCTCGCTCCTTTCTGTAAACAAGAAGCGCAGTTGTACCCAGGCATTCTCCTTGGAAGTCCTGGGGACAGAAATAGCTGCAAAATTACCTTGTTATAGAGCAATTCTAGAAACTTAGACTTAGATTTTTATGTTTCATGTTAGCTTTCAAACTAACAAAGGACTAAATATTTGTTTTAGCTTTTCATTAACACTAACATAACCCCATTGCAAATGATGCAAATGTTACCAAATGCCACTGCATGAATGAATATGATAGAATAACAGAGCAGTGTAAATTATATTCATTGCCAGCTGAAATCTGTTTTCCATTTAAACAATGCTAAAATGAACTTTTCATAGATACAAATGCAATCAAACTGTGAATGTTGCAAATGTTGTCGGTGTAGAATAAATGGCAGGAAAGCTCAAATGGAAGTTAAGGTGTATAATTCCACTCTGAAAATTCAATACCCCAAAATTTAGATTATTAATCTGAATCCTATATTAAATAACCCATATTTTAACCATATTAGAAATAACCTTTGTGAAAAAACCTTCCCAACACCCCCCCTAGCCTCTCCCCTTACCCACAATTTGTAACAATAACTTTCTTAGATATACTGCTTTTATAACAACTTTGCAGGAGGAGAGATAACTAAATAAAGCCACTAAAATATTTATAAGAAATATATTGAAACTACAGGAACATATAATATTGACTTTCAAGAATCTTGAATTACTCTATTGTCTGTATCATTGTAAGTGGAAAAAAAGATTCATATATGTTATTTATAGATACATTGACTCAGATAAATGTTCTGTGTTCAGAGAAAATGTTGCAGGCTCTATTGTTGGCAAAACATCATTGGTGTGTATTTAGCCTATGCAGCAGATACAGTTTGGGTAGGATAATACACCATATTTTTTTAGGATAACAAGGAATGTTTCCCATTCTTATGGAATAAGCAGCTAGGCCATTCTTGAGGGAAATGCAGTCCTTTATGCATTATTTCACAAAAAGAGACCAAAGTATTAGCCAAAATAACTTCTGCAGTCTGGAATTTTGATGTTATCAGATAACAACATAGGATTGTGCCTTTACAGTATCCTTGACTCCTAAGTAATTGACAGTCTCACCCCCCTATATTGTACATGTGATTTTTATCATTACTTTGCATCTTCAAAGGTTAAGAAGTATAAGAAATTTTCAGGAAGCTAAGTGGAAATGCCTTTCGTAGCCTGTAACATTTTGTAAAAAAAATATCAGTATGTCTTATTCTGTATGTCTGTACAAATGTATCACCTTACAAATACAAATTTTCTGTAGTCTCCATTTTAATTTCTTTTTTAGCTTATTCCCAGCAAATTCCTCCACAAAAGGCAACTCAAGGTCACAGTCCTCCAAGGATATTTTTATCAAATTAATCTGCATAAAGCTTGAAATTTATAAAAGCATTATTGAGCAAATAAGAAGCAGCATCTCTTTTAAGAATTACTTGGCTTCATAATGAAATTGTGCAAACTTGTCTCCTTTAACTCACTCTAACAAATTCATGCCTGCCAGAGTGGAATTTTTCTTTATTTAATTTTGCTAATTTCTCTTGAACTAACGGGGGAAAGCAGACACCGCGGGAGACGAATGGATAGACAATGAAATAGGCAAACCCCAAAAGGCTGAGGGTAAAAACAAATAAAATGAAATCACAAAGTAAGTGCCTATATGTTTTGCATTAGAAGATTAAAAAAAAAAAAAAAAAGCTAGCAGCCTAAGTCTCCAAGCCCAAAGTGAGCAGCTCATGAAAGCATTAACACAGAGGCATATGTGGTACACAAAAAGTGCAGCATTCCAGAGACATCAACACCAGATGTGTTTGTTTAATAGCTCAAGCAATTAAGATGTGAAGCAGACAGTCTTTTAGCCTCCTTAGTGTTGCTTCCATCTCCAAGTTGCTTTGCCTTAAGTTGATTCCCTGGGGTCAATGCCTGCAGTGAAGCTGACAGTTGGGCATTTCTGGGTGTATTCTCTTCCCTCGTGGCCCAAGCAGCTTTTATCAGAGCAGTTTCCTGGTTCTCAATCTGTCCATAATTAATCATAAAAAGATGAAGTGCCCTTCCATCTTGAATTATCAATGAATCTGGAGTTAACATCTTGTGGGTGCCTATTCTGAGTCAGGGAACAAAAGCTTAAGATTGGATTGTGAATAAGTAGGTGCCTTTTATTTGACCCTGGCCTCCTTTTTTCCTACTGGCATCATTATTTAACTTGTAGTAGAGTATTATTCTGCTCAGTGACATCCTTTTCTGGCACTGCTTGTCGTGTACTTTAATTTATACAATGCCAATTTTAATGCTTTTCCTTTTTTTTCTGATTTTGAGATGGTAATTTCCCCTGTCCCCCTCCCTGGACCATGAAAACCAATGTTTCATAACCTAAGCAAATGCTCAGGCTAATTCTGGCTAGTAAATGGACATATGCAATACAGCACTGGTGTGCTTAGGAGGAGGTGATTGCACAGCCTTTACAAATGTACTCAGCATCAGTGTGCTGCTATGTGACTTAGGCACAATGGAGACAAGAGAAAAACTCTAGAGGCTCCTGAGAGAAAGATGAGACCAGCTATGTATAGGGGTTCCATCTCTACTATTCTAATTAATTTACATCTGTGAGCAAATTACCCTGAGTGACATCAGCTATTCCTTTCTCCAATCAAGCCAAGAAGCACTAAAAAGCACATGACTGTCTGAAGCCTTTTGCTGGTTTTTAAGCAGGATGTCTCTGAGAACTTGATAACCCCCAGTCTTCATCTTTGTCTAAACAGAGCCAGAATTTATGACTTAGCAAGAATATATTTGCAGATGCTAAAGACCTTGATGTTTCTCTTCACTCAGGAAGATATCTTAGTCCTCTGGGGACAAAATGTAATTTTATTTGAACAAAGCTAAAACCTTCTCATATCTCACTTTGTCTACACTGTTATCTAGAAGTTTGTTTTCATGCTTCTTTATTCCTGAGTTTTAGATTTTTCTCTAGAATCATGTTTCCAAGCCCATTTTGTCCTGTTACCTGTTCCTCTGTCCTCTAATACCTTATTTTGATAGATCATGTATGCATTTGAAAGTCCTATCCTAAAAATTGCCTCCATGTTGTAGTGGAAATGTCTACTTTTTGTAAATTAATATTTTTTTGACATATCTGACAAACAGATTGCATAGTTTTATTAGCTATCTCTCTGTAATTCCTCTGCATACCTGAGAAATTTAATGAACTCTGTTGAAGCAGACTCCCTTGAGTGTTTCCTTTTATTTTGTAAGACTACAGTAAAGACCAGCCTTGACATCTTGTTAATCTACAAACCCCCCAGACACTTAACAGTTGCAAGAGCTGCTGATGGAGAAGTTATCTAACGTGATTATCAAGAGAGAAATATTTATTATCTTGGAAATCTTCGACAGCAACATAGATGATATCCCCATCTGCCAACTGAAACTTTTACGAAGGTTTCCTTCAGTCTCACTCAGATATTCCTGTATAGCTTCATTTATTTGAGTGCCTAAACAAGACATGCCTCTGCAGTTTTCTCTCACAGTAACACTAAATTTGTTAATCAGCAGAGAAAACTCCTGAATAACAGAGAAAAAACTCCCATAGGTATACAAGGAGATATCATGGAGCTTAAAATGTCATGAAAAATAAGAAAGAACATCAAATTCATTGCATTCAGATTGAAAATGTATTTTGCTTGTTTTTTATGCAGACATTACTCTCAAGAGCTAGTTTTAAAGGATCTTTAGGTAGCAGAGATTGTATATAGCTGAGGAACTGAAGATCATTTTCATTGCAAGGGAAGATTCTACGTCCATTCACTGCTTGTGATGCCCAATGTAGTCACCTGGATCATCTGAATATCTCCGGCAGCCTCATTAATCATGACTTCAGGCATTTGTCTTGATTATTTTGGACCAATATCTCAGAAATATAAAGCAGGACAATAAAGAACATGGGATAGCATTAAATTTCAAATATTTTAAATCTTATGAACATTTTAAAATTTAAACCAATTCTTTAATACTTAATAAATTTTTTTTTTATCCTAACTAGAAATATATCTCAAATATTTCCTGTTTTAGGGAAAAGCATTATTTAATTCCAACTCTAGAAAAAAAGAAAGAGAAATGGCTATCAAATTTTTTTGTGTTTAACTCCCATATTAAAGGACTATGAATAGTGAGACCCAGAAAGGAGAGTAAATGGAAACACTAGGGTGAATCTGTGTATCTACATTTCACTCAAGGAGGTATTCCTGATTGCATCACTTTGACATATGGACCACTATTTAAAAAATGCTCAAAATGCAGTGCACATTTGCTTATACCCAGGAATTCCTTATCAGTTTGGCAGTAATGCAATAATAATATGAAGAGATGCCAGCTGCACTTTGCACTGTGCAGTGCTATTATGACTTCAGAATAATATTTGCACAAAAATTAAACTTGATTTTATTTTACAGGAAGGAATATTTTATGGATGTGTGTGTGTATGCATGTCTAAGCAAAGCACAATGTGGGACTTAAGTTTGTTTGTTTTGCACAAATTAAAACCAGAGCAAACAAACTCATGTTACTGGAACAGGTTTAGATCGTAGTCTGATCAAACTACAGAAAATTTCAGCAGAGAATATTGCACCTGTCAACTGCTTTTCATATCAGGAAATTAATCAAGCTGACTGTTCAGAGAGTTTTTGAGGATGTTCATTATTTCAGCTATTAATTTTTAAAAGCAGCAAATGTTGCAAGTCAACAGCATCCATAAAAATTGATTTATTGTGCAATTTACCTCATGCTACTGGAAGGAAAGAGAAGGGTTTGTGTATCTACTACTCCCTCTCTCAATTTTTCAAGGCATAAGATGTATATGAGTATATAACTTTTAAAGGAAAATTATGTAGCTAAAAATAATAACCCTTTTGCATTGGTTTTATACCAGTGTGGATGGGTAATATTTGACTACTTGAAAGAACTGCAGAATTGAACATTAAAGACAATGAGAAATAAAAGAAATTTAATAGAGAAACAGTCAGAGAAGAGCAATCTAAAACCAGTGAGGTCTCACTGTAAGACTGAGTTATCAATATAGTTGTCTGTGCTTCAGCTCAATGAAGGCTATTAAGTGCCATTCTTTTATAATGTGTATTTCTTGTATTTGCCTGTGTGTCCCATAAGAAGAAGTTTTACATCATTTAGGCAAAATGAGATAGAGAAAAGGTTCTGTCAAACACTTGACTTAATGGAACTTCTTACCGCAGACTC
This sequence comes from Molothrus aeneus, assembly GCF_037042795.1. Taxonomy (NCBI): domain Eukaryota; kingdom Metazoa; phylum Chordata; class Aves; order Passeriformes; family Icteridae; genus Molothrus; species Molothrus aeneus. Next base: position 100,397,512 of record NC_089648.1, read on the forward strand.
TAACATCTGCTTGTGTTGGAGGGGAAAGATATCTCAAATTTAGAAATTTTGTCTTTTCAGGCACACTAATTCTAAAGTACCTGAAATAAGGCCTTTACAATGCTAAACATTGTTCACAGTTGTTGCAATGCCTGATGTATTACATCCTGTAAAAAATTCCAGTCTCTGGTTTACAGTAGTGGGTATATAGCTACTAGTGGGTAGGTATATACCTTCTATACAGTAGTGGGTAAATTCCTGGTCCTGCTGTGATTTTTGGGAATTCAATTAGGGTTAGCATTCAACTTCTGCTTCTTTAGGTGATTTAGTACAGCCTTAACTTGAAGGCTTTGTCATTTGCATGTTGATGGTAAGACTGACAGTGATCTCATTTTATTTTATACAAATTAATTAATTGTGGGGACCTCTCCCTTCCCTGAACAGCAGATATAACATTTTAAGACCATGCTCCTGCAACACTGTTCTCATTGGAGAATGCTGGACTTGACCTGCTTAAGTTATGGTCAAAATGGGAAAAAAAAAAAAAAAACCAATAAAACCCAACCTCCCACTGTTCCGATAGATAAACCCTAAGAGCTTTAGAGGGAAATGCAGATTTGTACTAGAACAGAGACCTTCAAAACATTATTAATAATTCAAAAGAGAGACATAATCTTCCTGAGAATCTTGACCATCTGGGTAGAGGACATTGCATAAATGCCAGTATTATTAAAGAAATTGTAGATCTTCCCAGTCTTTTTAACATTTTAAAACTGGATCTGAGGATCAAAGATCTACACTGACACATGGAGAAGGAAAGACCATACAACATTGTTATACTGTTTGTCTGCTTGATAGCTTTGCTCAGGAAAAAATTAACTTACTTTAGCCTTTCATATCTGAAATATAGTTCAGATTATGAAGTGAATGACATTGCATTTGCTCTGACTGGAGAAATTTAGAGTGTGGGGACCACTATTTGTTTTAAAAATCCTTTTTATATTACATATCTAAATATCCCATAGATAAAGAAGAGATGAGAGATCCCTCACATATACTATTTAAAAAGAAAAGACAGTGTGGGATGTTATTTCCTGGGCAGTTTTACAGGAGAGAGTCATAAAGAAAGTAAGACTTTTAAGCCTACATTTCCCATGCAATATTTTTACTTCCCATTAACTTTTTATTAATAACAAAAAAGTCCCTAAAAACCCCAGAGAGCTTAGGCTGTGTTACAAGACCTTTGCAGAACCATTGATGTGTCTTAGCTTCTTCAGGCTTTCATACAACCCTTGGGTGGGCATTCAATGCCACCAAAATACACCTATAGGGGGCTGGTGGATTAAGTAATAAGTGGCGAGTCCCCTGTTGGGACATTGCTCTTATCATTATCATCTTGATCCTCAAAAATATTCAAGCTGGTAATGATTTTATGCTACCTACTGTGTAAGATTTCAGCTTCAGTGTCACATTTAATAAAGCATTATCTGTGAGGTTCAGTGGTGCTGTATTGATAAGAGCTGCCTTTAGAAGACTTTGTGAGGCTGAGCAGTGGTGGCTGTGTAACACAAACACAGGAAATAATGAAATAAAAACAAGCTACATGATATGCAGAGATAAATGTTCACTCCAACTAATGAAGAAAAAATAGTAGCAAAAGGAAAAATATTGCAGAAACAGAATGCAAACAAATAAAGCAGTAGCAAAGAAGAAAGACAAATAACGAGAGCAAGCTAAGAAATGAATAACAAATAATAAACCAATAACAAATAATGGCAAATAACGAACTAGATTTCAGAAGTAATCAAAGTGAGAAGGAAAGAAAAAGAGTGTATTATACAAGAAGCAGATTAGTGCTACATGCTCTTGGGATCAACAACTCAAATTCCTTGCATAGGCAAAAATGGGTTAGGAAAATAGTTTTATCAAAGCTTTGCACATCACAATACACTAATTGTTCATCAGGGCAGACCTCAGAATGGCCAACATGTGGATTAGCATGCAGATTCATGGAAGGAGTGGGATATGGGGATGCACATAAGCTGCTTGTGCTTGTCTCAACATTTGCTCAGAAATCACAGGTATGGAAAGAGTTCAAGGAAATCTCTATGAAACCCAGTGGCCTTTGGATCAGGAACAGATTAATGAATACATGAATAAACAAATGGAAACCTTGTATTTATTTTGTACATGTTGGTTTATCTACCTTTTGCTGTGAAAGTAATGTCTGTTTAGCAGTGGTAAGGAAAAAAATATGAAAGAAATTTCCACTTGCAAACACCATTTCACTGAAATTGGAATGGTTTGCAGGGGTATTCACATCCAAATGGTAATCTATTTTGGCAAAAACAAATCCTACTTTTTGACATTGTTAGAACAAGATGGCCTAATTTCTCCTTTGAAATGAATAATATTCTATTTGATTGTCACATGCATCCACTGTATTTTGATAATTCAAAAATCAATCTGCAAGAATAATTTAATAAAAATTAAATGCTTTGATTGATTCAAATCAATTTCCAGTTATTCACTTCAAAATTTTCTTCCTTAAAGCAATATATCTTTCCCAAGTTAAAATAAAGAAAGATAGGAAAACTCAGTATTCTGCATTAAATACTCATCATCTGCATTTAGCTCTTATTATTGTGCAGCCTTTAACAATGGTATCTTCAGAGAATAAGCTGTTTAGGAAAAACACCTGGAAAAACATTATGTTTCTTCCACACTTTTTGACCTTGAGGATATGACAGGAGCACACAGAAAGGGCAATCTCAGAGGGAGGCAGGCAGGGCAGAAAGCAGCTCATGAGCAAGATAATGCAGCTTTCCCACTGCGAAGAAGCTGTGCATTCTGGTACTGAAGAAGCACAGGAGAGAGCGAAAGATCAGAATTAGACCAATCTCCCACAAACCCAGTTGCCAGGGCACTCTTGAAACTGTCTTAATTCTGGTGCCACCCAGAGAGCCAAAAAGAGCTCTCGTCTGCAAGTGGAGGCATCATGCACACACCACTGGAAATGGCACTGCATGTGTGTGCCACAGCTGGTGGTCTCAAAGGAGTTACACGATTCCCTTTGTGCTCCATCAATTTAAACAAACCTTCACTTTCACTAGCCACACTGAAATATTCCTTACTTTCTCTCCCAGCTTCCACAGCTGGAGGTCCAAACTATCTTGCACATGATAGCAGTGTGCCCCCTTCATGCCACATAATCCTGTCCTTCAGTTATTGCTGTGAAGGAAAGGTTATCTCACAAAGAAAAAACCTCCAACTGAGATTTTATTATACTGTTTTGTTTTCTGTGCTTGAAATGGTGTCTTGGCTTCACAAAACTTACTCTTTTAAGACATTGGATTTTAATGACATGAAAAAGCACTGAGCCAGCTGTCACCATATTACAAATGTGACTTTGAGAGCAAAACCAATGAGAGTTTGAATCCACCAGGACTAGAGTTATTGCAGAAAAGGTCTAAGGTCTTCTTTCTACACTGCTGACTGTGGAGGCATTATCAGGTTGTAGACCAACATTTTTAAAGTAGTGATGAAGGCTATAATACTGAAATTATCAAGTAAATTATGTTTAGATTATGCTAAATAGCCCCAGACAGAAACCCCTTCCTCCTTACTTTCTACCCTCACAGACACTAGCAGCTTTTTTTTTTTTTTTGCCTTAAAGTGTGGCAAGCTGTTTACAGCCCTAAATAAAGCAAACTAGCCAAGTAGCTAAGGGCATACTGACAGTGGAACACTGTATTCACCTTTTTGATGGCAAATAAAGAACACCCCACTAATGGCTCACTTGGTATCTGCCTGACCCGAATAACACCAGGCTCCTGGGAGGAGGCTGATGCTCACCAGCATTATCTCAGTATTGCTACCTGAGGTCAAAACTCCCTTTTGCCAAAGTTTGCACTGTTCTAGATGGGTTTGTCAATGAGAGTATTACTGTCTTAGATGTCTTTGATCTATGGTCGAAAGCTCAAATGGCCAGGATTTCAAAGGACAAAGATTTTTCTTTGTGTTTATAACAGAACCTATAACTTTTCATTCAGGAAAACACAAAAATATTTAAGTATCTTTACTAAATCAATACTGTCTTCCACTTTCTTTTGTTTTACAGAATTGGATGACAATGTGTTGAGGTCAAATTATGGTTATGTTAAAATATTTTGTGCTGAACCAGGATACTAAAAATCCAGGACACGCATAGGTCTAGCTCTTTCAATTTCATCACCTTAATTCAAAGCTGAATTCAGCAGGGAACTCATTTTATGATAACTAGTATGATTATAATATAAACTGAAAATGAAGTAAATGTTGGTATGCAGTATTAAAAAGTAACAGTTCATGCTGGCTTAGGGGTTTAGGAGTTCACCTTGGGAACAGACACATTTTGTGAATGATTAAAACCTCAGAATCTTTTATCTGTCTTTCTTCACTATTCAGCTTTATAATCTGTTTCACTGTAGCTTAGACTTTACACTGATGCAACACTGATGATCACAGATACTATGAATATTTCTAAATTACTTCTCTGAAATTCATATTTCTGTATAATCTGATCTTTAACTGTTAAATTAGCCCTAGGGAAGTCTAGGTTGTTGGCAGGGCTATCATGTGATCATCCTAAAACCAAGGAGGAAAGGATTATTGAAATATATGTAGATCAGTAAATCAGGTCCAGTACCATGTTAAAAGTAGTCATTGAATGCTAGAAGTTCTGTGTATTTCAGAGCAGTTCCAGTGGAGAGAAGATGCTGAGCTTAAACCAGGGCATAAGTCTCAGGCAGCTACACTGAGTTTAGTGGACTTGCATTCACAGCTACAGGTCTGAGAGACAGTTTGAGTCTCATGACGTTTCTAACATCAGGAGCAGGGCACAGAATGTTAAAACAGCCTCTGTCTCTTTATCTTTAGAGGAAATTTATGTAGTACTGGGTAGGACTGAGAGCATGCACTCCAATTTACCCTCTCCATAGGGTCTGGAGGGTTACCCTCAGACCACTTGCGTGGCCACTCTTTACTAGGTTAAGCTTCATGCTCTGTTTAAAGTTCACTTTGGGTATGAGCCAATAGGAGAAGAATTTTTAGAGGGCTGGAATGAGAGAATGTGTTCAAAGATAGTCTAAATTCACATAGAATATAGGGGGAATTTCGGACTTTAAATTCTGCCCAAATCTCAGCTTGTATTAAACATATTTAAATTGTGTATTGATTGTCATCTGCTTGATATTTAGAAAATATTTAACCTTTGTTTTTTTCCTAAATTGAATCAGAACCAAATTACATGGGGGATTTGAGAAACATTAAAATTGGGGGAAAGTTGAATCTGAAATTAATGTGCTGCTTTACATTATTTTCCTCTCATTTTTTGTGGCTCTGCCTGCATTAGAATGAATTCTGTGCCTTATTCAATTAATGTCCTCATGACAGCACTCAGAAGTGAAAAGAGTTAAAAACTCACAGGGGAGCTCTAATGGTAATGTGTCCTGAGAGATATTCATTTGGCCCCAGCTGTCCATTTTATTCTAAGTGCTAAATGCTTTAATATACATAGACTATCATTTACATAGCAAGTAGCTATGCGAGATGAATTATTTATTTTGTGACAAATACCTAATATCCAATGTACTGTCAAATACAAAGAACTTCCTTATTTGACCCTCGTGTGTAAATTTGCATTATAGAATTCATTATCTTACCACATAAGTCACATTGAAGTTATGTGCAGATATCTGTCAGTGGAGCTGCAGATTATTGCAGCTTTGATTTAATGGCACTGTTTGCTGTTATGCTGTATTGTACAGCAAAAAACTGATTTTTCAGCTTTGTGCCACAGACGTTGCTCATATATGCAGCAGCTGTACTTCTAATGTAAAAAAAAAAAAAAAAAGTAGGTGCAGTAGAAAAATAAACACAAATTATGATAAAAATATGAAAATCATTAATTTGTATGTGAGAGAAATTTCCCCAGGAGTTCTTATGCCTGAATGAAGACAAATCAGGACTTAAGTCTCCCAAAATCATGACAATAAAATTTGGTCTGCTATCCTCAGGCAATAAGTGACCTGATCTTATGCAGCCAGCTTCATGTTTACATTCTAAAAATGTTAAAGAAGTCAGCTTGAATAAGAAATTGTCTAATATCTGATTTGTTATTTTTATACTGCATACCACTCTATTAATTCTCACATTAATCTTTGATGCTGTCTCATTGGAACCCAAGTCTCTCAGTCACTGTTTATTCTAACCATTTAGATACCCATGCTGCTCTAATGGTCATAGAATGTCTCAGAGTAGTTAGGCCCATCTGAGCAAATATTGTACTTCTCAGCTTAGTTACTCTCTGCCAAATTTGATGTTTTTTATCATGTCCTTTAAACAGTTATCAGGATAGTTTTCAGTGTTTGATGTAGTTGAGATAAAAGAAAGTATGAGTTCAGAAACATCTCTCTGAAATTGCATGTGTATACTTCAAAAGATTCCAAGGGATGACTTAATCTGAGTGAGATCTCACAAAATTGAGATGTTTATTTACATAATTTGTAACCATAAAACAAGGTTAAAGATTTCACAGGAACAGTTCATCTTACACTCTTTTGTGTGTCTAGCTTTTTTTTTTTTGACATTTGACATAACTTGTGGAGAGAAATATTTTAGAAAATATTTCTAAAACTTGAAAGAGATTTTGCCTGGGATGAAGTCAGAACAGGAAGGTCAGGTTAATTTTTATTGAATCAGTCCTGTTTCCCATCTTCTACTGAGATACAAGTTCTGAAGCTGGTGCCTTCAAGGCTGGCTCATTTTATCAGTTCTGCAGAGAGGGAGTTGAGAGTACCCAAGAATTTTCATTCTGTAGGTTAGAAGGTTGGTACAGTCACAGACTGAACTCAGCCAGAAGGAGTTTATGACTGCTAAGTGAACTGAAAATTATTGTTGACCCTGAAAAAGCTCTTCTATAGCTAAAGAATTGTTTATCTGCACTTTGGCACTTCTTGGATTATGAAAGCCTTTGAAGCACAATAGGCCAATTACAGACCTGGTGTGAATGGGCATGGTGCCACTGGAACCAGCAGACTTGCGCCCACTCACACCAGGTTTGGATTTGGCACGTTGCCTTTGTCAATGGCAAACAACGTTTTCAACAAATTTCCTGGCAGAAGCTGTGCTGCATGGAAAATGCATTCATTTAATATGTTTATTTGCATAACAGATCTGAGTATCAGCAGAGTTTATTATTCATTGTGAAAGCTCATTCCCTTCCCAGCCAGCAATGAGTCACACATCAGAAAAGATAGCCAGAGAGACATTCAGGAATCAAGAGACCTTCTTCTGTTTGGTTTCCTTTCCCTTTTTTTTTTTTTCAGTTGTAATCTTCTCCCTACTTCTTTCCCCACAGTGAAACAACTTGAATGATGAGCCAAAACTTTCAAAAATAAAAGTTCAGGAGGAGACAAATATGAGGTCCTATTCAGACACCTGCCTGGCTTTCAGTATGCTCACTGTCTCTGCAGCTCATGCCATCTTTGATTCTGAAGGACTCTCAAACAAGTTAATGTGAACTCAGCTTTTAATAAGGAAGAGATCTAAACATAAATTTTTGTGCTTAACTTTAGGCTTTTATTTTTGTGGTAGATTATCAGAAAGACTCACCACTCAACTGTAATCTTCCAGAAGAAAGCTTCCATCTGCTGTAGGAGATGGAAGATAGGATATTTCTGTTGTGAGGAAGTTTAATATCATTTACTACCCTACACAAAATTCTGGGTATTTGGTACCATAGTGATGAATGGAGAAGCTTGAACTGGTAGAAAATATATATGGATAGATTTCTGAAAGCCCATAAGGTTTGTACTATTGCCTTTTATAAGGTATGATACAGGGGAATTAAATGACTCAAATGTGTAAAGAAGGAGTTCCATAGTGCTATGTATCTGTTTTCTCTCCTATTTATATAAGTAATCAAAGTTACAATGAGATAAAATTTTCAGTTAATTTTTTAACCATTCTTGGATGTTAAGAAAACATAGGTCCCTAAACTTAAGGGGTATAAAAGAAAAGAAGGTGCTTTTGAGAGCTAGAGGCTGACTGCTAAAAGTAGGCAATATATCACAGTGGTGTCTTGCCCTTAGGAAGCAGAAGGTCCATAGAAAAGTCCATAACTAATGTCTCCCTTTCCTACTCCACCTAAGCTTTTTTGGAACTGCTTATGTGAAGAAGGTTTTTCAAAAATAGCAAGTGAACAGGGTGGTAGAAATAGGAGTTTTCAGGGAGAAGTTTGAGAAATGTAGGTTAACTGGAGTTAACATATAGGTGAGTACAAGTGTACATGAATTATAAACAGAAAGCCAGATTCCTGATCTTTTACCTGCAGTTGCAAGGGTCATCTGAGAATGCCTCAAAACATGCCTTTCATTGAGAAGCTGTGTGAACTCTGCTGTTAAGAGTCAAAGGGGCATTGCTGTAGGTGTATTGAAAGTTTTCATCTTAGATATTGTCTAAGATTTTTGCAGAAGAAAGTAGTTAAGCTAGCAAACATCTATGGCATCAAATATATAGGGGGCATTATTTTTGCAGAGTCCTCCAATGATACAGAAACTCATTTGGTTAACAGAAAATATGTTTGACAATCCTAAGGAAAGAAAATGGCTTTTGCTGAAAGAGATTTCAGTGAGTTTCAGCTCTGAACAGCACCTGCTGAGATCAAGAACAAAATCACTCTTCTGACTGAGGATGAGGATCTAAATTCAAATGGCCTGATCTGCCTCCCTTGCTTACTGTTCCAGAGGAAGGTCTGTTAGTGGGAAATATATATAGACATATACATACACATAGTGTTCACTTGCTCAGCTTATACACTCGGGTCTGTCCAGCAGCTGGCCTTGTATCCCTGCTCTCTCATCCAAGATGCTGGTGTGTAGATACAGCTCAGCTGTTGTTTCATTGGCTTACAAACACATTCACAGCCACAAACACTATGGATCCTCCCAGCAGCTGGCCTTATGCTCCAAATTTAACCAGTTGCTGTAAACTGGATCCCTTGGTATCCCAGCAGTTTCATGTACAGGCTCACAGACACTAAAGGGCTTTCTGTCTGGTCCTGACCTATGACCTCACCAGTAGTCACCTGCCAGGCCTTACATCCTCCACAGGTGCTGAATTAGACCTCCTGATCCCATCAGCACCAAGTGCTCAGACTCTTTAGTCTCTCAAATATCTCACCCAGTCCTAAAGCTGCTCTAATATCTGGCTACCAAGCTTCTACCCTACTCACCAGCTAGTTCAGCTTCATCCTTTCTAGTGATGACGCATATGACTCAATTTCTGACATTGTGAGCACAAGGTGCTTATGACCTGGTCACTGATTCCTGGCACTTAGACATCCACATACGCATGGTCACAGAATAGAGAGTATGATCATTCAAGAAAACAGAAATTCAGTTTAACGAGAAGACAGGGCAGACTGCAGATAAGATGCAAGGCATGGCTGGACCTGAGTACTAGCCAGCAGTCTGTTTACATGCTTGTTTCTCTAGTTTATCACCTTATTCCTCTATCTGTCATCTATTCCACCTATCAACAGTTACATATAAGCACATTTAAGTAGGTATTATCTGTAGTTAAATAGACAGTTTTCTGGTAAGATATTTTTTGTTGGAAGGTCCCGACTGTCTTGTGGTAGTTCATGAGGTAGACACATAGCTGAAAGCCACTACCTCAACTGACTGCTATGAAAGCCAGAATACAGCAAAGGGGTCAAGGGAGAATCCAGATGGCATTATTCTACTGTTTTGCAAGAAAAGCAGAAGTGGGACAATAGCACAGTCTTGAAAGAAAGAAGAGGGGAAGGCTGTGGAGAGAAACTAAATCAGGTTTTATATCTAGTAGTTAGAAAAAGCAGCACAGAACTGTCCATTATCCAACAGCTTGGGAGAGCAGAGTACCAGATGGTGTCACCTGCTTGTTTGCTTGTGCCTCTTTTGACATACACTGCAGTTCGAAAAACATGGCATGATATATTACAGAGCAAGGTTCAAAGAGCAAGTGAACTGAAGTAGAGAGGATGGATGAGACAGAAGAGGTACAAAAGAAGCTGGCAAGTCTGCCCCTGAGGTCAGGATATCTGAAGGTGATCTTCATTTAACATTCCTTTCCATCAACAACCTGTAGCAGGAACCTTTGCTGCGATAGTGACTGTGCAGGGTGGAATGAGCTTCATGTCCTCTAAAATATACCTTAATGCTTAAAATTTCATCAAAAAATACACATTGTTTATAGTTCTATGTGGATGAATGCAGGAACAATCATTCCTCTTTACGGTTTTAGAAGATGGCTTGTTTTGAAGCAAAATATATTTTTCTAAACCCTGTCCCAGGGCAGTTACTGAGATCGTGAATTTTTTTTTCCCAAAGCTGCATATGTAGGTTGTCAAACTCATGTCCTTTCATATCCATTGTATTCACAAAGGACCCAGGACTGCAAATGTAAGTTTCAAGTAATGCTTTACCTGACTTTATGGATGACCACTTTGGCACACATTGACAAATAACTGTCATCATGAAGCTCAGGGGTAAAAGACAAAAATCTCTGTGTGCAATCAAATCGTATGAAAAAATGAAATGCATCTCTAAATGAAGGCCTTGTTTCTAGACCTAAAGATTAGGAATGGGTTTTCATTTGTCTTGGAGGGCTTTTGGTGTTGGGCTTGGAATATTCTATCTTGCTTAAAGTACAGTTGATGGGAATTTTTTTCAAGGTATAAACAAGAGAAGGATAATTTCTGAAAACTAAGTATGCTTAATCAGAGTTCGTGTGAGTTGTTACATGCAGACTCTAAATTCAATCAAGAATGAACCAATTCCTTTTCTGGTAAGCATGGGACAATAAAATAGCATGTTACTTGTTAAGCAATATATTAAATCAATGAATTTACCATTTAATTAAATATTTTCTTCTGTCTTACTTTAGTATACCATTGCAGATTTCTCCTATATTTTTCTAGTTATAATCTTAACGGACCTCTTAAGATATGATAGAGTAGATAATAAATTGAGTATGCAATCATTTCATCACAGTTCTAAATCTAAACCAGTAACTCAGAGATAGGCTCTCTGATGGGATAGGATGTTGAGAATAGACAGCAGTGACAGGTGTGGACTTGGAATCATTCCTGAATTGTGGTTTCATCCTTTCTAATTCAATTCCTGTGTCACTGGACTTCATTCAGGGGTATTGATCCTTGTCTTATCCAGTTATACTGTGATTTCCTACTAGATTTTTTTGCTCATAACTTGTCTGAAATGAGGATCCACATCGAATGTACATTATCCATTTCTATTGTACTAGAGTCATCTCTCAGGTTTTACCATGAATTTATGTTCCATTGGGCCACTTCCTCGCAAATACCAGCATTCTTCTCCGTCTGTATTCTTTATATTGAGTCTTGTATATCAGCAACTTATATGTTAGTGGCATATTTTCTTTTCCTGATGTCAAATTATTAAATGATTGCTCTAGCATCAAACTACCTGCTCAGTTCTTCGAGAAAAGCAGTTTCCTAGGTTAATGATTTGTTGACGATCACATGATATTGCTCTGCTGTGTTAGCAGATTTTGTTGCAGCAGGGTTGTGATGCTCAGCCCAAGCTGGGGGTGGAAACATGATGCTTGCATGCATTTTTTACTGACTGTAAAAAAGGATCAATTTAAAGTTCCTTTCACAAGAAAACATTCAGTTGTTCCTCTGGTCTCCAGTCATTCACCATGAAGGTTACTGTGAAACTTGTCTTTTGGGAGCTGGAGTGTTATTTAGAAGAAAATAAAGTGTGGAGTAGAATTATAATCCATATTGGGTCTGACAGTTCCTGATTTGCTTGAGATGTGATCACAGTTTTAGAAAGGGTGCTGCTGTTATTTGGATTGATTACATAACCTTGCTTAGTTGTGCTTTAAAGCTTATGTCAATGCTATGCAAAGATGTAGACAGAGATTCTTTTAGGTGGTATTTAAATCAAAAGAGAAAACGATGAAATAATTAAGCTGTCTGGGTAATTTTTTAAGTCCTAATAATGAACTGAAAATTAAGGTTTCTCTGCCTTTCTGAAAAGAGTAATATTCAATATGGTCCAAAATATTTTATGATAAAGAAATAAAAATGTAATCATAAAGAAATATTTTTTTATTTCTTGACTGATTTTCATATTTCAAGATTTCCATACCTATCAGAGTGAACAACCAGAAAATAGATTTTTAGAAGTATGCAAAGTAGTATTCATAAATTCATGTTCTTTGCACGTTAAGTACACAAATTTAAAAATTGGGAATATATACCAAAATATATTGGGAAATATACCAAATTGAAAATTGGTCTTATAGAACATTTAGACATGAATATAATGATATTCACACTGCCAGTTGTACCAATGAAGTTATCTCACTTGTAATTATATTATACTGAATAATGGTATATTCAGTATACCATTATACTGAAATTGGCATTAAAACTTTGAGGAAATGTTGTGTGGTTCAGGAATTGGAGAGAAATGGAAAGAAAGAAGGAGATCTGGACATCAAAACTTACGGCAAACATGAGTTTTTTAGTTTACAGCATGATTGAAATCCTTTTCTTCCCTTCTTCTTTGAAATGTGATTTGCTAAATTTCTGTTGCCAGCTTGCAGTAGTTCCTACAATGTATTGTATCACAGTTCTTCTGGGATGAATGCTGGATGCTGCAAAATAGTATTCATTTGGCTGCTTAGTTTTCAATTAAATGGTGCAATATGAACTGTAGTAGCATAGGCAGGGGGATGGTCTAGATGAACCAATGCTGTTTCAAACAAAAACGTTTGCCATTCTGAACACAGCATATAAGCCAGATGCTGTGAATAAATGTTCTCTTTTTATGGCCAGTTAAATCAGCACTTGTACTTCTGTAAAAAATTACTGTAAAGGAAATTGTATAGATGGGAGAATTACTCTAAACAATATTTCAGGAAAATGCAACACAGATATATAAAGACATGCTTAGTTTAACTTCTTTACAAAGATTAAAACAAGATAATGTATTTTATAAACAACTGAGTAGGAAGAGTACAAGGAATTTTTAAAAAAAATGCATGGGAAATAAAGATTTATCTACTGTAATCAATCCATCAGGCTTAAATTATGACTCTCAAAGGACTTATTAGTCAGAGCAAGACCTCCTTAACAGCCTCAAATAAATGCGTCAGTCATAAATTCCCAGAAATGTTGACCATACACTCTAAATTTTCCCTTTGCATGAAATGACTCCTTTTTTTCTTCCAGATAACTCAATGAGTAAATTGCTTTGGGTAAATGTGTCTATCTGTAATTAATTCTGGGAAAAAAAATAAAACACAAAAATAATGGTGCCAAAACTTAGCATGTTTACAAAGTTTCTTCTTACTTGTCCTTAAAATCCACCTGAGTGCTATCATGGATTACAATGGAATAAATTCAAAAAAATTCACAATGCAATCCAGTTTTGAGCATAGAAAGCAACTTGACTATATTGTGCACACCACATCTTAATTTTGGAGGTTGGGTTCTCTGTGGTGTATGTACAACATGAAATCATGGAGTGAGACCAGAACATTACTAATCCCAGCAGCAAGGGTCTGTATTAGGCATGTGACTAAGGGCTTTCTAAAAGCAGCCCTGAATTATCTGTGCCCTCCTCTCCCTGCCATACTTCACACACATGTAGAATCGTTCATGTCAGTCAAAAAGGAAGAGATAATGTTACCAGGAGTTTCTACATCTCATCTCAGCAGGCAGCCACCATGCAACTTGAAGTGAAAGGAGAAGCTTTCACGGGATCTGACAAGGCGTGTCTGGTGTCTACACCATTCATATGTAGGGCCATATTAACCCGTTCTACTCAAGTAAGTTTGCTGAAAGACTCTCTGGACCACAAGTAGTTATCTTTATACAGTCCTGCTTTCCCCTGTGCTATTTCACCATTAGATTTGCCATCTTTAGCTTTATGGAGTGGGGACTGCTCATCACTTAGGGCAGAGCATGGGAAAGATTTACATATCCCCGAAAGTTATTTGACTTCATCTTGGGTACCAAAGCTTGACAATGTTGTCTATACCACTGAGAGCCTTGAGGGGTATGGGCAAATAGTGGCCTTGACTACTCAATCAGGATCTGGATAAGTACATCTCTGTCATTTAGCTCAGACCTTTAAAGGGTCCCAAAACAGACGTCAATTTAGAGTAAAGAAAATATATAGAGTAAAATTGAATTTTTCAGATTTTAATTACAAAAAAAAGCAAAATTATGTCAATATTCTGCTAGACACTCCTTTCTGCCTTTATAATGACATAAAAAAATCCCTTACAGTGATACACCAATGTCAGTTTTGATATGTAATTTTTGTGCTGGATCAGATTGCGCTACATCAGTAAAATTATCCTCCCAATGCACTTTTTAAATTATTGTGAAGCTTTGACACAGTGCAACCGAATCTCTCAAATGAAGACCTCCCTTCCCACACTCACTGTCAAATAGTAAACAAGAAGAAACAAGAAATGTCTGATAACATTTGGTGAGAAATTTTGACAAGAACATCTTTCCAGTACATGTGAAATAAAGATTCAGTTCACCTCTCCAAATCACAGCTTTCCCATAAGTTTGGGAGAAGCAGATTTTACTGTTTGTTTGCTCATCACCCTGTGACAAAGCCTACAACAGATGAATTTGCATCCCTGTTGGTTTCAGAACAGTTCTGTCTCCATAGACTTAGAAGTGAAGATGGGATTTCTTTTGCAGCTTCCTTTTGCAAATGAAGAAGGAAAAATGTTAAAACTTACTTTCAGATGTCATAACAAAAGAAGTAAAGAAGTAGGGGTAAAAGAAATTGCTCTTTATCCCTTTTGCTTTTATGTCAGGGAAATAATTTTTTTTTGTCTTTCTGTGCTTTATCCAATTTGCTTTCTTATCACAGGAAAAAGTTTTTGTCATTTTCCTATTGTTGAGATATGGTTCCTTTAATTATCTGAGACTTCAACTTGCCAGCTTGTAACTGATCTCCTCACAAGGGTTTCCCAAGATGTATGGCGAAGGTGCCTCCGTGACCCAGCAAGCCCAGGGAGTTGTGATCTCTTCCATTGCATATAAAATGTTCCTCCTGCTGAACTGAAGCCCATACTTGGACAATTATTGAATTAGCAGTGCTCATCTCCAGGATTTCATCCAGGGCTTAGCCATATTTATTATACAGGCTTGGATCTTGGCTCTTCTATGCTTTATCCCTTCTACACAGATGCTTCTTTTTCTTCCCTGGTGCATTAGTTTTTGAAAGACATTTCAGCCGCCTGCAAATTAATACAGAAACTCATATATTAGTTTGCTACCTCATGTTGTAAATATGTCATCATCTTGCAAAAGGCTCCCAAACGAAGTTAACTTGCTTATTGGACTAATAAAGAATTTATGATGTGTAAGATACTCCTGGATTCTTTATCTTTCAGACAAAATTATTTCTTAGTTGTTGTGACTGTTTATTTCCTGTGTACCACACTTCTGGCCAAGAAACCTACAGGTGAATCCTGGGAAGTTCTGACCTTGTGCACACTGGAGTCAGAACTTCATAAACCGCAGAAAAAACTTTCTGAGTCTTTCTCTCTTGCTATAAACAGGATGATGTACATGCCTAAGGTGAACACTTTTTCCTTTCTTGTCTGACGTTGCCCACAAAGGATTTGAAACTTTATTTTCTGATCAAATAGATGTGGTTTTTTTAGCTGAAACCTACATCCCTGACTTGGTTTACACTTTTTAATTTAAATTGGCTAGATTTAGGTTACTTTGCAAATCAGAATGTTGTTTAGGTCTATATTATTCTACACCATTCAATTAGCCAATGGCAATTAACATTCCTGGATGTTACAAACTTACTATATAATTACTATACTTCAAACTTACTATACTTCAAATTTACTTCAAATTACTGCTTGACTATTTACAAAATCGTATAATTTATGGGACACACTGATACCAGAATTATAATTTTGTGATCTTTCCTATGTCTTTCAACTAATCTTGAAATTTTAACCCTGAGTTAAATCAAAACTTGGAAGACTAATAAGAAAGTATTATTTCAGATGACTGATCCTTATACCTTTTCATTCTGTTACTTTAGAAAAAGTTTGATCCCAGTAATATCACCTTTCTAAATATCTTCCTTTTATAAATAAATCACATATTTAAATGCTTTTCCCATAATCTGGGATTTTTGGCAGTGGAAGAGCTTCTTTCATAGGTCAATATTTTTTGTTCATTTTGGGTAATGACTTTGTAACTGGGTCTGGCTGTTTTGGAGTTTACTTTTTTCATAGGAAGCTGTATGGACCTGTGTCTAAAATGGTTCTTATAGCACATCAGTGTTTTGGCTACTGATGAACAGTATTATAATTTTGCAGCATAGAGGCTTTCTCTATTTATCCCTTTGGCTGCCAGTGAATAGGCTGGGGGTGCATAAGAAGTTGAGAGAGGACCAAGCCAGGATGGCTGACCTAAATTGATCAAAGGGATATTGTGTGCTATATAAATAACATTGTGCTCAACAGTGAAGTTGAGGAGATAGATTTTCCTCAAACTGTACTTGCTTTGAGACTGGCTGGGAATGTTCTCCTGCTGGGAGTTGATGAGTGACTACCTTTACACCACATGCTTGTTTGTTACCTCTCCTTCCTTTAGTTATGAAACTGTTTGTATCTTGTGCAAGTGTTTACTCTTGCTTTTACCGTTCTGGTGTGAATGTGGAATGACTGATCATCTGTGTTTGTGCTCAGCTGCTGACCCACACCCTTATATAGAGCTATTTTAGCTGACTGGTAGAGCCTATGAACTTCCTAATATTTCAGAAAAAAAACAAAAAAAACCAAAAAAAAAAACCCAGTAATGAATTGACTTCTGAAAATTGCAGAGGAATTTAATGCATTTTGTCAGAGTACAGATGAAGTGTTGAGGATATCACTGGCCTTGATTGTCTTAATTGTTAGTGTAGCACCTGGCATTATTTTGAACCCAGACCAAATAGCAGCTGAAAACAATTCCGAGGCAGAGGACAATGCAGGAATTGCAAACAATTCCAATGCAGGAACAGCATTAAAACAGTAGCTTGCAGGCCCTGTGTTAGGCTGAATAGGAAGGTTTAGAAGTAGGGAGATGGGATGTTCTTTACTGGTGAATCTCAGTGTTAAAGCCAGTCTGGGAATCTGTAATGTTTGCGTATCACCACTGGGTCTAATTTTCCTATAACATGAACTTAATAACTGGAATATTTGCAGGAACTGAAATAATGGGGAAAATACTAGGTAATAATGTAAAGCTTATTTAAATAAGGGAAAGATTCTCATTCAGACTAGGACTTAAATGTGGAATCCCCATATTTGAGGCACGATGTGATTATTAAATTATTCCAATGAGATTCTTCCCCTGCCTCCAATTTTTTGATAAATAAATAAATAAATATGTTATTGAGGTCAAATTTAAATAAATTTGTTTAATTTTTTTGTTCATGAACATGACATTTTCTAGAGTACACATAACTACAACCTCTACTTTCCTGACTGGGAGAAAAAAGGATTATTTTTACTCAATTTCAAAAGCTGACAGTGTAGATAGCCATACTTGAACTTTTTAGACATGTACTGGCCATAATTCTTCTTTAATAAAACAAATCATCCTCCAGAAGGTACTATTTTTCACTTCAGCTACAGAGGTTGTTGAGATGCTTAGTGTATGTAAAAATCTACATCGTAAATGTCTAAAAAGCTGAGATGTATCCCTAAGGGCAGGTTCATTCATTTTTTTACTATGCAATTTAAAAATACTCAGAATGTGAAAACCTGACTGTGTAAAACCTGATTATTATACTCATGTAAACTCTGGCCCACTAGATATAGTCAATTTTGCAAAATGTTCTTTGGCTATGAATTTCTAATTTCAAAAATATGTTGTGTTGACAGCCAGAAAAACTGGACTCCTCTTCATAGAATAAGCTTAGTGAAGATACTCCAAAAATGACTTTTTTCTGGATCCATACATGTTCCTTCTAGGTATAATAAAATATTAATGATTTTTGTGATAAATAAGAATGTCACACGGGATGTAGAGCATGACTGACACATTTATCACTATAGCCACAAGGCCTGTAGAAGGTAACACCTTCAAATTTCTAACATTAGCGTAGCATTGGAAATGACAACTTCCACTGAAAAGGCCTTGGACAGTGTCATTGATCCCAGCACTCCACAAAGTAATTTGAAGGTATGATATTCAGTTAAATAGGATTGGTGCAGTTCTCCCAGATTGAATGCAACCAGTAAGAAGGTGTCAGGGGATCTGGTATAGGAAAAGATGTTTTAATAAGTAGTCTAGCACAGAAGAACTATTGAATTACTGGACAACAATAGCATGATTTTGAATTACACGACCATGTCTCTACCAATTTCAAAAACTCAAAATAATTTCAAATAAACTTAAAATAATTTCAAAAACTTAAAATAAATATTGAGGCAACTTCTCCACAGATTATGTCCTAAAAGAAACCAATTTTTAAATGCAGTCTGTGAGCACAGAAGGTTTTAAAAACTGCAGTATGTTCAGCTCAAATTTTTCCAATCAATGGAGCATTTTTCTTGTGCACTGTCAAGTTTCTACTGTAATTACGGTCCACATTATATTTCAGGTGCTTTTTGCATGCCTATAAAATCAGACTTTTCCAATTCTATCTACTTGTGGTTTCATAAACATTCATCATAGCTTTCTTTGTGGCTGGCTATCCCCAAGGACTTTTTGAGACTTATGATGTTCAGTGTGCCTGCTCAGTGGCACAGCTCTGTGGCACTGAAGTTTATTGACATTTCTTTTTGCTCTTATGCAGCCCTGCACTGTAACATTTACTCTGTCAATTACATTCATTTCGGTATTCATAGTCAATTCTATCTCTGTGTGACTTTAATTGTATTTCACTAAATTAAAGAGGCATTATAAAGTTGTTACCCTTTGATTTTGTAGCTTTAATTTCATTTTCCTTTAATCTTTGGAGCACACTAGATTATCAATTAGCATAATAAAACAGTCACTGTGGAATTTAGTAACAATACTGGATATTCTGTAAAGTGAATCATCCCGTTTAATGTTTGTAGCATGATGGCAGCATGTGCACCCAGTAAAAAAGTAGCCAAAATTCTACTCCACACTTCTATTGTATCTCCATATGTGAAGGAGGAATGTTGGGATTATTTAAAGGAGTTGTTTCTAATGATTGTGGAATTCTTTTGAATGTTTTTTATATTATAAAGTTTTAAGAAATTTTCAAGATCTTAATTATTCAAACTTTTATCATTATAGACGATGCAGTCACTGCTATTGGTAGGCAGAATGAAGTAAAATGATATTTTAGCACTGTCTTAGAGTGCTCCTTCCTAAACAATGATCTCTGCCCACATTTTGGGTCTTAGAGCTTCCTTCTTTCTAGCGGTCAAGACCTCCTAGCCTGTTGGCATTACTTGCCCTGGAGAGACCAGTGAACGCTACCCTTTTCCTGTAGGTGAGCTGGGCATCTGTGTTCCTTCTGAATTATCTGCGTTTTGTAGGGAGGCCAGTACTGCTGGTGCATACTGTGCATTCACTGGGCATGTAGAGGAAAATTAGGTACAGTAGTTACCTCTTTTTTTTTTCTTTCTCAGTCTGAATGTTTAGGCAATGGGCAAGCCAGATATTTAGAGTGCCAGGATTCTAAACAGCTACATTTTAACATTCTTAATGAAGGTTCGATGCTTGTCATAGATTTAGATTCCAGAGCTATACAAAAGCCAAGAGGAAAGGAGAAGGTTCTAGAATAATAGGTCTCTTTGTAGTACTCCAAATCTTTATTGTATTCAGTGATTTCACTGAATATTCAGAAACTTATTGTGCCACATAGAATACACATCTCAAAATACTGTCCAGGAACAGCAGATAACTTGAAGAGATATCAATCATTACCCATGCATTCTCTGAAATAACAAAGAATATCAATATGACCAGATACATAATTATGAATATCAAATCATAGCAGTTACCTAATGATTTCTGAAAAAGTTAAAGAAGAAGTGAGATGGAAGGATACAAAGCAAAGAAGGACAGAAAAATATAAAGAAATGTGAAAGGAAGACCAACAAATGAGCAATCAGTCTACATATTCACCAAACCAGTGGTAGTCCAGCTGTTTTCATGATAAAGAGTAAAAGTTCATTGTTGCAAGAATATAATGTTTTCTGTTAAATATTTCTCATGCAATTTACCACAAAACTTTCTAAGAAGCTTCCAAACAAGCACACACACAAAAAAAGGATCATTCTATTTAATTTGATTTTTTCCCCTTTTCAAAAATTATTAATTATAATTTGGTTGAAATCAGGAATACTGGATATTCTTACTCTTGCCTTTTCTTCTGCTTATTGTCAACTTCTGTCTACAACAGAATTTTTTGGGAAGAGAAAAGCATTGGTGATCTGAGATCCCCTGAATTTACCTACACCACCAGTCCCGCTGGCCCATTTTCTTGATTCTGGGTGAGTCTCTGACAAGGAGTGGTGACACTGGCGGGTGACACTGTGACACAGACTGCAGGGTCAGCAGAGCTGCAATTCCCTCCACTAGGTTTCACCTTCTGTAAAAAGCACAGGGCTACAATGGAGTCCATATAACATGTATAAAGATGGGGAGAGGGATGTGAATGAGAGCTCCTCTTTTGCAGTATTTCTGTTAAAACATGTCAGTTGTTTCCCCTCCTCTGTTAACACCAAAGCTGATCTTAAACATGCTGCATTCCAGACATCATGTGCTTTCTATTTGTATTCATTGCAGATGACACTAAAACTACTGCAAATAATTCAGGTAATTGACAAACCTCAGGGGCACTTACCCTGTTCATTGGCCTATTTTAGGCTGGCTCATCATCACCATCCTAATTGATGACAGGTCTCTAGTTTTTCACTTGCCAGGCTGTAAGACAAGGAATATTAATAAAATATTCTGGCAGTGGGAATGTTGGAACTGTTTCCAGCCTTTTGAAAGCAATGAGCTCCTCCACCCCCAGCCCTGCTGTTAATGTACAAGTAAAGTGGTGGGGAACTTTTTCAATATAAGAACACTCTCTTTTCTCCATTGACTCGGCCCTTGCAATTACCCAAATCTAATGCAACCACAGGTTTTCAATGTAAAGCTGTACCTTGCAACAGCTTATTATTAAAAAGTAATGCCATCAAAGTAGCTGACATCTTTATGAAATAACAATACCAGGTTAATAATATATATGTAATGTAATATAATATCTTACTTATAATAAAGAACATTTCAGAGAAGGAGATTGGTTTTATTTACTATTTACCTCTGCCCTGTTCCCTAGATACTCAGTATTAGTATTTGTTAGTAGGAGAACATACATATATGGTCTCCACTGTGCTTTTCTATTCCACATAAACTCACAATAGAAGCCATTTCCTAGCCCAGATTATTTCACTATCTGACTGGAGCACAGATAGTAGAGAGCACTATGCAGTATCCAGAGGTTGAGAAGTCACAGGTCTGCAGCAAACAGAGGAATCTTGGACCGATTAATCAATAGTTTGTCAAATCCAATTTCGTAGTCCATGAAGAAAAGTATCTCGCTCCATCCTAAAAGTGCAGCATCCTTTTAAATAGTGCAGCTCCCTGTTTTTTCCTACTGACTATAGAGGGAATTGTAACAGCAGCCTCAGCATTGTCATCTGACTGACATTAGGTGAGATGCAGTTCACTTTCAGTCCTTTTATTTGAGATGCTTCCTTTTGCCTTACTCACCCAACCTGGCACATGGATTGCAAAGTGACATAGATGTACTAGGCTTCACCACAGTGGCAGGGTGTGCTCCAACTATCACTTTTTGTCCTGTTTTGTCATACAATGACTTTTCACCCAAATTAGAGAAGAGTAAAATAGTCTCCATAATGTCTTTTGAATAATCTCTATGCTTTTCCTTCAAAAAGAGGCTATTCCTTAGTCAGGAGACCTAAGGAATTAGGTCCTTAGACTTAGGAGAAAATTGGAGAAGAATAAAATAGTCTCCATTATGTCTTTTGAATAATCTCTATGCTCTTCCTTCAAAAAGTGGCTATTTCTTAGTCAGGAGACCTGAGCTGTAAATCTCACAAACTTCTTTCCTGCAGGACTCAATGTTGATGTGATATTCAACCAGCTTGGGTTGTGGCAAAGGTTAAGTGATTCAGTTCTGATATTGCATTTGTCCCATCAGAGAAGTTCAGTAATTAATAAGTTAGGAATAGTTAAGGCCATAGTTAGAGTAAGTTATTTTACTTGCAGAGATAGGTGCCAGATTTTATAAAGCAAGAACTGAGGTTCTGAACAAAAACATTCTTTTCAGTCTCATTTGGCAAAATGTTAGAGAGTAACTTTGCCCTCCCTTAACTTTTACTTCTGTGACTTCTGTTAGGCAGTGCTGAATTTATTACTATGTTTCAGAACTGTAGCCTGAAGACCACCCATGTGGCAAAGAAATCCTCTGTGCCATTCGGCTCTGTGTCTGTCAGGGATAATTGGGGACAGAAAAGGAAGGAACTAAGTGTTCGTTTTACTTAGCACTTTTCTAAATCAGGCCAGAAAGGAGAAAAACACTAGTGAAGGGAGGGAAAGCATAGAAGGGAATGCTATTTTATTCATTAAAAATAAATATCTGGAGTTTAAACATGTTGACAGGCTGAAGCTCTGTTCTGTGAGTCACCGAGTGCCCTTAAACCCCTTTGATGTTAGTGGTGGGTGAGGTAACTCAGCACTCCATGGGAATGAACCCTGAGGATTCTCCTGAAGAAAAGTCACAAATAAAAAGGATGCCCATGGATTTTGAGCTGAACTCTATTTCTATCCTTTTCTTTCTGTCTCCTAGATCTAGATCAATCTAGATGTGTGTGGTTAATTCATTTGAATTAAAGATATGCACTTTAGAAGATTCAGTGTGCAGTTCAGCATGGTGTCTTTTCAGTTCAAATAGATGAAAGGAAATGGCTCATTTCTCAGAGACACTCCTGTGTTATTCCATCAGACAGCAAGGGAGGCAATGCTTGTGTAATCCAAGCTGTTTGTTGTGTACTCCAATCTTGACACATTTTCCTGAATTTGGCAGACAACTCCTGTAAATAAAGGAACTTCTGGAAGTAAAATGAAGGTGAAATTTGATCCCTGAGGGATTAATGACCTAGTTATTCTTGAAAATATGAGGCATCTGCAGAGATATTTCTCAAATTATTCCTTGCAGCAATTCTCACACACCATGTTACAGAACTTCAGAAATAGATTAGTGGTTGCCTCAGCTTTTTATCATTATGCTATTTTATGTCAATAAGCTGCAAAATCTAGACTTCTCTGGCCTAGTGTTTGAGCATGCTCAATGTAAATTCTTTTCCTTTTATCAAGTATCCATGGCTTCTTATCCTTTCACTTGAATTGCTGGAAAGGCTTTGGCTTTACCTTCCCTACACCTACCCCATAGGTAATGGTAGAGTACAATGATACACAGAATAACAAGATCAGGCTGTTTGACAGAAGCTGTGCAACTTCATTGGTGTAGAGGTTTTGTTTTGGTTAAACCCTAAGATATATCAGTATTTGAGGGGAAAATGAAAAATCCTTTGGGGATAGGGATCGTCTCCATATTTCCTGTCTGAAGATGAAACTCTATACCTGCTCTGTCAAGGGCCTAATGTTTGTGGTGCTGTTGGATTTGCAATAGATGTCACAATTGTGTTTGGTCCTTTCAGAGGACCAGATGATGAATCCCTAAGTGGAAATAGCTGTGTACACTGCTGCTGCACAGCCAAATTGCATATGAACATGCTTGGGTAAACATGTATACACAAAGTATAATTTTAATTTTATACATAGTGCAGACAGTAACCAGATTGCCTATTCTTGTTATGTTGTATACTCAGTGAAAGTTGATTTTTTGCGTTATTTTTTAACAGCAGAATTAGTGACTTAGTGCCTTTGATTTCAGTATTGATGAAATCAGGGAGAAACAATTCATAGGAACTAATTGCAAGCATTCAAAATATTGGGTAAAAGTACTTATAGGTTTCTCATGTTGCATGTGGAAATGATTGTCTGGTGCTAATCTGAGGTTTATATACGTTTTATATTTAACCTCTTACTAAACAGTCATAAATTTCTCAGTTTCTTTACTATCAAAACTCAAGTGTCTTTTAATGACACTGTTTTCTTCAATTTCCAATGAAATCAAAAGAAAGTGAGCCATTACAGTAAGCCCTTTGAAGGTGGTACTGGGGAAAATAACATAATGTTTTTCAAAGAAATTTCAAAGGTAAAATATGAGCATTTCCACAGCTCACTAATCTATTTACTCTAAAAGTGACTTCTCTTTGTAGATTGATTTCTCTTCTGAATAATGTAATGTGGGGCTTTTAAAAATTAACAAAAAATCTCTTTAATAAAGGCTGGACCAATAGGCACCAAAATCAGTAGCAAAATTCCTACCAAGTTAAATAAAAACAGCTCAAAATGCTGTGATCAGAATTCCTTACTGTAAAACATATTACCCCTCCTTTCCATCCTTCCCTGCTTTCTCTGTTTTTTTATATCAGCTGTATGATCAAGTGATGGAAGGAAGAAAAGGTTGACCCTGATGCTAATTGAAGAAGTCTTGTCTGGAGCCAGCTGGTTTGCAGCATATGCGAAAACAGTATGAAAATGGAATTTTGAATAAGTCATCAAGATTGAACATTAAAAGCAAATATAGTTGATCGTGCAAATTTAATAAAGAGATTGAAAGAGGAAGAAAATAAAAACTATAAAGTCTAATATAATCAACTGAAAAAGGTTCAACACCTGAAATATCATGAATAAATGTGATCACATTTAAAAAAATTTATTAGGATAAACCACATTTTTATTAGCATGTAATTTTCACTTAAAAAGTTAAGTTCATCTACAAATGTCATCTGAGAAATACTAATGGCATACTACCAGATAATCCATTACATGATCATGTGGGGTTTTTCTCAATCTAGTCATCAACTCAGACTCAGTATTGAAAGGGTAGAATGAGGGTATTGCAATAATGAAGTGCAATTGTCCTGCTAAGTTAGTGAGCAGCAACACAAAATGAGAAGAAAACCCTGATATGGAAAACATGACACAGTGGTAGGTCTGGATTTGTTTGTTTGTTTTTGTTTTTTTTGTATCTGTGAGAAATGGAGCTCATTTATCTCAACTGATAAAGGTCAGGGGAAATGGAAGCAGAACAAGTGCTTCTGTGGGCGAATGTCTGTGCTTCTGTGGGCGAATACAACTATTCTGGTATTTTGCTTGTGACCATTTCACCTCAAACATTCTTGGAAGCATAAAGCCTTGGAATATTAACTCCTCAGTAATTAGCTTCCAAAGGAACAAAGAAAGGCCTTAACAGAAAAAAAAAATATTGTTAAGTAGATTCTTTCTTTTACCCTGGATGAGAAGTAGAAGGAAACTTTAATGCCAAATCTGCTCATGGTCTGCCGATTACTGCTGCGTTCTATAGGTTTTTGTTCAGTCATGGATTGCTGCTTTTGAGATCAACCAAAGTATAACTCAGGGTTTATGTTGGATTATTTACTTATTTATTTTTGTTAGAGAGTTGTGTATAGGGACAGCTCTTCTTTCCCGGGTATGATTGCTAGAGATTGTGTTGTGTCGTGCTGAGATGGAGTTCATTTTCCCACAGCAACCTTCACAGTGCTTGTTTCATTGGTAGCTAGGAAAGGTGTTGTT
This sequence comes from Molothrus aeneus, assembly GCF_037042795.1. Classification (NCBI taxonomy): domain Eukaryota; kingdom Metazoa; phylum Chordata; class Aves; order Passeriformes; family Icteridae; genus Molothrus; species Molothrus aeneus. The sequence goes on from NC_089648.1 coordinate 100,423,328, forward strand.
AATACACCAGTGCTTTAGCTGCTGCTGAGAAGTTCTGGCCCAGCATGAAAAAAAATTAATATAAAACATAAAGAAGTTTAGACAAGACAAGGCAAAAAGCAGATTCTCCAAGAGGACAATAGAACTATTGCCAGAACCCAGATCCAAGCTAACTAAACATGAACTAAACTTAACTGTGTACTAGACTAAACTTGCACTAAATGTGACCAATCATACTGAAGCAAACTTAGGGAATCCTTACTTTAACCCATAAAAGTTTTAATAGCTTCATAATATCATGACAAGCAATATATCCAAACAAGCTTGTTCTGTACAAGATGTGTGAACAAGAAATTATTATATCATTTATTATTCATGAAGAACAGTAAATTATTTTAATCACATTTTCTGTATTATAAAAATTCTAAAAAGTGGTGCTGCAGGCAAATGAATGGCCATGGAAAGTGTGATCATTCATTCCAATCTTTTTTTAATAAACTTTATTCAAATTAAAGGAAAAAATAATTAGGAGGAAGCAAGTATCTAAAGTCTATGTCTGTGAAGTGACCATACATTTTAAAAGGACATCAGAAGCCTCTTCAGAGCAAAATAACATTTCTAGTATTAAATCTTTAGACCAGGTCCAGAGACAGTAACATCTATCTTTAGTAAGTTGATTAAAATGCTTTGAACTCCAATACCAATTAATATATACTTTTGAACTCCTCATTTTACATAGTCACAGCTTTTTTTGAGTAAATATATACACCAGACTCTGGTAAAATACAGTGACTATGAAAGCTTTATTTTTATTTAATAAGTGGAAAGATAGATCAATGGCTTGGCTAAATGAAGCCGGGTGAAGGTTGACCTTCTGGATGTTAATAAATGGGGTTTAATCTAAATGGGTATTTTTGATATTTCATAAAACTTTAATGTGTTGAAGAATTTGTGTCTCAGATATTTTAAAATATTTAAAATGTTATTTCATGTATCTATACACTGGACAGATAGTTCAGTTTTTATGGAATATTTTGATTTTTTCTTCTCCATCTAGAGTACAGAAAACAGATCCTGTGCTGAAATTTTTTGCCTTTAGAGATGAGAGAAGACCACTGAAAAACTCCTTGAGGGCTTTAATATTGCCATTTTGAAATATTAATATGTGATCAAACTGGGGGAACAAACTAGAAAACCTCCAGACAAAACTTTGTTCCTATCTTGTATGTGTGTTCCTATACAATCACTATCATCAGTAAATGGGGATTCCTAACAGCATTCCGAGAAAGGTATTTTACCACTTTTATGATGTTTAGAAGCATCCTGAGTTTATATTTCAACTGAGAAATATTTTTATTTTCACAGTTTTTGTTTTGAATCCTTCTTACCATGTCCTCAAAATGGTCTGAGTTCCAGTTACAACAACGTACCTTAAAGGACAATTTTGAGATGTTATTTTGCTGTAAGAATAACAATAGTACTGTCTGCACAGAGGAGAAATGCTTAGCCTGCACTAAGCTCCATCCTGTCCTGATTAAACTGCTACAATACCAGGAACAGCTATTTTAAAAATAGCTGAGATGTGTAAGTTTGTGACTGAAGTATAGACCCAGTCTTTGAGTCATCAATTAACATGGATTGCATTATAATCAAAACACGCTAAGCCTCAGGAAGAAGAAAGGGATCAGGACAGCAACTTATAAGTAGGATTTTTTATGAAGGACACAAAGAGAAAAGATTTATGCCAACAGCATATACATTTGGTTCATCAGTAACATGACACAGCACATCCTGAAATAAGTGTTCAATACAGGCAACGTTCTCTAAGACGGCTACCAAAATGAATATGTTAAGCTAGAGGGCTATTCTGCATGGGGCCAAGCTTAGGTGAAGTGAATCCCTCACAATGGTTATTGTAAATGGGAAGGTCAGCAGCCTCTCTTTTTCACTAGACAGATGAAATGCTTTGTGGAAGCCAGCAGGAAAATAGCATAAAAGAATTAAAGGTATAGCTATTGTGAAGCATTATTTTCTTAAAAGAGCCTGGGCCACATGTTGATTAAGAAGGTAGCCACTGCCTTTATCACTACTGATTTGCTTCTGTCATATTTTTCTTAGAGCTATTTCTCTATCACATGCACACAGAGAGAAGAGCAGAACTGGAGGTCAGGTCATGGCTTATTCACCCTGCAGGGAAGTGTGCTGATACCCTTTTGGCATGACATGCCACAGCCAACTGCACTTAGAAAAGAGAAGGTTGCATGGAGACATATTTCTTCACTCTGGTGACCAGGGAGTGCAAGAGTGGGGAATACAGTAAATGTCTTTGCACCTTCAGTGTGCTTTCTGACATAAAATGTGGCAGGGAGGATAATGCATGCATGCAGACTGATGCTTGTTCTTCTCTTTGAAGAAGCTGGGAGATAGAGTTTTAGCCTGTGACCCACTAAGGGACAATTTCCATTTCAGGTTGATACTGCAGAAATGCAACTGCTCTGTACACTGGGCTGGGCTGAAAGCAGCAGCAATGAATGCCCTCTAATATTTAGCCTGTCATCTCTCCCCAGCTTTCCTTTCTTATTAAGAAGATGATGCCTTTCCCATTTCAGTGAAAGGAAAGACCCCTGCAGACTGCATAGAAGCTGAATCATGCTTCAACATGTCTAATGTTACAGGACAGCACAGTGTTGCCATCAGAACTAATCCCAGCAGCAGCATATCAAATCACCCCATTTCCATTTAGCTTTCGTCAGTATCATACATAGACAGATATGGATTTGGTCTGGGCAATGGCATTTGCCTTTGAAGTCCTTTTTTAATTTTTTTCCCTCTACATCATACATTCAGCACTAATAGAAAGTTTCTTTTCAGGAAGGAATTCCATTTAGTTGCTAAGCATGTATCAGCTACACTGCTGATCAGCAGTGTGATAGGGAAATTTTAGGTTTTCTAGCCTGCATAAACCTTGTCTCTTTTTCTCTGCTTTGCATGGCTGTTCATTTTGACATGTAGCAACTTAGTTGCTGCAATTGTTCCAGAGATTGCTTTGATATTTCCTCTTTTGTTGTGCTAATAGAACCACTACTCTCTCTTACTTTGACCTTGTATTATTTAGTCAAGGCTTTCAAGCTCCATATTCTTCTGTATAGACAGTTCTAATTTTTGTAAAGCCTTAATTACATATTAGTCCTTCCTGCAACATTAAAAATGAGCATGTTTAGGCTGTTTTATGACATTTCTCAGAGAGAAGCCTAACATTATTCTTTTTTTTTTCTTTTTTTTTTTTTTTTTCTGTTTTCTGGTCCAGTAATTGGTCACTATTGAATTTAATTTGCCCTTGGATTTAAGTCTTGTGTCTTGGAACAAAGTCAGATATTTACTTTCTTCCAGGTTTGATCCTGCTACTTCTGTGTTGATTTCTTGGTTAGGCATAACTAGTAACTAGATGTGGCCAAGTCAGAACTTGTAGCTCTTTTCTTGGCTTCCACAATGTGATAATCTATTTTGACATATGGTTTTCTTTCATTGAGGTGTTTTCTGCTAGCAATATCATTTGGGATGCTGCCGAGTATACTGAGTATGCTTTTGCCCCTTTGTGAAAACAGAGCCTAGAGTGGGAAGCATTCAAGCACTAGTGTGGGCTTCAAAATAATGTTTCAAAGGAGAACATAGACAAACTTGAGTAACTGAGAATCCATGCAGTATCATTTTTAGGGTTTCTTTTGCATCAAAGTCACTTTTATAAATATTCACTTTACCACCACAGCTACCCAAAATTCTTCAGCTCTTTAACCACAATGTCTGAACAAATTTTGTGGTATATTTCAGACATACTTTGTAGCTGAATCTTTTAAAGCAGGATCTTGTTCTCTTCCTTGAATGCTTTCTTTTTAGATGTCTTCCTTCTCCTGCTCATAAAATCTGGGTGTACAGGGAAGGAATCCTTCCAGCATAATGATTTGTCTCACTTTAAGGTTAAAGATGGGAGACATTCTATTATAGTACTGATGCAGACTTTTCTAAACTTTCTGTTAGCACGGTGTATGAGGAGCAGATATGCTTATTGTTTACATAAGATTTCAATTATTTCTGAATTTTACTAGGTTACTGTTCTTGTAGCAAGCTGTTTCAAAATATGTATTATGCAAGAAGACAATTCTGTTAATCAAATTTGCATTTCCACTTTATTAATTTCTTGTTCCTCTTGAATTTTCATGAAAAATCTCACACCTGTAAGTCATTATGAAGTAGAATTTTAGGGAAGGAAGGTAATATTTTTCTATATATGCATCTATGTATAAATGTATGTCTCAGTCAAATTTCTTGTGTATCAGGCTTCCCATATCAACAAATGAATCTGAAATATTCCTTTTTGGGTTTTAAAATCTCCTACAGGCCAGATCATGTAGCATATTTTGAATTTAAAATGTAATTTAAAATGCTTAGTTTGTTTGTTTTTAGAAGTAAAAACCATTTGTTTTGTAAGAGATTAGAAATATATCACATTGCACTTTTCTTTCACTTTTTGTTATTTCTGACAGTATTTCTAATTTAACCATTATTGTTTGCTCATTTAAAAAAAGGCAAACCAAAATCATGCTAATAAGGAAATAACAATTATGCTACCTTCTGCAAAAGAAAGAAAAATGCAGTTTTAAACTAGCATTCAGTAACATATATACAGGTCCTATTCAATGTGAAAAAAGTAAGGGTCATGGAAGCGTTTATCATATTTGCCTTTCTTATGACTGAAAAAACCTTAATATAGATGAAATTAAGCAAACACACAAAAAGTAAAAAATAACATTTTTTTTCACTAGACCTGAAAAAAATTAGGAAAATCATATGAATAAAACAGCACAGCCATATCAATTACCTTCCAAGTTACAGTGTAAGCTTTTTTGGATATCCCAAATTACCCTCACTACAAATTCTTTTACTTTTGCAGCAAATTCTAAAATGCAATATTTCATATCTGGCTTAGTCTAGAGCAGAGATTTTCTATTATGTATCACTTAGTATGTTTTCCCCTATATGTGTGGTATAGTCACATTGGTAAAAACATTTGTATAAAAATGGTTGTGTAAGCAAAATATTCTTCTTGTGTGCATGATGTTTATTTATTTCCCAATAAATTGATGCTAGCTCAATCTATAAAAGAACATTCCCATGGTGAACTATGCCTCTAGCATGGTGGTTTGCTACTATAATTCTATTGGCGTAACTATAATTGCAATTCTTTTTGCGCACATAGCCTCAGAGGAAAATAGATATATGCTGTCTTCATTTCATGTCCAAAAGTCAAATTTCACAGCTTATATCCATAAATCAGTGGACTATCTCTCAGTACAACAACAAACTAACATTTTTCCTCAATCTATTTCAGGCCATGTCCTTAATGAACAGTTAATGGCTGAAAACAAAAAACAGAAGAAAATCCAAAATGTTAATCCATTGTGGTTTGAAATTTTTGGAAACACTTTCCTTTTTTTGTTTTCCTCTTTTTTTCCTGTGTTTTTTTTTGTTTGTTTTATTGTTTTGCTTTGTTTTGTTCTGATTTCATACATCCCTCAAATTTTTTGTTGAATCTGAACAATTTTCTTTGACATTACCTTTAGGTAAAGGCAAAATGTCATAGGAAATTAAGGCTACTTTTAATTTATTAGCTTTTCTGAATTAATATAAACCATTTTTTAAATAATTTTTTTTCCCTCTAATACAGTGGTGAATACCATAAATTCTTGTTGCATTTCAAAAAATACGTAAGGTTATATGTAAAAATAACTAAGGAATGTGTATTATTATGATACAGGTGAAACAACTTTAAAAAATTACAAATGTTTTAATACAGTTTTTATGATCCACATTACATAAAGTAAAACTGAATATTATTAGCATTGCATTAGATATATTTGTCTAGAATGGCTTTTTTGGTTTGTTCAGTTTTTCTTAAGACTTGGGAGTAAAGCATACATAGCAATATTGTATACAACTTTCAGAGAATATTTTTCTGGCATTGAAACCTCCTGGGAAGGAAATAGTGAGTTTGAGTCATGTTAGCCATACTAGACTTGTCAGAAAAAAAAAAAAGTATATTTAAAGCATAATTCCTTCATGAATTAAACAAGCTATAAATGTTTGAACATTCTCTAAGGATATAAGATTTGTAAACAATGAATAGCATATATAGAAATACAAAGTGATGGTGATAAGACAAGTACCATTCCTCCATTTATTATTTGGGTCCAATGAAATGACTATTATCTGGCACTTCTATTAGAGAGTTTCAAATTAATCATATCTGAATGCATTAAGAGTGGTTTAACAGATGATGGGCACTGTCCATGTTATGTGTGTGGTACATACCTTATTCAAGAATTCTTTATGGTTAGAAAGGCATGTTTCTTTTAATAGTCTTTATATTTTTTCCATTTCATCCACATGACAAAAAATACAAAAAGTGTGTGCAGTTAAAGGGCTGGAAATTAAAAGAGGATTCAGATTTTGTCCTAGTTAGTTCCTTAAGAGTAGAAGCAGTGTTTTTCCAGAGTAAATGTATAAGGTGTTTCATGACTGAAACACCTTAAATATTTCAGTCATGCTTTCAACACTGAAAATCTGCTTTCCATATGGAATTCATGACATACCCCTGGCAATTCTACTGTGCAGTGTAAAACTTGGCTTGTACCTAAGAAAGTCCAAATGTGTTCATACATTTTTTATCAATTGTTCAAGAACACTAAAAAATTTAAGTGAAAAGAATTTAAAACCCCATTGCAGTACCCATATTGTAAACACACATACAAAAATTCAGCTTCATTCTAAACCAAAGCCATAGAATTCAATTCCTGACCCCTTTCCCATTTTACCTCTTTGTTCTATTCCAGCTACACAGAAAGACATATCCTGAATTTACCTGTGCCATTTACACCTCACCTCTCTTTCAGTTTCTAAGCAGTAATTCAGCTTGGGAACAAATCAGACTTTTATTGCCATTATGGCTTGGTCAAAACCACAGAAAAGTCAAATTTACATACTGTTCCTGGTCAATTGCTTACACAGACTTTAATATGAACTGTAAGACCATTTTCTTGAGCTGCAGCTGTTGTCAGCAAGAACCTTACTACTTTTGAAATTGAATTGATACTTTTATCCACAGTTTAGACAAGAGAAATAATAGTGATGGTGCCAGATTACATCGATATAAAGCTTCACACCTCTGAGTCTCTTGGGGCATCTGTGCTGGGTCTGTCGCACATTCTGCAGGACTAGCTGACATAAAAAACCAGTGTTTTGAATGGGAGCAGGCTATTTGCCAATGTCCAGATGTTGTCTCCTAACATGTACTAGAGTTTTTTTTTTTCCCTGGATGGAAATATTCTTTAAAACCAAGCCAGTACAGAGAAGACATAGATCCTTTTTTCATCTCACCTTCCTGTTTAAAGGTGAAGATGAGTTAAAAACTTAGGTGTCAGAGAGAATTCAAAACACCGATCTAGGTTTGAATTTACTTTTTTAGGTGGAATACTAATGCTCTCTGAGCCATCCTGTTCAGAACTATGCACAGCAAAATAGCAAAATCTGCCAGGGTGGCACACATGAAGTTTGCAGCGGGAAAATGTTCAAAACATTTTTCAGGCTTGCATATTTTTCTCTTTTTTTAATCGTTTGTGGAGATCTTTCCTCTGTCAGAGGAGAATCTAAAATAAAAAGGGCTCTTCACAGCCTCCTTGGTAGGCTCTTGAATGTTTTGAAATGTAAGAAAAAAATGTTGTGGGAAGAAAAACCCAGCAAAGCTTGGTGAGCTTAGCTGGAGCTTTAAAGAGATTATACCCAAAGTTCAGACAGACTTAGAAAAAGTTGAACTTGACTGTTATCTTGAAAAGCTTTCGAAGGCAGGGATCATCAACACAACCACGGCTCTCATCTCTGGCAAACAATTTCAAGCAGCTTTAGTATCAGATAGTATAGCCTGGAGACTCAGGAGAGAATCTTCAGGGCTGCTGTTTCTTTATAGGCTTCAGATTTGGAAGTGAAGTTTACTGTTGCTACACATAGAGAAAGAAAAATAGTAGTTAGATACTGAAGTTGTGTACAATGGTCATTCCCTCAGTGTTATTATTATTTTCAACTGCAGAAAGAATAAATCTGATGTGATTAGAATTTTTTTTTAAGCAACTACAACATTAAATAGTCCTTGTGGTTGGAAACAACACTATAGGAAACTTTTGCCCTCTGCCAGGCGTGGCATTTTGACTGTTCAGAAGTCAGGTTTTATGGGCACATCACAGTTTGGTGACTACAGGAAATAAGGTCTTGGGTTCATTTCAACTTGTTAAAAGGAAAAAAATGCAGCACCAGCATAGCACCTTTATGGATAGTTTTATTATCATAAAGTCATAGAATCTTAGAATGGTTTGGGTTGGAGGGAACTTGGAAAACATCTAGCTCCATCCCCTTTCCATGAGCAGAGACACCTACCAGTAGAACACATTGCTCAAAGCTCCATCCAGTTTTGCCTTGAACACTTCCAGGGATGGTCATCCACAACTTCTCTGGCCAACCTCTTCCAGTGCCTCACCACCCTCACAATAAAGAATTACTTACTATTATCTAATACAAACCTACCCTATTTCAGTTTAAACATGTCAAGGGCTAGCTGAGTATGGTACTTGATCTCCTAACCTTTGTTTTAGCATTATCTTTGTAGGTACAAAAGACTGGACATGTTCCTTTTCAGCGACAGGCAAACAGAAAGTGCTAAAATTCCTTGCTAAACAAGCTTCTTTTGGGGTCGCTTGTGTTTTGGAAAATGAGAGATGAGGTTCATGGTCTCAATTCACAGAAAGAATGAATAATATATAAAATAATTATGCCTGCCTACTGCAATGGTATGCACTGCCACAAGCTGCCAGAACAGCCATGTGCTGGGGACACGGTTTTTAGTAAACTGTTTCTAGAGTCTTATATAACTTAATTATTCCAGATTAGTAATCTATTTATAATATTAAATAGGTATTTAAAATAATCTTGCAAGTCAAATTTCAGCAGTGAATATCAATTTAATAGTTTTATCTTTTTTTTGTCATGTTGTCTGCAACAAAAATAGTGTTTCAAGAGAGACCCCCTCAAATTATGTGAGAGTCAGTTGGAAGCTCACTGGCCTCAGTTGATCAAATTTACTTGTACCTGGTATTCTCTGCCTTAGCAGAGAATAGGAACAAGGTATTAGTGACATAACAGTGCTGACAAACATCTACAGAGTCAGGAAAATGTAAATTATCTTGTCATTCTGTTACACCAAATGAATCTCTTTAAAATTCAAAAATTTTAAGGAAAGGAAATAAAGGCACTATCTAACACACCTACATAGTTTTTTAAACTATTCCACCCAAAAACGGACTTTTTCCTTTCTTTATGTGTGTTCTGTTGCGGTGGTCAGAAACTAGTCCTAGTAGCCAGACTGAGTAATGGGTTTGTAGCTGCATTCTCTATAGCTATTAAGAAATGGACATTTCCATTTAAGAAAAAGGGAAAAGCTACAAAAGATCTAACAGCAAAAAAATTATTCCTCTGCCTTCTGCTGCATGATGCTTTGCAAGGTTTCATCTTCTCCAGTACTAAGAGAACAGACATGCCTTTTAGACTCATGTTTTGCATTGTTAACCTGTCCTAATCCATAGAATTTCAGCTCTAGCAAGTTTGAGATGAACATGCAATTTATTATAAGAAAGAATGTTGAAACAGTGAGGTTTTCCATGCTTATCTTAGCGTTTATATAGTTTATTCATCATTAAAATCAATGCATAATCATTACTGGATGTATGAGCAAGTTGTCAGGCACAGTGACAAATTCAAGGAGGCAAGTAATTTACCAGAGTCTCTACATTTGGCTAAGGAATAACATGGTGGTAATCTTTTCAAACAATCATTTGAAAAGAGATCATTTCTCAAGCACAGATTTAAATAGAGATAATATCTTGGAACATTCAGTGCAAGGAAAAAAATATAAAAATATATAACTAATGAAATATCTTAGAGTGCTCAGAAGTTGACAGGTACATGATAGTATAGCTGTTTGCAACTGTTGTTTTCTTATCTGTGTTAATGTGTTTGTATGTTCACACTACCATGGGATTCATAAATATTTTAGCTCAGTGACAATAAGCCATATGAACCAGTAGTCTGTCCATGGCAGTAAGCAGTCAGACTTGTAGTATGTTAGATTTATAGAACAAACACAGGTCCATTTCTTAGTCTTTATCCAAGGTTTGACCCAAATCTTACAGAAGTTAATCATGGCTTAATCCACTATCTATTGCAGCCGCTGGAAAGCTGTCATACTCTGACTCTCTAGTGAGTGTCTTTTCACAAGGTGACAGTAAAAACCTTCAAGATAAGAACAGAAGCAAGATCTGAACAACTGCTGAGCTGTAGAAGCAAGATTTCAGATATTTCCCACTGATTTGGTTGAGGAAAACACTTCACACCTTCTTTTCATGTCCTTAAAAGAACAAGTGTCTGTAAAAAATTTACTTTGGGGAAAATACATGCTTGAATTACCTATGGATAAGTCTCAGACAGACAAGATTATTTTAGGCATCTTTTTGGGCCTCAGTTTTCAGCTTGGAACAATTTTGCACAGCCAGGACAACACCAGAATTAGGTCAGATTGAATAGTAGGTATCTTGAAAACTTTGCCACTTTGGTGTTATCTAGCAAGCCTCACACAACAAAAAGCTTTAGATTATGGAAATCTCAGTTAACCATATTTCTGGGGCTAACACTGACAAATAGACACATGAGCTAAAAACATGACATCGGGAAGCATTTTGTCTGGATTACGCATAGATGGAAGAACCTGGTCTGCAACCCATTTAATTTGGAGAATACAAGCCCATGATAAAAGAAAAGCCTATTTTTCTTATTAATGTCTGTAAAGTGACCAAATGGTAAATATACTTCATTTTCCACGCTTAATTCGATTTAACTAGTAAATAAAGTGTAATTAGAGTTTACTAAGCACCAAAGTGCCTATTTGAAGGTAGTTTTGCCAGACACAGAAAATGCTGAAGGCAGAGATAGTAGTAGGCCAATCTGTCACATATTCTTCACTACTGCTATAAGCTGTGCAATTATTGAAAACATCTATTTAGAATTCCTACATTAAGTCTAAGCCTTTGAAATCAACTATCATAGAACTATCATAGAACAATAATAATTATATATATATAGTGGGAAAAGAGGGTGAATTAACGTTTCTAAATTATGTTAGGAAATTGATAAATGCACTTGTTCTGTTGGTTAAGGGAAACATCTGGAAAAGATGGAAATTAATGACATTTATACCTAAAGATTCCTTAGTGAGTCAGTGCTTCAAGGTGCACTATCTCCTCCAGGGTATTGAGTGTCCTTGTCTGTAATTTAATGAGATTTTCAAAAGCATAGTGAAGGCAATATAGAAGCAATTGCCTTGGCTACCTTGTGGGAGAGGAAGAATCTTTATGCTTGTGATGCTTGTTCAGCATGGTTATGAAATGAATTTTGGACAATTTTTGACTAAGAGAAACTGCAGTGATGATGATTCTTCAGAAAGTCCCTTTCTGGAATTATCTGCATCAGGCATTATGGCTCAGGACACAATATTAAAGGATTTCCTTAGGTTTCATAAGTTTCTTAGATGTCTGTTGGATTCAGCAGTAGGTGTCTTTCTGTTTTGTAGATATATTTATGTTCTGCTTAGTTTATAACTAAATTATTTTCTTCAGGAAATATTTTTATCATTAATTATATACATGGTCAATTCAGGAAGAAATTTAAACAGAAAAGTCAAATGCATTTATAAATGCATGCTCCTTAGAAGATCTTTGTGAGAACCACTGGATTCTCACTGGAGAAATACCATCTTGGGGTTTGGGAGGTATATAAACTGAGTCTAACTGTCATTCTTTTCAGGAATGTTACTGAACTTCATTACTTTCAGAAAAGTACTGTGGCAGTGTTCACAGGGGTCTAGGGATGAGGGAAGAGATGAGAATGTTGACTCTATATTTCAGAGGGCTTGATTTATTATTTTATGATGTATATTATATTAAAACTACACTAAAAGAATAGAAGAAAAGGTTTCATCAGAAGGCTAGCTAAGAATAGAAGGGAAAGAATGATAACAAAGGTTTGTAGCTTGGGCTCTGTGTCCAAGCCAGCTGGGCTGTGATTGGCCATTAATTACAAACAACCACATGAGACCAATAACAGATCCACCTGTTGCATTCCACAGCAGCAGATAATCAATGTTTACATTTTGTTCCTGAGGCCTCTCAGCTTCTCAGGAGGAACAATCCTAAGGAAAGGATTTTTCATAAAATTTGTCTGCGACAAAGTACTGAGACAGTTATGCCTTAGCAGTCACAGTCTTCCCTAAAGATTTTTGTTGCATGCAGAAAATGTACCATTAATATAAGATAGCACACATCTCATGAAAACTCAAACATTTCCAACTGAAGATGTTTGTTAGACACAAGGTGAATCACTCTCCTATGAGGAGCAGCTGAGGAAACTGAGGTTCTTTAGCCTGGAGTAAAGGAGGTTCAGGGGAGACCTTATAATTTTCTACAATTGTCTGAAAAGAGGATGTAGCCAGGTGGGGCTTGGCCTCTTCTCCCAGGCAACCAGTGACAGGACAAGAGGACAGAAACCTAAGCTGCACCAGGGGTGGTTTAGCCTGGACATTAGGAAGATCTTCACAGAAGAGCAATTGGGCATTGGAATGAGCTGCCCAGGGATGTTGTGGAGTCATCATCCCTGGAGGTGTTTAATACAAGACTGGATGTGGTACTTTAATGCCATACTTGGCAAGATGGTGTTAGGTCATAGGTTGGACTTGATGATCTCTCTAACCTAGATGATTCTGTGAATCTGTGATTCTTTGTTATAGAAAGAGCCCTGAGAGAGTTATTGTTTAGATTTTTTTTTTGAGATGAATGAAGTTGGGAAAAAAATCAATCTCTAGCATCTTTTAATGTAGTTTAAATGAGATCTTGCACTGTCTTCACATTTATGCTCCTCAGATGACAAATCCTGTAGGAAGATGTTCTTGAATAGAGGCATGCTGAGAGGGTAGGAGCTTCTTATGCACTCTTATAAAATCCCTTGTTCAAAATTTGCAAGCTGTATGCAGGGAAAAATCTTCCTGGTTTCTTCCCCCTATATTTTTTTTCATAAACAGCTAAACTTTCTAGATGAGTTCCTTAAAGAAATCCCAGTAAGATTAGACAAAGCTAGTCAGAAGACAAATTCAGATTATATCAGAGCCAAAGTAAAACATGAAGATGTGTCATTTGGCAGAGTGAGACACCCTGGGGGCTGAGGACTGGTTAGCGAAGTAGATGATTAAGGTTCTGCTTGATGCTGTGCTGGCACAGAATGATTAAATAAAGGTTTGAAACTGATCCTCTGTTAGCTTAGCTAAGTTTCCCAGCCAGCCAGTGCATGCAGATACATACTTGTTTTTCCGCATCCAGGAAGAAAATCAGTTCTCGGTGTGAGAACAAATTTTCCAACACATTTATCATTTACCACAAAACTTTTAAATTAATGCATTAAAAAAAAAAAAAAAAGAAGAAGAAAAAAGCTAATTCCCCAGCAGAACCACCATTTTAAGGACAGTTCTTTAGAAAGGTCAACTCAGAGCCTGCCTGTGTTTTTATGTTAGCAGCCAAAAATCAAAATCAGTCCTCTTTCCTTACATAACTGGAGATTCTAAAAAGATTTCATAGTTAAATTTCGTGATATCCCACTCTTAAGGGACACCTAAGATTTGCAAATGCTTGTGGTTGAAAGAAAAAAGTCAGAGGGTCACAAAATCTCACAAAGTTTTATTAATAAATTACACACTTGGCATAGAAATCAACATGGTAGCACTACTATTTAGGCACACAGCAGTGGGTTTTAAGTAAAGGGGTGAGATGAAAAAGAAGAGAGATAGAAAGAGATTAATTAATGACAAAGAGAGAGAAAGTGGGAGAGACATAAAGAGAGAGAAAGAGAGAGAGAGAAAAATAGAGAAAGAGAGAAAATGATCACCAGTTCTGGTTCCAGTACTGATCCACTAACAGGATGTCTAGGTCCTGGGGTGCACATCAGGCTAGTTGGGGATACCTGTTTATAAATAGGTTTTCCCCATCCTGAATATAGGTTTCTCACTTCATAGGCTAATTATCATTCACAGTCTGTTCTTTCAGACCCTTCTGGAACTGTGTCAGAAGGCTTCAGGGGTCTTTGGTGGTCTTCATCCCTCCTATAGTCCAAGGTTCACTTCTTGGTTTCATTCCTCTGCTCGTGCTGTACTATGTTGTGCTTATTTCCAGGGACTAGAACAAGGATATTTGTCCTGGAAAAGTGCTGTTCTATCTCCTTATAGCCCCCTTCTCCTGACAAATCTTGTCCTTCTACATGGTGTGGTATTACCAATAATCCTTATCTGTCATTACCAAGGATCCTTGGTTGACTTCACAGTCATCTGGCTATCAGTGTTTGAGACACACACATTAGACTCTTATCTTCTGGGATTCTACAAATTTCCTCTCCTAAATCAGATAATGTTTTAAAATGCTGGGATTTTTTGTGGAACAACAATTCAGTATATGATCAAGTTGTTTCTAGAAATGCTGGATCACGAGGATTTTGCAAGACTGGGTGTGGCAGCAGCCGGTCCAGTCCATCAGAACTCAGTACACAGATTCTTGAATCTTGCAGTAAAAACTATATGTATCAAAGATATTTGTGAGGGAAGGAAATAGAATGTAGTGCACTATCCCCTTTGGAAGTAATAAGCAGTTTCAGGGTATGATTAAGTATCATTTGTTTGACAATTACAGTGTTAGATTCAAACAAAATGAAAACTTACCTATGACTGATCTATAAAATATATTTTAAGTTATTAAATGAAGCATTTTCCAGTAATTTCTGTTGTATACAACTCATATTTAAAATTTCCTCAGAATAAAAGATTACAAGGATTCAAAGATCTCTTGAGATTTGCCCATTCTTATTTTTTCAGAAGGTAGTAGCATCTTTTTCCTGTGCAGCACATCTTAGAGCTTACTTGATTTGTTCTCTTACTTCCTCTGTCAAGCAGTCTCTTCTCAGCTATTTAATCTTGTATGAGCACATTTCATCCATGCTGGCTTTCTTTTCTGCTTATCTCTGAAACTGTAGCCTGTAGATGTATCATCATCTAACATATTATCTACCTAAACTGTTTTATCCATGCACTGGGCTATAGAGTCCTTGATACAGAGACAACAGGTACTCAGCATGCAGCTGATGTACACAAAATGCAGCCAGGTCTTTAAAAGTGATTGCTAATTTTGAAGCATTCAAACAGACAATTCGTAGACTTCAGAAACAGAGGATGCTGAGTATCACCATTAAAATGTAACAGCCTGAAAACGACTGGTGATAATGTTGATGACAATGGTAGTTGCTGGAGTTTTGACCATTGCTGTGCTTATTTTGCACTAAGACATGAGGGATTTTTGTCATAAGAAGAATAATCTTCAAGGACTTGGGTTTTCTGAAGGCTCAGAATCAAATCTCAGATATCATAAGAGGCCAGGGCTTAAACAACCTCTTTTATCTCCACTGGTGAGTGAAATATCATTTTAGTATATTACTAGGTTTACATTTCTTGTCTAAAAATAGGATGGATACCTATGTTCTCAGGCTTCTTACCTGTAGGTGGTTTATTCTACCTCTGCTCTAACCTAAAATCCAAAGAGGTAAAGACATGAAACTGTTCACTTTTTACATCAGGAGTGGCTTCTGCTGATTTTTTGCTTTAAGAGTCTGTGAAGTCTAAGTGAAAGTAAAAGAATATATTTTTGCAGCATGTATCAATCTTCTGGTAGTCTTTGATCTCTTTAAGGGTATTCATGGTCTAAATGACTACCACACTTTTATAGAAATAACTGAAACCTGGATTTGAAATAATTGACACCAAAGGGAAAACATGTTAAAAGTGGTAATCTCTATTCACCACTTAATTTTTTTTCCAGTGCCAACACTTCAAAGGTAAACTAATCCTTTTTTTTTCTTGAAATTTAGTGATTTTTCCAAAGTAAAGATATTTATTATAAAAATGGATATGTACACACTCTTCACAAGGAAGATACCTAAGAAAGTTTTAAGAAAAAATATTTTTGGCAACAAAACCATTGCCTTAAGGATTTTTTTCTTACAGTTTACTTAGAAGGTTTTTCTTTCTGATTTCAAAGCCATAAGTGAAATTAGAAAAATCAAACCAGCCCAAACCCAAAAACCTCTAAACCACATTGTGTGCAAGTAAGTCTTCTGAAAGTTTGCAAATAACCTGTATTTACCTCTTGTGAATTTGCCTTTTGCAAAACTCTTGTGTTTTGTGATAGCATCAGTTCTCCTCTACACACTAGGGATGAACTCTTGATTAATACAGTTAGTAGGGGGACCAGCTTCTACTGGTTTATGTAAGTAGATGTGGTAACAGAAGAACGTAAACTGGGATTTATTCTTGCTGGCTCTGCTAATTTTCAAGAACCAGATCACATTCTCATGTGCAGTGTAGTAACACAAAGTTAATCAGAATAGTACTGCACATAGTCCTTTGCAAGATACTAAGCTCTTTGTAGATGCTAAATGAGGCATATCTCAATAAATTCCCTGCCTGAAACCAATTTCTGAACAAGTCAGAGAGAATAAAGCATCTCACAGCCTCTGTGGATTAGTGGGATTGAGGCACACACATGGGATTTCCTGGTCACCCTGGAAATCACCACTCAGATATGGTGATTTCCAGGTGAAACTTCTCTCTGATGGGCTTGTCATGAAAACAATGTCTAGAAGGGAAAGCCATGACAAAACATACATCAATGGTATGTCAAATTCCTTTCAAAATGAATAGTGATATCATCAGTGTTCATTTCCAAAGAGAATTTCTTCATAGGTATGTCAAAGGGTAGTGAGGTCCTGAGCAAATTGTTTTTAGCTTTTCCCCTTTTTCTCTGCATCCATATTTACTTAAAATCATAATAATTTAGGTGGTAGAGAGCAGCAGCATAAGAACAGAAATTCAAAGCCTTTAACTAAAACTAACGGCAAAGAATTGAAAATGGGATAGAATGTAATTAAATCACATCCAATTTTTAAAGTAATATGCATTCTTTTATTCACAGATAATGCATTAATTTCACGTCTTTAAAGCAAAGTAGCTCCTTAATATCACCATTTGACATACTAGTTTGTAATTCAGATGGGATCTCGCTTCCATTTTTATAGGATATTCTACATCCCCATTATGTCTTGGCCACTGCATCCAAGAGCAAAAACAGCCTGTTAAAGAAGCCACAAAAGAGGTGGTTTGCCCAGTTTTCTTGGGAAGGTATTCTACATAGACCAGGCAAATTTGATAGCATTGTTTTTGAATTAATTTATATTTCACTTACTGATTAAAAAAAAAAAAAAAAGCAATTAAAAGAGGATCAGAGATAAAAATATAAAAATTTAAAAATTCAGGGAACTCTTGGAATGGGGGGCCCCAGAGTCCGTTTGCTTCTGATTGCCATCACTGTGCTACAAAGCATTTAACATTTAAGCATCTGCAGGTTTCCACATTGAGCCTATTTCTTCACTGACGTAAACAATGTTAAAGCTCTCTTAATAGTGAGATGTGATTTCTGTTAGCATCTCAGTAGGGTAACAATGTAGGGCTCATTGTTACCCTACTGAGATGCTAACAGAAAAGAAGTGAAAGGAATAAAGTTCAACAAAAGTTTTGAGAGATTTCCAAAGAAAAAAGTGATTATAACTTCTCCTTTTTCAAAGGGTCAGTTGTTCAGTAAGGCAGTCTCAGAGGGCGACATTACATTATTATACCAATTTGTCACCTAAATTAAAGCCATTTAGCCTGTTATTTAATGTGCAGCTGCAGAACTGATGTGTTTTATTTTATTTTTAATGTGCTTTTTTATAAATGGGAAAAAGAAAACTATATGGAGGTAAAAATCACATGAACTCTAAAGATGTTGCTTATGATAGGAACTATCTCTGGCAAGAGGAACAATAATCTGAACAGATCAAAATGCTCTCCTTTGTTACATATATCTTGTTGGTTAAAAAAACAGCAGTACAGACATATCCCTTTACACAGACATCTTATTTTCTTTACATCTGTTCTGTTTTTCTGATAAAGTACTTCCCCTAAAACAGACATAAGTGCATTTGTGCAGCCCCAGAACCTATTTCACATGTTGTGACCATGGCTAGTGTCTTCTTCCCATGAAATTATGAAATAACTCAATTTATATTTTATATGTTACTTCTTATATTGTTTTATGTACTACTATTTATTTTATTTTATTTCTTATGCTTTAAATATTTGACTGATCTACCAGGAATGAGAAACAATATCTACAAGACAGAGGACCATATGGAAAACATAGAAAATGCAAGACTGCTGCAAGATTAAATCTGAACAGCTCTACTCCCCATTTGACTCTAACTAGAAGCTTGTTCAAAATTAGTTCAAATTCAGGTCTAATTTTAATCCCTTTCTTGCTTTACAATTAAGAGTGCTTATCATCATACTGTATTATGCCAGAGGCAGTATTTCTATCAGAATGATAAAGTGCTGTCCTGGATGGTCAGTTATCCAAATCTGTGAATAGTTTTTACATATGCCATCAAATATACAAATTTACTTTCCTGGAGGACTATCTCCTCCTGAAGTTTCTCTCTACTTCTACATTTAGCTTTCAGTTTGACTCTTGAAGACCTCCTAATAAGCACACTCCTTTCATATTTTTTGCTCCATTTTTAGGGTTTTTTCATACTAAAGTCTCATTTGTCATGCTTTCTTGGGTTTTTTCAGTCTCTTTGCTTTTGATTGCTTTACTAAATTGCACATCAATCCTTTATTGTCTCCTTAAAACTCTATCATATTTTTTATATTTTCAAAGAAGCACATTTATATATCAGAGAAAAATAGTACTGACCTAGTTTTCTGTTCTGCTTTTATTCAAAGCAATTGCCACATGCACACAGTCCTATATTCAAATACTTGGAACAAGGGTAATTGCCCAGGATTTATCAGTTTTATCAAAGCACCCATGCACAAACAGGCACATGATGGAGTTTACTTTTCTGTGGGCAGTAGAAGTGGGATTACACCCCAAGGTGCCAGGCTCCAGGGGGTTGTTACAAGCAGTAAACTCAGCGTTACACTAAAGTTACTCAGTGTTAGACTGAGTTTTTAGAGATGGAATCATGTGGTGCAAGTTTGTAGCTGGCAGTTGGTGGAGTGAGTTTGGATTAGCTATGAAGGCTCATGCTTCTGCACTTTGCTCGAGTGATCTGATGGCTGGGAAATCCTGAATGGCTACACTGTGATTATGATTCAGCATAATCTCATCTCTCGGCTGCTGAAACTGACACTGAGGAAAATGGTGAGACCTCGGACTGAAACGCAGTCCTAACTGTTTCTTATGTATGACTCTTCTAATTCTGTTTTGTAGATATTTTCTGAAATCACTCATGACCTATCAGCATTTCACTGAGGTGTTGTCCTTGTCTAAGTCTTTCTTCTGTGGAATGACAGGAAGTAATGTCAAGCATGACAGAAGAAAAAATCAGCAAGGAACATCTTAGCACCCTGTCAAGGCAACTCTGCAACTTTTTTATCACAGCTCAAGAGGAAAACACTGCTTTGTAATTATGACTCACTGATTATGGGTAGTTCAAGTGAAAATAACAACAAAAATAACAATTATAACAACTGTTTTCTCCTCTATCTTGTGGAGTTCTTAATCCATTTACAGCATCCATTTCTTTTTGCAGGGACCATCAACCTGAAAACCTGTGCTGTTAGCGAAAGGCTCTAGCTGTTCCTTGGAGCCTTCAACTTTTTTTTTTTTAATATGAAGAAAGAAGGGTTTTTTTACTTTTTCACATTTTCTCAGCCATTCCTCTACTATCAGATGATGGTCAGAAACATGTTTTCCTCAGAAATTTCCTTTGGATTTGAACTAATCTGACAAATCAGAGTTTAAATTGCAAAATTAAATTATTATTCTGATTTGTTCATCTATGGGCTTAATTTAATTATATTATGACAGATATGAACAAATTAAGTCTTCTAATTTTTGCATACAGGAAACCAATAGCAAGATTTAAATTCTTTTTAAATTTTTAAATTCTTGGTCACAATGTGAACGTCTGTTATGTGTAAGTCTTTCTACTAAAGCTCCTTTTAAATGATCAATGTTTCCTTCCATACATATTAAGAAAACAACCTTTAAAACAACGTTTAAATAACACTTGATTTATATATTTATTATTTAACCTTTCAGTAAAAACATTTATTGAATACCATTTAAATATTTTAATTTTTTAACAATAAATAAAACCCAACCTGCATTTAAACAATGCTAAATTTGTGACACAAACTGATTGCCTCAAGACAAACAACTCCAAAGTCAAGTTGAAAATATATTGTTATTTGTATTCAATTTAAAATAAAACAAGCCAAAGCCCAGGGATAGAATTGGAAAGAGTCATGAAAGGTCCTGGTGTAATAAAAGAAATCTTCTGAGTACATTACAACTGTTATATTTTAATTCTTGTTTAACTTTAATAATTAAAAATAGCCACAATTAAATACATTTGGAAAAAAACAACTTCTTTAACTCTAAAAGCTTTAAGAAATATAAATCTGTGGGCAACCCAATAAAATTCTGGAATGCATGGAGGATAACTTCTGCCCTGGGTAAACCAAAATGCTTTATTCCACATATATCTATGCCCAAAATCATTATTGTCTCTTTAAAGCCAGGAGCCAAGGCCAGAAACAGAACTGCACAGCCTGGGGGATTCCCTTTACAAAGTTGAAGTCACCCAAGCAGCACCCACGCCTTCTTGCCTTGTGGTCTTTGCCTAAGGCAGAGGCTTTGCTTAGTTTTGGGGTTTTTTTCTTTGTTTTCTTCCTTTTGTTTCTCTCCTATTCATTTTTTTCTTATTGGTGGAAAGGGATTTGTTAAAAATAAGGTCAGGAAACAAGTTCTGGAGTTCCCCTTAAACTGTCTTAAACCAAGACAGCTTCCTAAGCCAGGCAATAGACAGCCCTCCCACAGGGAAAGCAATGATGGAGCTGATAGTCATGAATGTGTGTGAGCTGTTTGGGAACGTCAGGGTTGGAGGCAGGCTGGGCTGCTGGGATCAGATGCAAGTGGAGCTCACAGCCTTGAGGAACATGGGTGTTCTGGTTTGAAACAAAAACAGAGAGAGGCTCCAAGTCAGAAATACAACTTATTAGGAAAAGGGAAAAGAAAACCAAAATACATGCAATAATTCAAAAGGAAAAAAAACCAAAAACAACAAAACAATAAACCACTGGCAAAGTCAGAATACAAGCTGACACCCTGTTGGTCAGGGTGCTGGTAGCAGTCCAGTTGGATTGGTGGCTGCAGTCCTCCTGGAGAGGCAAATGTGGTTCTGTTGGAGCAGTGATCCTGTAGAAAGAGTGAGCCCAGATGGTGCCTAATTCCTGTGCAAATCCAACACATGCACATATGTGCTTTGAATATTGTAGTATATCTCAAATGGGACAAGACACCTGCATTTAAGCATCTCCCAAATAGTTTAATTCAACAAGTGAATATATCCACAACCTCCATGTTTAATATGCCATTGGTTTTAAGGGACACATGCAGGTTAACTAGTCTGTACACATAAAAACAGAGATTAAGACTCCTTTTATGAGGTGAGTCCATAATATGAATGGAAAAATAAGTTATGAGTGATTCACCTGACCTGGAACAGCAGAGAAGAAGTTTTAGAAAAGTTAGCTTAGTTTTACATATATACTAATCATGGTATTATCTAGAGGATAAACTTTTGACACTAAATAAATAAACAAACACACACCATTTAGTGAAGAATAACCTAACTTTTGTTTGTAAAAGCCTGCTAAAGACTGTTCTGTTGAAGTAATCGTTCCTCGTTCTTCCCTCAGATACACTACTGAGAAGGTGGTCAGAAAGAGCACCTAGATCCTTCCAAAGGAGCCTTCTGTTCATTCCCTCTCTTTCCCTGTTCCCTGTTAAAATTTGATTCAAGATTTAGTTTGAAGACAGAAAGGTGGCTTTATGTCTATAAGATTTATGTCTTATTTATGCAAATATAAGCAGTGTTTATTTGAATACCGCTGAAGCTGGAGAGGGAAAGATTTCACTTGGGGAATTTTTCTTAAATTTGTAGCTTTCTGATTATGGTTAATTCCTCTTGTTACTGTCATTAGAAGCTGCTCTGAGAAGATGAAAGGCATGTAGTGGCCATTTATTATTTCACCCAGAATCCCTGGAGCACACTGAAGATGGGAGGAAAGTCGAATCAAATAACTTGACTGACATTAAGTCAATACCTTTCTCAGTTTTACTCTTCTTCCTTTTCTTCCACTTACCCAGCTGGGATGCACCGACCTAGCATGCACATGGATAATAGATCTTAAATTCATGGAACATCCAGTTTGATTACTCTTTATTACAGAAGCTTGATGAAAACATAAGAGCAGAATGCTAATCAAATAAATGGGAGACTTTTTTTCAACTGAGGAAGTAAAAAAAGTATTTATGAACTGTTATCTCAGAGAGATACTTTTACCCCAAAAAAAATGTCCTATATGTAAAGTGTATGAGGGATAATATGCTGTTGAGGAATTCATACAGAGAAAAGCTTATGGTGAAAGAGTACTACCAAGTTTTCAAAGACAAACCCTTCAACATTAAGAAAAGCTGGCTGCCTTTGCAACTTTACTTAAGGTCCACTAATTTCCTATCACTGTAATTAAAGTGATCACATGCTAATTTTTCCATTGGATTTCTTCATCTGATACTCAGACTATAATGAATTAGTCTGTGGCCTTTGCTCAGATTTAATCCATGGAGACATATGGACTTGTTCTTAAGATAACCATCAGTATGCTATTTTAGGACTCCACAGACAGCTGCAGGGTCACATGTTCTTGCAGTACTATGGAATAGTAATATCTATGTTTATATAAAAAACAATTAATGAACTAAAAAGTTAAAAAAATAGAAATTCAATAATCACATTTGAGATGATAGAGTTAGGAATAGTTATACTAGAAGGATAAGCTGTCTTTCTTTAGTTGCTCACATTTGATGAATTTTGTTGTATGTCATGAAGCACAGCTCTGCCACAGAAAATTTCAGCATAACAGCTTTCAACTTGGCAAAGTTATAAGAAACAGAAAAAAAAATATTATCCAGCTATCTTTCAATAACTGTTAATATGTTGAAGAATATCCAACAATAATTGTCATAGTTTTCTTGTCAGACTTTGTACCTTGCAAATAGTTCTCCTTATTTTTCAAATTGGGCCTTAGGAATGAATTGTACAAATATGCTAATACCTTGTTTGTGGTAATAGAGTTCCCACATGAAATATACATCTAATATTTAAAGGATCTGTTATATACAGTGAAAAAAAAGTTTTAGAAGGCTTATGGAATTTGTGTTGTACTAAAAATAATCAAGGTTTTTTTAGAAGAGAGTACTGAAGGGAACTGTGGAAAGTGGGACATAATTAAAATTTATAAATTAAATTATTCTACTTTCCAAGGAATTAAAATATAACTATAGTACTTTATGTCATTTTTATTCCTTTGCCTCTAGGACTAATAAAGGAGCAGCAGAAATTGAAGGCTGTGACACTGAATTGGGAGTCTTGAAAATTAGTTCTGTTTTCAGCTCTGCAAGTAATTTGCTTTCTGACCTTCTCATTCGCCTTTAGGATGAAATCCTTCCTTCCTTCCTTCCTTCCTTCCTTCCTTCCTTCCTTCCTTCCTTCCTTCCTTCCTTCCTTCCTTCCTTCCTTCCTTCCTTCCTTCCTTCCTTCCTTCCTTCCTTCCTTCCTTCCTTCCTTCCTTCCTTCCTTCCTTCCTTCCTTCCTTCCTTCCTTCCTTCCTTCCTTCCTTCCTCCTCTCCCTTTCTCTCTCTCTCTTTCTTTGTTGTGTCAAAGGGGAAGAATTTATACCTTGATAAATCTCTGGTCCATACCTGGCCAAAATGGAAAACTCTACAGAAAAATGGACAATAAAAAAAAAAAGTTGGATTTAAATCTCATCTTTCTAATAATCCCTGTGACAATAACAGGAAACAATTGATTTCATGCATTTTTAATATTCAGGTTCTAACTTCTGAAATCTCCGAGCTCTTATTTAAACTATGACTTATTCTGACAGGAACCTGTCTATAGGTTTCGCGATCCTTAAATTTTGCTCCTGACAGGTGAAGACACTTTGGCATAAATTTCCCACGATATTAAAGTGTTACAGTCTTGGTCAAATAACATCCTATCTGTCTTTAAACACAGTACAGAAACCCCTGTTAGCCTCAGTCCTCAATGCAGAGGTTGTTGCCATTGATCATGCTAACCCCAGCTCATCATGTCCTATTTGGCCTAGGCTTCTAGGCAGCTCATAAGCTCTTCTAGTGCCTACCCCACTTTAGGAGCTAAATCTCATCCAAAGCCTCTGAAAATCTGATCTCAAATCCTGGACTAGCATCGTGCTGAGACTTGAATTTAACTGAGCTTGTCCAGGATAACTATCTCACCAATGTCTCTCTCACCACTTCATTTTTTTTTCCTATACCAGACAGGGACAAAACTAATGACAAACCAGTGTCCTCTTCTAGACTGAGCATAGAATGCAAACATACAAAAGAGATTAAGCCTTTCTTGGGGGGTGAGTTTGGTGCTTAGGGAAATGTTTTTGTTCCGGACTTGGCAGCACTGGGCAAAGAGTTGAACTCTATGGTTATAAAATCCTTTTCTAACCTAAATTCTATGATTATACAGCAAAACCTCTTTTAAACTTAGCTTGTAACCCCAGTTATGTGACACCGAAGGACTGCTTAGCTGGTTTCTTATCTTTTCAAGCATTGGAGACACTTGGCCTTAGCAGACTGGTTAAACCAATTGTTCAGACATTTGAGGGGCATGAGTCTCTGGAGAAAATTTCTTTGTTATTCATCTCTAGTCTTCATGGTTTGCCTTCCTTCTCAGTATATTTTTTACCTCAAGGATATATTTATTGTCAGGGTACATCATAAAAAAGGCTCATAAAAAAAACCTAGCAATTCCATGCATATAAAAAAAAGTCTCTAAACCATTTTTCCCTAACTTTTGCATGTTGCCTTGGTCTGTTCTCAGTGATTGTGTACAGTACTAATTTTACTCAAATTGAAAGGTAACTCTATGTATACAGTTAGATGAACACATGTACAATCATGCATGCACATAGACACATTCTTTTTAACACAAGCTACCATGCTCTGACCTGATTAAAACAGTCAGTGTGTAATAAGCCATCTCTCAGTTGTGGTAATAAATGAATATTCCTCTTAAGATTACAAATCCCATAGATTGTGGCATAAAATAACTTTTAAATCCTGAACTGATGTTAAATGTTTTCATGTTGTGGATAGGGGGGTGTGTGTATTGAATATTGTCTGAATAGGGTTAATTTGTAGAAAATCAAGACACGCTGTAGTACAGATTCTCAAAGCATTGACTCTTTCTATCCAAACGCGTGAAAATGTACTTGTGGGTTCGCACCAAATCAATTGGAGGCTGCTTTATTCACAACACATGATTCCTTATGATTGTTCTGATGAAACTTGTCACAGGATTATTGTGACTCATCTGCTTTTGCAGCAGCACAGTTTATAACCCCCATACAGAATAAAGACAAATAGAATGAAATGCTATAAGGTTTAAGTTTGGCATTTTTATTCATTAAAGGATTCTCTGTATTCACTCTGATGTTGCCATATACTAAATTAAAATAGCAGCTCCCTGAAAAAACCTTCTGGAAACCTGCCCATTTTTTAATTTACATGTAGTCTTTGATCACAAAACTCAAAATATTTTATTTCAGCTTCTCTCAGGCTTACTGTGTTTCATTACTTGCTCACTATATTGTTGGTGGTGAGGGTTCTGTAGGTGGTGAAGAAGGTTACCAGGGGCTGTATCCTATTCTTTCTTACACTGTCTAAACTCCCTTTAGGCTGCAGTCTGCTTTTCAGTGTAATCAGTTAGTTTTTGCTTTGTGATGAATGCTGGATGCTAACTATATTGGGGACCCTTTATACAGCTACAATTAAAAGACTTTCTTTTCTGTTTTAATCATGGCATATTTTCCAAGAATTAATCTATTGAGCTGTCTTGAACAAAGCATACTGGAAAATGAAAGGGGAAAATATATTTTAGGATACATTAAATAGCTGGGATCTAAATTATCTAAAGTAGCCATTTGGAAATATTCAGAAATGTAGAGTGGAATAAATATGTAAATTTTTGCTGAATGAGAGCCTGTAATGATATAAAATATGTTCAGAACTCTATAGGTTAATTCATGTAGATACAAACCTTGCAAAAATAAAATACCCATTGCTTATGTCTCTGATAATACTCAACCTCTAAGACCACTGCTGATTCTTAATACTAATCTGATACCATCTTGATTTTTTAATGTTTCCCTTTGAAATACCTAGATACATGAGCTGTAATAAGATTCAAATGACCAGAAAGATGATTTTACCACATGCAAAATTAAAAAAAAAAAATCATTAAGTGGTTCTTGCAAGAAGCCCACTCTATGTGGGTTTTGGAACATCTTGACTGACCAAAAAGCACTAAAATTATTTCAAAATATATTGATAGTGCCTTTGCAGTCATTTGAAGGACAAACATGCAGGTGGTTGTTTGGAAGTAGTACATGAAGTAATTTTAAAATTAAAACTCACTTCCACTGTTAAAATTAACAAAAATTCTAAAATAAATAGTAACTTATGACACTCTATGACACTGTAGTTCTTCACCAGTATTTTAGATTAGGATGTTCTTCAATAAACTGCATTTATTGTGGTGTAATCTCAGCATATATGAACAGTTTTGAGTTTTTTTTCACCTGAAGCTAAGCCGGAAAATGTGATGGAGGTATGGATCCAGTTAATACACCCCAGTCACAAATAGACATTTCCCTGATATTAGCCATATGAGAACTACTCTGAAATACTCCCTCTGCCATAGGACTTACGTGAGAAGGACCTTGAGTCTTTGTCAACAACTATTTCATTCCACAGACAGTGCACAACTACTGCCCCATGCCATTTGCCAAAGCAGATGCTGCCTAACATGCACCTGCACCAGTGCATTTTTTGGTGTTCTGAAATGCAATGATCCCAGTTGCAGTTCTGGTTCCAAGTCAGGGTTCAGTACAAAGGCAACCCCCAAAGCAGGCAAATTGAACAAAGTTAGAAGGCCATAGATACATACACCCTATCAGTATAGAATGCATAAACAATGCAGCATAGGAAAGTGAGTTCAGCAATAGTGCGCTACATATTTAGAACCTAGATTTATTAATAATAGATGCAGGAAGAACAGAAGAGGAAATAGCTATCTTTCTGGGAAAACAAGTTTTTGAGCAACCTACCTGACATTTCTGAAGAAATATGGGGGAACTGTAAAACTAAAGCTTGAAATTAAAAAGATATGCACTGTTTGATCAGTCAGAGCAGCATGACAAGAAAGAGACTATGGTAAACATGATACACTTGGGATGATGGATGACTCTGTTTTCATGTTTCTAATAACGCTCTTGAGCAGGCTAATCATTGCTCTGAGAACATGTCAAATTACATGTGCTTAATCATTTTCATGGGAAAGATATAATGTGCACAAGGTTTGGATGTTGTAACCATTAATGGGATGATCACGATAACAGCATGATTGTGAGTCCTGGTAAAAAACACTTTTTGCAGAGCTTAATTGCATATACATATATGCACATTCAAGCATATTCCTATTCTATAGTACATACAATCTAAAAATTATAATTGTTTGATTTGTTCTATAAGACTAAGGAAGTATTAGGAGCCTTGATCAAATCTGAAAATAATGTGAAATTGGAACACAATTCACTGAAATAGTTAATAATCAGCCTGAGAAATAGGTCACAGAATGGGTGGTCTAAAAATTGTCTTTCTCACCAAAGCCTTAATGAAAATACTGAACTAAATTAGGAAAAGTTTTATTTTTGTGGAATCTGTACACTTATACAGGTCACTATATACATATAAATATAATTGCAGTCATCTCAAATTTGAGATTTATTTTCAGCATAATTTTGGCAATTAATCTAAAACCATGAAGAGAATGTCACGTATAGAAATTGACTTATCCTACTTCTCTGAACTACTGGATATTTGGGAGTCCCTATATTGAGACTATAAACTGGCTTAGAAAATTCTATATACTGGGAAAGTATTTTCAGAGGGATGAAGTTATTTGAGTTGAAAATCCATAAAAAGAACATAGAATCTCCAGAAAGCGCATCACTTCATCCACAGATTGATATAAAACAGATGGCTTTTGAGTTTATACATTACTTTAGATTACACCTACCTTTTTTAGATATTGGTGGTGGGATCTACATGACCTCTTCTAGATAGCAAAGACTGGCACCCTGGTTAGTGTCCTTAGACTTCTCTTCCACCCAGGAACGGTGTTTTCAAGGTGCAGTCCATTTCATCCTAAAGTTTTCTAAAACATTTCAGATATATTGTGCCCTAAACTATCTATTTCCATTTATGTAAGGAGGCCAGGGACAGTACTTCATGTGCTTGACTCTGTGTTGTGGAAGCTTCAAGTTAGGTGACATAGGCAAATGCCTGAAATTTCAATTCTTGCAACCTAAATACAAACAAAGAACTTAGTGTTGTTGGTTAATGAATATTTGTTCATGCCCTCTTTGTTCAGATGGCATGTATGTAGGCAAGTAACTTCAATGGGTCCCTTGTACCATAAGAAGGAATCCCCAGTAATAAGAAGATTACAAGAAGCAAAATTTACACTGTACTGAAAGAGGTTAATCTTTCTGGGATCAGAGAGAGAAGAAATACTAAAAATTTTAATAGTGTTGCTTCAATACCCCAAAGGATCATCCACGTCTATGAGTATCTGAAGGGAAGGTGCCAGGAGGATGTTTCCAGGCTCTTGTCAGTGATGCCAAGCAAGAGGCAATGGACAGAAACTGAGGATGAGGAAATTCCATCTGAACATGGGGAGGAACTTATTTACTGTGCAGGTGACTGAGCCCTGGAACAGATTGCTCAGGGAGGCTGTGGAATCTCCCTTATGGGAGATACTCAAGAACCATCTGCAGTGCTGTGTCATGTGCTCTACGATGATCCTGTCTGAGCAGGGAGGTGGGACCAGATGATCTGCTGTGGTACCTTCCAACCTGATCCGTTCTGTCATTCCGTGACTACATCATAAAACAATTGAATCACTGTGGTCCTCCATAATCTGGGCGACAGCAAAATCTGGTGCTTTAATAAAGCTTTCAGTATTGCACAGACAAACGATTAAATTCAGTTTGTAGATGGAAAAGCTGTTTCTCTGTGCTGCTTGTCAAGGTTTCTCAGAACTGCCATTCTAAGTAGAATATAGCTAAAAGGAGAGTGTTAATTGAAATTATAACTTTCAATGCTTGAAAAATCCACAGATTCTACTGGTGTTTCAGAAAAGTAATGCAAGAAAGTATTTCTTTCAAAGGAAAGAAATACAGGTAAAAGCAAGATTGAAGAAATAAATGCATGAAGAAAATGAAGAAATATTTTATTTTATTTTTAGGAGGATTTCTTGATGATTCTTCTCTCTTTATAAAAGCTTCTGTTTCTCTTTGTTTCTGTAATCTGCCTTGTTAGCAGAACATATGGTGACTATCTGACCCTGTACATGCAGTCAGGCAGAATCCAGGCACAGAACTAGTCACTGCACACTGAAATGTTTCTGAAAATGATCATTTGATGTGACCATTTTTCTTCCAGGTCTCTGTTGCTGCTGTTAACAGCCAATTTAGTAAAATGACCAAGGGTATATTGCTTTCTGTGTATTTATGTCTGCCCTTTTGTACACTGTGTCCTAGGGCATGAAAGGGGTGTCAAACTGCCAAGGACTACAATACATGCCCATTGTAGAAGCACTGACATCTCCTTAACCCTTCCATGGCCTGTTCAAGTACACAAGGACTATGACCTTGACCTTAATAAAGATACCATAATAACAAAAATTAAATAGAAATAGTGGGCTTTTCACATTCTGTGATTTCAACTCTTGCCTCTAGCCACATCAACAAAGTCTGTTTGCTGTTAAAATCTTACTAATAAAAAATAAGTTTTTGAATAATATATTATTAATATTCTTGGAAGATGAATTGAAATAGAAGTGAAGTTTTGAATTTTAAAAATTCACTGATTTTTCTTTTAAACATAGCTAAATTATTGCTTCCAGCTATGCTTGTACATAATTACTGTTTTTAGCAATAGCTGGACATGGTTTGGAGATTAATTGCAAAGACGAAACACAATAAGATGATTAAAAGAGTTTCCTTGTTTCCTATCATTCAAGACCTACTTTAGGTCATAAAATATTTTCTTGCTGTTCTTTTTCTGCAGTCCCTTGATGGCAACTGTACCCTGGATTTCAGTGGGTTACACTGTTGGCCTTAGTCCCATACTATAACAAAGAGATGTTTTCTAACTGAGAGATATCATGTTGGCATCTTTACTCTGTGCTCACAAAATTGTCCCATTTCCTTTTCCCTAACACATTGAGGATGGGAAGACAAATCTTGTATTTATAGATGACACACAAAATACTCTGCATCTTTTCTTGTGGTTCTGTTTTGATGGGAAAAGCCTTTTCTTAGGCCTTTGCGCAAAAAGGAAACTTGTGGTTCTGTTTTGATGGGAAAAACCTTTTCTTAGGCCTTTGCACAAAAAGGAAACCAATATGTCTGTGTTCTGGCTCACTATTCAACTGTCTAATGCCATTCAAAAGTCCTGTAGTTTACAAAGGCAGGAAAAGGCTTGTGTATCTTGAAGCTGTTCATACCAATTCCTTTTTTATGTTATCTTTAATCTAATCTAAGTAGGAGTCCTTTCTTCTCCCTCCAAGAAGAGCCACTGGCACGTGCAGGTGACAGCACAGCAGCAACCACTGTTGGCATAAACCCTGAGGATTCAAAAGACCTACCTTTGCTATGAGTAAAGTCAGACAGCTGCCAGTGGCTTCAGGTTTAGAGGCTTGATCCACTGCCCACTGAGTCCGCAGAGATTTTTCCCAGTTTATATCATTATGTGCTGCAAACACTTTAAATGAAGGTGATTTTTTTTCTTATTTGTAGCATTAATAATACAGAAATAGATTTCAGTACCTTTTACCTCCTCTTCAGTCATGTTCCACTAAGCCAATGACCCATTTTTAACTATAAATCTAAATAAACTACTGAGATAAAAATGGTGTTATGAATAATCCTTTGGGAGTAAGAATACCCCCTTCATTCTTTCCTTCCCTCCTTTCTTTTTTTCTTCCTACCACAGGCCCCCATAATGTAATTTAAAAAAAAAAATTAAATCATCTTCAAGTCACCTACCTGTATGTTAACTGTGTCATTTTTTTATTGCAGACATGCACATACTTTGTTCTGCCTTGGCATTCAAAATTTTTTTGCTGGTTTTGCTTTTGTGGTGATTATGGTGTTGTTTCTCCTTTGCTTTGCATAGTCTTAATTACATTATTTGGGCTCTTTGAAAAAGCATGCAAGAAAAATGTCATTACTTTAGAGTGACTTTTCTCAATTGAATCAACGGTATCAGATAAAATAAAGGAAAATGCTTGCAAGGCACTGATCAAAGAGAATGAGCCTATTCATGTTAAATAAAGTTTGAAAAAAACTTCTGAATTATCCCCCTTGTATTGTTTGTTGAGTGCAATCACAGATTATATTTGATCAAGCAAATAATAACATGATCCAAATTTTACCCAAAATA
Source organism: Molothrus aeneus (assembly GCF_037042795.1). NCBI lineage: Eukaryota > Metazoa > Chordata > Aves > Passeriformes > Icteridae > Molothrus > Molothrus aeneus. Next base: position 100,455,256 of record NC_089648.1, read on the forward strand.
AACATAAAGTGGATATTTTCCCCTCTGTATCTGTAAATAATAAATGCCTTAAAGTTTGTACACAGTAAATAAATCAGAAGTTTAGGGCAGAGTTCAATTCTTCTTTCACATCATTTTTACAGCTGCAATGACTTCAGTGAAATTTCTGTGGAGCTAAGATTCACTGATGAGAATTAAGCTTCTTGGTCTGATGCAATGCGTGTGAATTACAGCCATTTCACCGAGGCAATTTCATTAGTGATTAAAAAGCATACAGAAAGCAGATATATGGGGCATGAGGGATAATAACGGGAAGTTTTGGAATTAATCCAAGGAGGAAAATGCTCTAACTTTATAAATTTTAAAGGTATTTTGGTTCTTTCGCCACCTCTCTGCCAGTGAGTCTTTACCTGCATTCCCACTTGTGATGGAGCAAGTATTTAATATGGTCTTTGGTGGGCAGATAATGATCTGTTGAAACTGACCAGCTTTAAATGGAGAAGTTTAATTTGCATCACCCTATTAACCTTGTACCCCATGAGCCTAAGTGAATACGAGATGGCTGAAGAAAGGAATGGTGGTGCAGGAGTAGAAATATGAGTCAGTGACTTATACTATACCATCGAAACTCTTTGGAAAACTACACAACCCTTAGGGCTTCACGAGACTGAAGTTTGATTAGGCACCTTCTGTTGGCAGTAGAGAAGGACTTCCCCTGACCCAGAGCCTGATTTACCCACCCTGATTTGCCTTCTCTAGGTTTTTGTTGAGCAGGAGAAAAACCCAAAACATTTAGCTTGCTCCAAAAAGAAAATTTATGGCTGTAGTCTGCAGTGCAAAGGGGCATGTCTCCTCTGACACACTAGCATAACACTCAGCCTTTCAGAAAGATTCCCAGCCTCACTTTTCCACTGAATAGCATTATCAGTGCTATGATGTCTGTCCAAAATGTGCATCAGTGGGTTTTTGGAGTGAGCCTGGAAATGGAGAGAGTAGTGAACCCACCGTGGTGTGTCAAATTACCGAGTATCCCAGGAGGTGAACAGAAAATGCACAGGTAATAATGAACAACATGTACCTTGCTTGTGTTTCTGACAACTGCAGTTTCAGTTTAATTATTCATATGAATACTTTGCTGGATTACTGCTGTTGTTAACGTGCGCTTGCATATTTTATAAAAGTGATGACCTGGAAGTACTCAGTCTGACAGGCAGGGTAGCAAGCTGAGCTGCTTTTTTAAAGAGAGGACAGAGAAGTGAAAGCAGAAACATCCTCCTTTGTTACCTCAGCATGGCAGTACTGTTCCTCCCCAGATCCCTGTGCAGATCAAGGACTTCAGTATGTAGCAAAAAAACCTTCCCACTACATAAAGTGCATACCCATGGAGCTACTGTCATTGCTTAACCATTCTACATGTCAGAGAAAAATTGTTGCATGTGGAGATATTGTCAGTGACCTGTAGAGAGCCCATGCAGCTGATCCTATTTTGTACCGTGGAACTGCAACCTCTATTTTTGTTTGTGTCGGGCCAGTGTGTGACCTTAAGCAAAGGCACTTTGTTATGGTTTTACCTCCTTGCTAAACTGTCTGTGCTGATATTCCAGACAGATGTTTGCCTAACCTATTCTTAAAGACCTCCAGTAGTGGAGAATCCACAATATCCCCAGACAATCTATTTCATTGCTTCATTATCATTACTACCAGAAACTTTCCTAAATGGCATTTTTATCATAATTGCTTGTTGTTACCAGTAACTGATTTCCAGGATGCCAGATGTGTAAATAAAAGGGACTTTTCCTTCATAAGTCCTCCATTTTCACTTTTCAACAGATTTAAATAAACAGCCTGTATTCGAGGAAAAGATCATTCTAGATAATGTTTAACTCTCTGCTCTAGCCAGGACAATTATCTTCCACCAATTCAATGTCCTGTGCAACTGAAACAGTGCAGAATATCCAGAAATTGGCTGTGAAAATCATCATAGAAATCTTGGTGGAAAATGTTCTGATATTTAATATATGAAAATTTTTCATAAGGATGTAAAAATATTTTCAGACCATCAGCCTTTCCTTCATTTTGACATGATAAAACAGAATTTAATTTTCCAATAAACAGAGTGCATCACCAAGTTTGGAGCTACTATTAATAAATGAGTGTTTTCAGTGTATTCTTTGAATTTCATCAAGGAAAACAGAATCAGAATACTCATTACTTTGCACGGATAAAAATGTACCCAAGTCCAAACTGGGTATAGAATGCAATTATTCTGATTAAGTAATATTTGTGTTTTGCATCAATGTAATTACCTACAGGAGTAAAGTAGTAAGAAATCAAACCCACAAGAGATCTGTCCTAGGTGCAGTTTCATTTGATGAAGTCCAGCTATGAAACCTTGCGAATTTCTCCAGATCTGGAAAAAAATTTGCAAGAGTAAGCTCTGTGGGCATCCTTTAATTCTAAAGCTTAATGGAGCCAGCATTGAATTTAGGCTGGTGAATTATGTTGATGCTTAATTTACAGGTTATCAAACCAGTCTAAAACATTTATACACCAGAAAGGCACAGTATAGTAAAAAAAGCAAAATAGATTAAACAAAAATGAAGAAAGTTCATAAAATTACCATATCCAGACCTTTTATGCTATACCTGCAATGATACCCATATTCAAAAGGTCATACAAAGTCTACAATCTCTACATGAAAGCTAATTCTTGGAGCAGTGGGGTCCCTGTGGACAATGTGAAGTACAAATAGATTCAGATTAGACAGATTCCTAATTTCTGATATGACTAGTTGTTACCAAGTAGAGAGTGCTTTGATCTCAAATATAGAATTAAGCAACAGCAATGAATAAAATCTCAAATTATTGCTGATCTTTATTCCTAGTAGTAATTTTAAAGAGTAGAACAGTTTTAGGGTCAAGTCATCCCATCAAATGAATTCAATAATATTGCTATAACAATGTAATCCCAAGGAGGGCTACACTACAGTAATGATTGCAACAAGTTACTAAGACAAAGAAAATTGCATATGTAGATATGTATGCTGGACAGAAAGGCTGAGTGACCTGTCTCAGGGACTGTAGGGGATGCACACTCCAACAGTGCAGCTGACATTTTTCTTCCATGTTTCAAAAGTATCAGTTTTGCAAAATAATCTAAAAATAGAATGAAAGAGTTTTGCAAAAGGAAGCCTAAGCAATTGAAAATCAAAATAGAAAAAGAAAACATTATAAAAGCTGAAATGTGCTGTATCATACTGCAATTCATGCATTACCTTTCCAGCAGTACTTCACATAACAGATTTCTTGACAATGGTGTAGGCCAATGAACTTTTCATGGTTTGTGACACAGTAAGTACTGTAGCTCCAGTGGTGTTACATGATTATTTTATGTAACATATTTAAGGCTTTTGAATGGTCTTGTACTGAAAGCTAGAGAATCCATGAAATAAATTTGCAGGATGAAAGGAAAGGTCTCTTTGCACAAGTTTTTTTTCCCTTTTAAAAGGAAGGGAAGCTGCAAGGAGGACGAAAGTGTCTCCACTCTTATTGGATGGGAATCTTCCTTCTGGCTGAGTGACTGGTGAGTGTATGTCCATTTCACCTGGCTCTGTAGCACCCCTGCCAAACTGCTCCTGATGCACTTTTGGACAAGCAGAACTCAGTTGACACTGTTTGCCCTTTCCTATATATGCTGATCTTCTGTACCATAAGTATCTGGAGACAAATATAGTATTTGCTGTTAGTTGACTACTTCTGGTTTAGTAATAATCCCTTTTATCATGTACAACCACAGAATTATGATTTTATATTATGACCTTCCTACTAAACTTTTCTGAGAGATTCAAAAGTGTTATGTCACATAAACATACAAAATGATTTAAGTTTTATTGCATTTTTAAGAAGAAGAGACACATGCAGAGATTAAGGCCAGGATTATTAAGAGGATTCACCCATTGTGGGTGTTTCAAGCTTGGCACAAATAAACACTTGGCTGAAATAGAAACATTGGTAAGCATTTCTGATAAGCTTGATCTTAGTGACTCCTTAAAAGGCCAGACAGTGATTCAGAAGAAGATCTCAGAATGGACTTAGGAAACCCGAACTCTCAATTCTGTGGTCTAACCACGTGGAAAAGAACTATAGCACATAGAACAAAGTCAAAAACCAAATCAGTGTGACAGATCTGTACTTGTTCAAAGGAACTTTTATATTTGATCTGGGTTTAGCTTATCTATATATGTGGAGGCACAAAGGAGAAGAAGATTGACAAACCTCGAAGTTAAAAGTAATAGCTTCTGATGCTCTTGATCACCTTCTGCATCAGAAACTCTGAAGAAATGTATGGTTGCACTGCTGCAGCATACTGCCAAGGTGACCATCTGTCAGTTAGCTTCCAGGGAATCTACAGAAATTTTCTTCTAAATCAAGATTATTATTTCATTTTTAAAACCGGAGAAGGAAGCTCTTTATAAACACTTTAATTTACCTGATGACTTTATGGGCTAAATTGTTAATAGGATAAGAATTCTCAGCAATAAGTAAATAATGTCAATTCTCATCAGATACAAGGATACAAGCTCATGCAGATATTGAATGATGAGGGTAAAAGCTATAATGGAAACTTGAATCAAATTTATTAGCAGATGTTCAGTGGTGCAGAAGAATTATACATGAATAATAAAGTGGAATGCTAGCTGAGAGCTCTCGATTTCCCACTTTTCCCAGGAAGTACCTTTTAATGGAGGTCTTTTCCCAGAAGCTTTACATTGTGCTGAATTATAATTAAGCCATATTGAGAAAACGTTCGAGTGGCAATGATTTACAAATGGTGAAATTATTTTGGGCTTAGCTTAGGGGTTTACTGACTAGAATGATTTCTCTGTTATGACCATATGTCTGTCAAGAAACTTGATTCAAATGTGAAAACTATTGGGATTTTTGAGACAGTTAAAGAAAAAAAAGAAATTGAAGATGTTTTCTGCAGTTTTATTCTTATTTAGTAAATGAAACATTTTGCAGTTGTCAAAGATCAAGAAACAAAAGTTCATAACAAATATAATTGCATGAACCTGTAAAACATTTACCATGCCTGCTTGTCACAGGCAAGGACACTTTGTTTCATGACCTGTTTACCCATCTAGAAGTGATAACTAGTGGCATGGACTGAAAGAGCAGGAAGACACACACTTTGACCTTCCCTAAAGGTATCTCCATTGCTATGGTCTCCTTCCATGAAATTGAACAGTGATTTCTTTCTGTCTCTGAGACAAACTACACTTCATCAAAACAATCTTTATTTTGAGCAGCAACATGACACTATACCTTTCTGGTCAGGGAGCTTAATTCATCACCCAAAAAGGTATCCTGAGAAGTGCATAAATGGATACTGATATCCTAAAGGCTAAGGGACTGAGTATGACAGATGGGAATGAAGAATAATGAAAGGAAATCTAAAGATGTTGTTTCTTTCTTTGTGAAATTTTACGGTTGTTATCATAGGTATCTACAGGATCCAAGGTGACCCAATATCTTTGTATAGGGAAAGATTTGAAGGTCAGCAGATTTAGTCACCTAACATAGACATATCAAACTTAAAAGGTGATGTTTTGACAGTTAAATGTCACTCTCCCTTTATTCTGTAAGGCATTGAACTTGATACTGAAGGCAAAGGGAATATTTAGCTAAACTAGAATATTAATTTTTTTGCAAGGTTCTTCTTCGTGATCTTCCAGCCTAGATGCCCATGCAACTGCCCAGTGCAACAGCCCAATAGCCAAAGTAAAGGAAATTTTTTCTTTTCAATTTCCAATGTGTTGCATCCATTGTTAAGTCTACTGCTGAGAACAGGCACGGGCTCTACACCTTGACTTCATTGGTTGTAAATCCAGAAGTATGCTGAACATGCTAACAGTGCACTTACAAAGGATATCCTGATACATTTTGAGGCCTGCTGTACCTGAAGCCTGATGATGCTTGTCAGAGGGCATATTTCTAAAGTGCCTCAATTGGATTCTAAACTAGCCTTCTTCCCCTTAAATTTGCTTTATTACAGGGGCATCTCAGGGAAAATCAGTACAAATAATAATCTTTAATATCTCACACTGGTGATCTTTACCATTGACAGTGGATACTGACTGAACCATCAGATAAATTATTCAGACAAAATGAATACCAGAAGATTCATATTCTTTAAGTCTACCTTTACAATTGTTGGCAGGAAAGGGTAAAAACTGGAAGATTTGAAGAGGAGGAGGGAACTGATTTGCTCAAAGTGACCTTTAGCTGGGAATTCTAAAAATGTTGGTGTGGGAAAACTCTTATGCCTACTGCTGTTCTTCCTCTGCCTTTGTACTAGCTTGATAATAAACTCGTGTGAGATTCCAATCCAGAATTACGATTTAATGGGAAAATTAAGATAAAGACAGAAAACAAAAGCTCTGTCTGGCTTAAACTGACAGAGTCAGGATACAACTTGAGATTCTGTTCATCAGGCGGGTGGTAGCAGTCTGATTAAATGGTGGCTGCAGACCTCTTGAAGTCGTCTATGTGGTTCTCTTGAAGAAGTGATCTTGTAGAAGGGTCGGGTCTTCCTCTGAAGGTCCAGTGCTGGTTATACAGCTCTTGTCCTCTAGGAATCCAGTGGACAAGGGTGCTCATAGTGTTCCAAATCTCACATTATATCCAGGTAGGAATGCTTTGTCCCTCCCCCTGGGTAGGAATAGTATGATGTAATTTTATCAGTCGTGCAGTGAGAATCCATGGTCCATTAACAGAAGATATCCCCTGGAGTTATCAGGGACAAGTCCTGATGGAAATAAGGAATACTGCCCCCGCTGTTTTTAACACCATGTGAAAATGGTGATAGAAAAAATACTTTTGGTTATATCTTGCATTGCTAAGAGAGCCTGTTTTGAAAAGTAGAATTCCTGTGGAGAGGTAGTGAGCTCTCACAGACCTGCCCAAAGCTTTTTGCATAGTGAGGAGGGCAGTGAGCCACACCCAAGCCTCCTCCTACTGTGTGCTAGGATGAATTGAGCTGCACGGAGCCTGTGCTCCCACATCTCTTATGCCCAACGTTGTTAGGGAGGTAATGAAATAAATCAGCTGTGCTTTGATGGTTGCCCTTAGTTACTTGTGTGTGTTTATTCAGACAAGTTAATTTGCAGTATATAATCACACCATTTTTTAACTTCCTTTGTAAAGATATATTCAAAATTCATAGTCTGTAACAGGCAACTTAACTGGAGAAGCTTAGAACAAAAAAATGCTAAGGAAAACTTGTCTTCAGTATCTCATTTCTAGCTCACACAAATGTGATAAGGTGGTCTGAAATGCATACATTACAAAAGATTGTTACACATTCCCAGTTTCTACTTTTATATATCTTTATGTTGCCATAGCACATCATATCTCTTGTGCAAACCCTCTATCTGTTGGGAAATGCATGTGTGCAGACTCTTGACTCTCTCACAGTAAAAGTCCTGCCTAGCAGTAGATTCATATCAGAATATTGGAAATCACTGCATTTCCAGTTAATTGGCAAAACCTAGTCTTTATAATATCTGAATTCAGAGAATTGTAGAGAAACAGTTCTGATAAGGACTTTGAATGCCTATCCTCTTGCCTTACAAAGACCAATTATGTCTATAGGATTTGTCTGTGATAATTCTCAAATATGAGGGCAGTATTGTTTGGTCTTGATTAAGGTGTACTCCCAACTGGAATACATGAGTCCTAAGATGAGGAAAGACTGAAGGATATGGCTATGCATTAATCTCATAAAAAACTTTGACCCTTAAAAATGTGATTTCTATTCCGATGATTTTACTTACTATTATCTGTTACTTAGCATCACACTGACATTTCACTACTATTTTATAGTTTTTATATATTTATTGCTTTGTACTTTTATTATGCTACATTTCTGTGGGAGGCTGGTTTTTTTCTACATTGCTAACTATAGGTATGCTATGTGCTGCAACTTTATTGATTTGGCTTTTGAAAAATATCTGCAATAAATATGCCTTACTTTTAAAAAAGGTTCTTATTAGTTAAATTTTTAGTGGGTAGGCAATGAAATTTACTGCTCAGAATTGATGGGCAACAAATCCAAACACAGGTAGATGGATTCATCAAGTTACTATTAAATGGAAAAGCAAAGCACATGGCTAAAGGTCAAAGTATGAATAGTAACATGGATAAGAGGCTGCAGTGGTCACATTGAAGGAAAGCAGTTCCATATTCAGAATCATATTTAAGACTTGTAGAATTATTTCTGGCTGGTTTTAGTTATCTCTAAATTGCTTCTTGGGGTTCAGAAACAGGTCTTATGTAGCAGAAGCTCTTCTAGTGCAATAGTCATTCTTAGAAATAAAATTAATTTATTTTTACTTTAAATAAATAAACAATGTCACCAGAGATTAAACAATACTTCTCATATGAAACATATGTCTGGAAATGTTAGAAGCACCATTAGGTAAGCCAAAACTAGAAAGTCAATGGACCTAACTAATCTGAAATTCTGTACAGCTGTTTGCAGTGCTTGTAGTATCAGATTTGGACAGAACATACCACATGGAAACTGAAGAGTACAGTCCTGCTTACTTCCTCCTTGAATTGGAGGTATTGAAGGGCAAGTCAGGGTACAGAAATAATATGTATAGCTGGAATGGTACAACTTTAAAGCAAATTTCCATTAAGTTCTCTTCTTGGAAGAGGACACAGATTTCATTTAGACCTCTTACCTTTCTGTTGCTGCTCTAGTCGTGTAAAGTTTACTTCCTTTTGGTACACTGATTTACGTCTTTAGAGTGGGGTATGATGCAACTGTCCTCAGCTGTCTAGAAATTAGGGATGGGTCATACAGCTGGGTATATAGTGATGAGTAGCTCACCTGAGTGCCCCCTGTCTGAAATCTCTCTTACATCCTGTGTAGTATCTTTAAGCAGTGTGCAAATTTCCACAATGCTTTAGGAGTCACAGTGGCATCTCACATTTTTTGGTTTAAGGAACTTATTAATTCCATCCTTTCATGGCCAGCCTAAAAGAGGTGTTGAACTCTGTCATTGAAAGGAAGAATAGATAGTTGCAGAATCAGTAAGTAAATTAATCATTCTTTGGAAATGCCATTGCCTCTGATTGACTACACAGAATAGACAATTTTTAGAAAGCTAAAGTAAAACAAGATGAATGTCTGTCTTGGAGACAAAGGCATTAATGAAGTAACATTTACAAATGGAGATGCATGATAAGGTGTTTGTTGTCTACATGAAGAGCAATTACATTCGTTTTTGTAATTTAAGGTTCTGTGTGACAAAAGTTTAGTATTCACACTAAACTAAAAAAGAAAATTCCAGGTCATTCTCTGAGAAGAGCATTTCAGTTTTTCATGCTGAAGAGTTGTGGATCTGAACTTCTAAACCTGGGGAGGGAATGTAATGTAATGTAGTGCATCTTCTGCTCCCTGGATAAGTGTCTTAATTATTAAATATTATATGGTATTCAATAACATTTTAAATGCAGTTACTCACCAGTCAGTTTGTCTGACTGGTTTTTTTTTTAGTTAAAAAACCTACTCCTCATTTGTCAGAGGCCCAATCTGATAATGTGTCTTATCACTATACCAGTTTAAAGGTGGGACTAAGCTTGACCCTTATACCCGACCTCATCACTCCAGCAGAAGCCTGAGGACGTCTCTGTGAATTGCATGGAGGTTGCATGGCAGTGGCATTATTTTCCAGGATTACTTATTTGCAGACTATTTTCTTGACAGGGCATAAGGGTACAGCCCCCTACTTCAGATTGCCAGCTATAGATTTAACTCTCCTTTTCCTCATTCCCCCAGTGTAGAACAGAGAAGCAGAGGAAGGAAGAACAGTAGCCAATCTTGTGAAAATTAAATCAGTATTTAGCTAACACCTGTCTCCACTGAGAGAATATGATTAGTTCTCTGAGAGAGCAGGAAAATGAAAATCAGAGCAACAGAAAAAAAAATATCAGGAGAGGGTGAGGAGAACCTGTAAGCCTGTCTGATCCTTGGAAGGATCGTTAAGTTTGACCAGACTAAGTGAAGTGTTTTCTCTCTATTTTAATTCTGAAGAGAGCATAGACGTGGAGATATTGTGGGTGGCATTGCTGCAGAACATTTCCTGGGGACCCAGACTCTGGCTGGCAGCAGCAAGGACATGGTGACTGCATGTCCTGTCTGGCGCTCAGCCACAGAAGCACATCCCCAGAGAGACAGGACTCTCCACAGGCATTTGCATTTATTCTGCACCAGTTGCAGACAGACATCTCAAAACATCAGTCCTATCAGCTCCCCTCTTCACAGATTCCCTGTACCAACAGCTGTATTTTGAAAAAAAAGATAAAAATTAGCACGCAAATAGATTGTCTTTGGAAGTATTTCCCCAAGATGCTAGGGATATCTTGCCCTTACATGTATTTCACAACCTTCCTTTCCTTCTTTTCTGAGAAGCAGCCTTTTTGAGGCATTCTTCAATTATTTTCTCCTCTGTAATTTGACTACTTCTGTGAAATAACCCATCATATCTCCTGCTAATGAAATAATAAACCTCATGCAGTTGCAAATATGTGCATTATATGTCATAATTTAATTTATTTTTCCTCAAATTTCAAAAAGTTTCATGAAGGCAAAACCGATTACTGTGCCTCTGTGGGCCACAGGCATGTTTCCCCAATTTGTGTCTTCTTGGTACTGCAGAAATTCCTCTCAGTAGGCTGGAACATCAAATTTAAATTAACAGCTCAAATATTGTAGGCTTTAAACTTTTGTAACTAGGAGTACAATAAGCATCCTCTCTAAGTATGTAGCAGTAAAAATATAATTTGAAATTTGGGCTTTCTCCCATTCCCATTACAAGATCAAAATGAAAATGAAGATAATTAGAGGGAAATTGTTATTTAATAGGTTTCACTTTCTTAAGTTGGTCACCTTACAGTGAGGGGGAAGACTCGTCAGTGAAATTGTGAAAGAGCTAACCTTTTCCAGAAGATGAACAGTCAGTAGCTGTTTATGAGGACACAGGGCTTTTCAAAACTTCTTTCTTCACTCAATTGAAGATTAAATTATGATCTCATAGTAGGACAGCAAGGAAAAACAACAAGCTAAGCCCTACTCTTTATCCAAGTCAGGAAACACACAGCCAGAACCGTCTCGTTTCTGGGACCTCTCCAAAGGAACTGACTCTTTTAAGCATGAATGGTAACAGGTTGGATTGACAGAGTTTCTTTGTAATGGAGAGACATTTGGATGTTATATATGACAAAATCCTACTTAAGTTCCTGCAGATTTTGGGACACAGTCTATGACTCAGGAAATGGTCTAAAGTTTGAAGGTTAGGTAATGTGACCTTGAATCTCAAATAATTTCTCTTCAATGGAGCCAGCCAATGGACTGGCTCTAAGGCATCTGAAGAGAGGAGACAGTATGTAGGTGTCTACATGTGAGGGACAGCTTGGTTTGGTTGTCTGCACATAGGCATTTACTGTGCATTTAGACATTTGAGAATTTCTACCTGGATTGAAAAGAACACATCTTCCATGAGTCACATCTTTGTCACACCTCCAAATCATGCATTTAGGATGTTCTAGAGCTTCTCAAATAATACTGAATGCCATTGCTGTATTTATCTAAAATAAGTTCATGCTTTTAAAATTCTCATTATAACCTAGGGAGGTTTAGCACCTACTAAACTTAGGGAATGATTCAGCTAACCAGACAGGAACTGTCCAAACACAAATGTTGAGTAGCTTTTCAGATGCCAGGTTTTACTCAGTATGTCTGCACAGACTGGTGGACATTACCCAGGGACCAGTGAATGTCTATTGTAGCACAAGGGCTCACACACAGAAAATCTCAGTTGGAAGTTGGAATCTTTGTAGGTTGGGGGAACTCAAAACATCCAAAGGGACTTCTGAATCTTATTTTTAGGTGGCTAAATTCCATCATAAAGGAGGCATTTAATTTCACTTTAGAGTGAGCTGAATTGCTTTCTCATCTCTGTTTTCTTCATGGACTTTATCTCCACAAACTATATTTTGAGGTAAGATATTTTGCATTATATTTAGCAGTTGTGTGAATCTGTAGGTATATGCCTTAATCAGGCTCTAAATCTGACTTCTCAGCTTGGCTTAAACCTGGAGAAGTTAAGATATGAATAGCTGCCTGAATAAAGTTTTCCAATGTCTGATTGCTGTCTGAACTAAAATAGTCAAACATGAGTCACGAATATATTGGGAGATTAGATCATCTCTCTTCAACTGAGTGTACTTCTCTCTTCTGCAATGTGACAGATGCAAAGATAAAATATGAAGCCATTCTTTTTACCTTCCTTCCAGTCAGCCTCTTCTCAGGCATCTCACACACTCAAGAAGTCTCAGAGATAGAAGACACTGGCAACAGCTCAGAGCATCACCATGCTCTGCAGTAGGGAACTATCACATCCTTGTGCACCTGCAAACAAGGAGTTGACAGAAATCTATTTCATGATGTTTCCTTTCTCAGATAACCTTTGCTAATCAGTATCCCAATTGCTTTTGCAAAATTAAATGCTGTAATTCCCTACTTGGCTTGAACACCCAAGCTTGTACAGCCATTTAGACAAGAGAATTGAGAAAGTGCTGGCTTCAGTGGAAAGAGGAGAGAATATTACAGAGGAAATCAAAATGAGCTGTTCTAATGAAGCTTAGCACTTGCACTCACAGTGATGTAATACTTTGAGTTCAGCAGCTAGCACAGTTCTGCAGGAGCCCCCCAGCACATTTTGACACTCTAGCTTCTTGGTTGACTTGGCTGAATTCTCATAAAGTTTGGTGATACTGGTAAATTGAGGGGTTAGAAGAAATGTCTTTTATTTGTTTGAGTATGTCTGCATTTTTATGTTTTTAGTTCTAGGAAAACATTGAAATACAATTTTGAAATACAATACAATTCTATTGAAATACAATTTTTTATTAAGATATTTTTGTTTCCTGCTCTCATCCATTCCACTAAAAGACTATAGACATATTTATAGACATTTAGTCAGTTTAAAAAAATACATATACATAAATTATAGATATGCCTTCTAATGATCTAATTCTAGTATCTTACTCATTTCCTCTGATCTTATCTAGTATCTTACTTAATTCCTCTGATTTGAGCTGTACATTCTTATTTCTCCATTCTACAAGAACTGGACTGTAACACACTATATGACCCCCCATGGAAGTAGAAAAAGGAGCCTCAATTTACTTATATTCCTGAGTGAATTACTGAGATCAACCTATACAAGATGAGAAGCCTGGATCCTTCCATAACATTCTTTCCATGCCTTCCAGGCTAGACTTCTGAGCAGGAGAGGTTCCCAAGGCAGGGGAATTACAGTCATAGCATCTTTTCTCTGAGCAAAACTGACATGATGTGTCGTAGAATCATAAAAACATAGAATATGCTGAGTTGGATGGGACCCATAAGGACCATAGAGTCCAACTCCTGGCCATATGCAGGACACCCCACAAGTAACACCATGTCTGACAGCATTTTCCAAATGCTCTTTGAACTCAGACAGTCTTAGTGCTCTGACCGCTTCCCTGGGAAGCCTGTTCCAGTGCTCAACCTCTCTCTGATATCCACCCTAAATCTCCTCCAACTCAGCTTCATGCCATTTCCTTGAGTCCTGCTACTGATCACAAGAGTGAAGAGATTGGTACCTGCCCCTCCATTTCTCCTTGTGAGGATGTTGAAGACCACAATGAGGTCTCCTCTCAGTCTTGTCTTTTCCAGACTGAACAGATCAAGTGACCTCAGCCTCTGATAAAGCTTTGCCTCCAGACCCTTCACCATCTTTGCTGCCCTACTTTGGACCCTCTCCAATAACTTAATGTCTTTTTTATATTGTGGCACCCAAAAATGCCCCCAGCACTCCAGATGAGGCCTCCCCAGAGCAGAACAGAGCAGAGTAGAGCAGAGCAGAACAGGACAATCCCCTCCCTTGCTTGGCTGATGATGTTGTCCCTGATGCATCCCAGGATAGGGTTGGCCCTCCTGGCTGCAGGGCACTGCTGGCTCATGTTAACTTGCCATCCACCAGGACCCTCAGGTCACTTTCCACAGCACTGCTCTCCAGTTGCTCATCCCCTGGTCAATACACACAGCCAGGGTTGCCCCATCCCAGGTGCAGAATCTGGGACTTGCCCTTGTTAAACTTCATACACTTGGTGATTGTCCATGTCTCTGATTTGTTGAGGTGTCTTTGTAGGACCTCTCTGTCCTCAAGGGGGTCAGCAGCTTCTTCAAATTTAGTAATTTGTAAACTTAGTGTTTCTTCAAGTCCTGTGTCCAAGCCATTAATGGAGCTGTAATGGCAATGAACAACAATTCTGTAATGTAACAGCCTTCAAATTTTGTTCTGTTTAAAAGCAAAGTGCTGCTGTGGCAGAATGCAAAGAGAAAGGATGTGAGTAACTGCATTTTAAGGGCTATTTTTTAAATGTAATTTCCTACAGTTTGAACTTATTCTAATTTTTGCATCCAGAGATTCTGTCATGATAATGCTGTTTCTACACAGTATTGACAGACTTATTAAAAAGGCAAACGTGAGGCTCTTTGAATACCTGTAAGTTACATGCATAAAGAGGAATCCTGTCTCTTTTCAGCTTGTGCTCTCAAAAGCTCAAAGTTCTGTGAGATGGAGGCACTCATACTTTAAAAAAAATCTGTTCAAAATATCATGAGACTATGACTTAGATGAATGAGTCACATATTTATAGTGTCAGTGTGCAAAAGTATGAAAAATCCCCAAAAAATGTCAAAAAAATGGTGGAGTTTCTTGTCCCATTCTATCATTAATAAAATCTGTTTGTTGGTTTGTTTTCAAAATTCAAAGTAAGAAATATAAGTACAGGCATTACTGTACTATAATTCTTTTTATAAAAGAATAATGATGATAGTTGTCTCCTCCTGTTGGTTTGTACAGCTGAGGAAGAGAGAGAAATGAAGATGCACTGAGTGTAAAACACCATTGAATTCTGCTGATTTTGTTTCACTTATGGACTTCAGATATTAAATGCAAATATTTGCTGAAGCCTGCAGATGTGTGTTTCTGATGCATTACTTTCAGAAAATAAGGAAGTTGAAAGAAGTTGTGTTACATTCTTTTCAAAAAGTTGCTGTGTACAGTTGCTTTTTAATTTCCAAGAGTATGTTATGTTATCCCCCATCCCCTCTTCCACCAACTAAACATCCTTTAGAGAGTGGCTGACTAATGAGCTACTCACTCTGTTTTTCTTTTGGCAAACTGAGTTGAAGGGTCCCACATTTCTTCAGTGTGCAGCTGAGATGCACCTAGGGCAAGCACTGAGACTAAGGAAGCACTTCCTAATTTTTTCATTTAAGTTATATTTCTTAAATTTATTTAAGAAACCTATAATCTTTCTAATGAAACAAAAAGTGATCAGAGTGTAAAAATATTTTAAATTATAATAATAATAATAGAAAAAAAATATGTTCTGGATTATTTTTTTAAAAAGAATAGTCAATCCCATTGAATAAAATTTTCTTCTGGCATTCCAAAAATGCAGCCAGATTGAAGACATCAGAGAATGCAACTGTTGCCAAATTGCTGATCGTTTTCTTTCTTACTACAAAGATAGAACAAATAGCTTTAAGTGGCAATACCACATATTTTAAAGAAATATTGTCAATTGTTAGGCTACAGGTCTTCTTTCAAGCATTTTCTTTGATTTTCTTGCTGCAGTAAAGCTGCAAAATGTCAGATTCAGAAATTATGGTACACAGAGATGTTCCCTGTGTATAGATCAGGCATCTGGATAATGAAAATACTTTTAAGAACTACCTGCCTTTAGAGAATTTTAGTCTGTTTGGTCATTAAACTCAGTGTTACCAAACCAAATCTTTTCTTTCTGCATTGATTTCCATATATTAGTTTGTTTTAACAGTTGCTGATTAAAGCAAAGAAGTTCTATTCTCTTCACTTTGTTCTTTTCTACATATTTGTTCCAGAGGCATGATATTAGTGTCAATTTTTTTATGCTCCCATTACTCAGTAAATTCACTTTTAGCTAGGTATCCATCGTTCTTGGCACTGATGTTGTTTGTTCCTTTTAATTTTTAAGGGTGGGATACATTTAGTTTGAATAAGTTATTTTACAAGATTGGCTAAATGATCACTTATAACAATCCAATTTGTCTTTATCTATCAAAGTCCAAGTACTAGAAATCTGAATCAATCCTATGTAAATTTTCAGCTCTGTTTTTGACTGACCCTGTGTATCTGTGAAGTGAGTGAACTATTAGATTTGTGTACTTGTCATACCCATGGAGCTGTCAATGCAGGTAAATAATAAAAAGTCAATTCCTTGCTAAATTATGATTTGAAATGGACTAAAAAGAAGTATTTCATAAGGAAGATAAAGAGTTAGTTTGAAACTAGTGCCATGCACCAGACTTACTAGGCTTTTGGGTGCTCAATTCAAATTAAAACTTTTTTTCTGGGTCTGGCTGAAATAGCCTACAACATTTCACAGCTTATGAGTCCATTTTAAAATAGCACATAGCATGGACTGGAAATAAGAAAGGAAATAGGTGCTTGGAAAACAATATCCCTAACAAGTTCTTTGCTATTAAATTAAGTTTAGATAATTTATGAATAGGTTTCTAAAACCCAAGTGTATATTAACTAAATTTTCTTTCTGTTTTTTTGCCTGTATTGGCCACTATAGTAGAAGATATTTTCTCTTTTCTAGTTTAAGAAGTTATTTCTCAATGACAGAGAATTATATGTCCTTCTGTTCATATTCACATGCATCTACCTGTTAGTTCTTGACTTTAGAAGAAATATTTCTAGCAGCAGATAAGCAAGGCTACTTTTAACCCATTCAATATTTATTCCTTTGCTATTTGAATATGGTGGCATAAATTGAAGTAATATGTTAAATCGATCCATTAAGTACTTTAGTTTAATTATTAAATTTGATTCAATATTTAATTTGGTTTAATAAAACTGGGCCTCCATAAATGTATGCATTTAACTGATATATATTGGGAATGTATAATTTTGAATAGATTAAATATTTAATAGAGAACACTTATTTGAATTATTCAGTATGGAGATAGATAACTGATCTACCCTTTCAAAACAGGGAAAATACAAATGGCACATTATAATAATAACGTATTTCCAACCAAAAATTTGTATAAAACACTTTGAACCCATTGCTGGTTCATTTCCAGACAAGCAAACCAATCTTTGGTTAATGGAACCAACCATTGAGAATTTATCAAGAAAGCTCCCAGAGCTGTTTTAAATTTAATATCGCTTTCACAAACTACATAGACTATTAGAATATGCAGAACACTGTGGTGACAAAATGATTTTAAAAAATGGTATAACAATATAATTTTCTTCTCCCTTTTTTGAACAGTTAAATGTTCAAAAGATTTGTAGCTAATGGTGATTTAGTATTCTGGATCAGATTCAAAGTGGAATACTCAGAGTCACAGTTGAATTCTCTAATCAAAACATATATTTTGTGTTGTTGTTGGATCATGAGGAAACTTTAGAAAATGAGACATAATTTAAGTGAACTTCAACACTCATCTAATTTCAGGTGTACGTGTCACGTCAGCTGAAATAAATGAGACAATACTTAGCCAATGCTTGCTTTTTTCCTAAGAATGCATATATTTATAAGCATATGACTGTGCAGAAGGATTTTTTTTGAATCTTTCAAAGAATGTGCATCAAGTATCATATATCATACAAGGATCTTTCTCCTTAGCTGTCAGCAGGCAAGATCTTCACTTCTCTCCAAAAATCTTATTTGACTGCCATTGAGGACTGCTAGGCAGCACTTGTGATCTTGTTACAGTATGAGTGTACAAATACTTTTACCAGTAAAATTGATGAAGCAGCAGTGTGATGCCTGGACACAAGAAGGAGTTGGTAGCTCTGTCATGTGGAGGCAGCCTCTCTGGTGATGAAACTGCATCTTGATAAGGAGTCAGTCAAGAGAAGAAGAAAAGAGACCTAGAAAATAAGAAAATTACTGGAGCCGGCGCACAATGTTCTTATTCTTAAATTCAATCTTAGAAATCTATTTTTCTGCCTTATCTACTGTAAGTTTGCTTCCTCTTTGAAATTTGTGCTTTCAAGTATATTCTCCTTTATCCATGCCCAGTAGTGAAACAATGGATTCCTTATCTGCAGTGCATGAAGCATTTGCTGTGTCTCAGCACCCTGCTAAGCAAAGCCCAAAGGGTGGCAAGGTTTGTCTCCCTGTCAGCTGCATGTGTCCTCTGTACCTGGGCATCACCAGCCTCGGCAAAGGAAGATGTGCACAGTGAGCACTGGAAAAATCCAGTGTTCCCTTAAGTAACCACAAACAAGCCTTTGATTCTCAGGGATATTTCTAAGTCATGAAAAGTCATTTTTAAGTCATGATTATGAATATGACCAGATTAATTCCTCCTTTGGTTAAATGTTATGGAAGTGAAGCACATATTCCTTTTGTCTATAAAAAGTGCTTTCCAAATAACCATCAGTCTATTTCTACTATCGTTAAAAATAGTAATAATGGCTCTTCAGCACACAAAACCCAGTTAAATCTGTGGAATTTCACATGAAGTACAGGTGGCCACTGTGAATATCTTTGCAGGAATGTAACCTGCGTAACCAAATCAAAATAATAACTGCAATGCTTATAAATAAGAAACATCTACTGATAAATCAATGTTCATATTATTTTATTGTGATTGGAACACATTTCTTCATACAATTATATAATAGCAAAATGAGTTTAGGTAAGATTTTTGATGCCCTTCAGAGATTATTCTTGTTTTTAAAGTATTTGAGTTTGTAAATAATTGGATAGGAAGTTATAAATGGGATAGCTGGGAAAGAAGATATTTTACTGCTATTGTAAAATAGCAGCAATTTTTGCTATAAGAAAATATCTAGGGAATTTTTTCTGGTTTTAAAAATATTTCAGGAATGGACTGCTAAAAGAATATGAAAATTGTGGGTTACTCTCATTGTTTTCTTTTTTATGAAGCGGGAAAAAGAAACATTAGCTCTGTCAGATCAAACAGCCTTATAAAAACAACATGAGAATAGATATAATTTTTGAATCAGAATTCAATCAAACCCTGAAATTAAAATATCTTCTTCATCTAAAGTTCGTTTTTCAGATTAGTGTTTGCAATAAAATACTTCTTTTAATAATAATGACCAAATCAGAAACCTTTCTATTATAGAAATCTAATAGTTTTGTAAGTACTTGGAGCGTGACAAAATGGGTTTTCAAGTCTAGTCATTAATGTTTCAGTTCCCAGGCAGAAACAAAAATGTTAGTATACTTAGTCAATCATGTGATTTTTTTTTGAAGTTCAGAGTTTAAATAAAGCATAAATTAAAACATAACTCTTAGACTTTTATTATTGTTGTGTCATCAACAACTGTCATCATGATAGTGAGAAATTAACACGATATACAAAATCTGAAAAGTTTCAACAAATTTCATTTTTCCCCTTTATTTGAATTCTTCTTTATATTAAAAGTATAAAAGAACTTTGATCAGGAAAGTAATAAGAAGAATAAATTTGAAAATGATGAAAATTTGTCTACAAAGAATTGCCAGAAATTTTTCAAAAGGCCATTAGTAGTTATGTACTTTCTCACTCTGCTATGACATGATAAATAATGCCTACTGTAGCCTCTTCCATGGTGGGACATGACTTGGTGTTATTCAGAACCCTAAACTCCACTCTAAAGAATGTGAAGTTTTTTTCATTGCTTTCACTCAACAGAAGTGTTGTATAATTAAGACACTTGTATAATGTCTCATCCCTTTCCAGAATGCCTGATCAAAGTTTTGGGTGTTCAAAAAATCCTAATCCATGCAAGCCTTTGAGAATCCCAAGTGTGTTTGCATTGTGATGTGAAAAGTACAATCCTACCTGATATTTTCAAACACTTTCCAGGAGCCCTAAAGGAACAGAAATGGATATGAGAGAAGAGGGAAGAAAGCACAGTATGATATGTAGGCTATGCTAATTTCATTTTGTGAATCATTTACAATTTCATGCTTTCACTGAATTTTAAATTTTGTCAAATCACAAACCTGCAGTTAAGACTGGCATTGATGTGTTTCAGTCGGGACAATCTAAAACAGATGAAAAATGGTATTGGCTAAGATAATGTGTAGAAAAGTGATTTCTACACTTGCATTGGTTAGAACCATCATCCAGAGCCCCTTAGCATGAGCTATCGATTGAAGTAGGGGTTAGTCACTGAGCACACAAGGCGTCATATGAAGATTGAGACGGACTTAGCATCTCCTCCCTGCTAGGATAACTGTTTTTATCCCAACCATCACTAGGAAAATGTAGGAAAAAATAAAGGGAGGAAAAGAAAGCAGAAGGAAAGAAACCCACAAGGAATCAATAAGAACAGATGTCTCTTTTAGACAGAATTCTCCTGTTCGTGTTTTGTAAACATCTTTGCCAGATTTCATGTGATCCACGCTCCTGATCATCACATGCCTGCCCATGTGCACACACACAGACACACACACAGACACACATACACACACAGACACATTTAAAACATACAGTATGAAGATAAAAGTTCTGTGGAGGAAACCATAGAAAACCAATTTGGGGTGACACTCATGTTCAGTGCATGACATTGTGCCAGCAGTATGATGAAACTGTCATTAATGAAAAATTATTTAACTTTTATGTTAACTACACAAACCTTTACACAAAGAAATAGGCCAGCATATCAGTGATATTAGTGTTCCATTAGTTTAATTCTTTGCTGATGGATTAATTAAATTTATGACAAAAAAAGTATTTAACTGTCCAGTTTTGTTTGTCTTAAATCTATATAAACTTGAAATGCAGTCTTCTTGACAAATGAGGTTACTAGAAACTAAATGGAAAATCTTATTTGCCACCACAGTGGTGACATGAAGAATTGCAGCCTTTAGCTCAGGGCTACTAAGCTCTTAATAATGAGAGAAAGGTACTCCATCTTCACTTATAGCCACAATTACAACGAACAAAAATAGCTGCCAAGGCTTCTGCAAAAAAATATTCATGACAGTGTGAAAAATATTGATTTTAAAAGCCAAGAAATGAAATATCTTCTGAAGTGCTCCATTCAATCTAGTTATTATTTTCCAAAAGAAACTGAGGAAAACATAAAACATTTTGCCGAAATCCTATATTAAAAATAAATCCTCCCAGAAACAGCATAAACAATCAATCCCAAGCTCTTCATAAATTAATGCAGCTCTTGATTGATCAGCTCACATGCAAAATGTGCACCCTGACCTGGAATTATTTTTGAGTACTGAACCTTCATCCATTCTTCTCTTTCTGTTTTTTTCTTCTACCCTAAATAAATTTGAGAGAAACATCTATGCATGTGTGAACCCCAGGAATGCTATTGCACAGCCTATTGCTCTGAGCTGCTCAGCATGTCATGCAGTGGCACTGCACGCTGATTCTGAGCTCTTACAGTCACTGCATATTGGATTTGCAATGAACTTCTGAGCCATTATACATGTCAGAGCAGATGGCGGAGCCCACTGCTCTGAGTCTTCATGCACATCTGAACATTGTTTTCTGTTTTTCCCACATTAATGCAGTATGACTCTTTGGTACATAAAATAATGGCTTAATTTTGAACAGAATACAGCATTCATTGCAAAATGGAAAAGATAAAGGTCAGGGAAACATGCTATATATTATCAGTGGTTGCAAATCCTTTTGTTACCTAACCACACTTTTAAAATTTAATAATGGTCAGAATTTAGAAAGATGCCTAGGTACCTCATTTCCTCTGAAATGACAGGAAGATAATAAATATCTTTAACAATCTAAGTTTAGAGCATAAGCCTTCGTTTTAAAAAGAGGCTTAGCAGCCAAATATTAAAAACATTTAAGTAGGGAGTGTAAAGATGTGGACAGGTAACCTAATGAGATTTTCAGAATGACTAACTCCCACTGAAATCAATCTAGCCTAAGTCCCTTTGGCTTTCAGTAGGATTAATGATCCTCAGTAAGTAAAATTCTTTTGGAAATGAGGCTTCTATATTTTCAAAAGCCTTACTGGTGCTCCCTAAACTATAGTGCTATTATTTTAGTGCAGAGTGTTTATCTTTGATATATATATGATATATACTGTTATTTGATATCTTTTTACCCACATGAGCCAGATATAGTTTTAGTTATCATGAAGTTATACATCTCTTTGAACCAAATGACATCAGGGCTGGGTTCTCAAGAAACCAGTAGTACTGCGTGTAGTACCTGCTGAGCTCACAGGTTTGGAAAATGATCTGTAGTGCTCACATCCTTCTTCCACTGAGAGTATCTGAGTACCTGAATCTTAATTTAGTAATGTGTCCTAGCAAACTAGAGGATCAGTAACATACTGGTCTATGAGCATTACTTGGTACATGGTACAATAAAAGGAATTGACAGTAGTTTAGAAATCACTGTGCTTTGGCAATTAAGATTATGTGTTATGGTGTGACAGTTTTCAATTTGACACCCAACCATTTTTTCTTTCCTCCAGACTGGAGTAGATTTACCAGGAGGAATATCAAATGGAGGTGTCTAAGTGACATCTCTTATGTATACTGAAGGCTATCATCTCAATCTTCCTGAATGGAACATTCATCTCTCATATTCCAAGCTTTACTTACAGTTACCTTGAGGGCATGTGGGTGGGATTCATTTTACATGACCTGAAATTCATCACACTTGACTTCATCAGGCATGTTTATATATCTATGTACATATATGTACATAGATATGTATGCATACATACACATCCAAAATGGTTGAGGCAAATAATGGTTTAATTACTTCATACTGCATTAGGTAGGTGATAGAAGTTAAAGTTAGGGTTAGCCTATTTCTCTTCACCTTGTAATCTCCTGGCATCCACAACAGAGTAAATTTATAGAATCATACAATCATAGATTTATTTAGGTTAGAAGAGACCTTTAAATCGACTGTTAATCCCATGCTGCCAAGTCCACCCCCAAACCATATCCCTAAGTGCTAAAGTTACAAGTACTTTAAGTAGCCCCAGAAATTATGACTCCACCACTTCCCTGGGCAGCCTTTTCTGATACTTGAAAACACTTTGGCAGGGAAATTTTTCCTTATATCTAGTCTAAACATTCCCTGGTGAAACTTGAGGCTGTTTCCTCTTGTCCTGTTACTTGTTTTTGGGAGAAGAGGTGGACCTCCATCTGGTTAAAATCTCCTTTCAGGCAGTTGTAGAGAGTCCCTCCTGGGTCTCCTTTTCTCCAGGCTAAACACCCCAAACTTCCTCAGTTGCTCCTTGTCACACTTGTGCTCCAGACCCTTCACCAGCTTCATTGCCCTTCTCTAGACTCACTCCAGCACCTCAATGTCCTTCTTTCAGTGAGGGGAACAAACTTGAACACAGGATTTGAGGTGCAGCCTCACCAGTGCCCAGTACAGGGGGACAATCACTGCCCTGGACCTGCTGGCCACACTATTGTTGATACAGGCCAGGGTGCTATTGGACCTCTTGGCCACCTGGACACAGCTGGCTCATTTTCATGTGGTTGTTGACCAAAAGCCCTAAGATCCTTTCCTGCCAGGCAGCTTTCCATACACTCTTACCCAGTCTGTAGCACTGCATGGGGTTGTTGTGGCTCGAGAGCAGCACCTGACACTTCACTTTATGGAACCTCATAGTGTTGGTTGTCCAGAGCCCTCTGTAGTGATCTCCTATTCTCCAGCAGATTCACAGTCCTGCACAACTTGGTGCCATCTGAATAATCATGCTAGTAGAACCAGGTACAGAAGTTTTTCCTTCAATACTAGATTCATGTATATGAATCAAAAATTTTAAGGGATAAAAAACCACCTTAAGCACATTGTCGTTAAAGCAGTACTTTTTTTTTGCATCAGTTCCAGGTGACGTTAGGAATGGGCTTTAGGCATCATTTGTTTATCTGCTTGCTTATTTGTTGTTTTTTTTCTACTCAGACAAATGTTTAATAGGAGTTGAATTCTATCCTGAAGAAAAGTCTGGTACAAAGCATGCATACAAAGAAAAAGCTAGGACAAGAATGGCATATAGGCTGTGCACAGCACTTCAGCCAGAGAGTGGGCTTTATTGTTGTATATCGCCAGACAAGCTTTGAAATATTTTTATTGTGATCTAATGACTTCTTTATTAACACCATTATCATATGAATATGTATCAGGGCAAAGCTATGGGCATATGTTCTAGAGACAATAGAAAGTTAATGGACCTTGTCTTTAATTGATGTCAAATACTGTAGCTCCACCAAAATCAATACAATTGCACTGGCTTATGCCAACTGTAGGTCTGGTGCCAGGACTCAGCCTTGAGAACGTGCTGCATGATTCAGTGTCAGGAATCTTCCAGCAGTGCTGGAAGCAGAAAGCTTCACCTTGAATTTTTGTATTCAGGAAAAAAGATATACAATTATCACCCCATGAAAACTTTTGAACTCAACAGGATATGTGGAATGCAAGAGTTACAGAATTAGCCTTTAAGATATTATGCCTTTCTTTTGTGGTTAGACCAAATTCTATTTCTGTTGAAGCCAGTGAACATTTCTAGCAAAGCATTTTCACCATTTTATCTTCAGTTTTACAAGCCGTTGTATTTTATGGGCTTTTCTTGAACCTTCAGATCCTATGGTTACTCTTCAGCCTCAAAATCTATTTAAAACCAAAATGTTTTAATTTGTCATTTTGTCCCTAAAGACTTGAGTCTATAAAAGCAAGCACAAATAATTCCTTTAAAAAAACTATGATTTTAAACAGAGCTCAGGAGCTGAGAAACTTAAATCGTGATTTTGTCATTATTTTGGATTGCCATGTTCTTTCAGACTGATCCAGTGATATGACACATAGCACATTGAATACAGCTGCATTAGGAGGACCCAGAGGGTATTGCCTTTCAAGTGCACAGACATCACTGGGCTTCCTGGTGTGCCTGAGCTTTTTACTTTTAAAGAGAGTTGGAGGGTTAATTCACACCTCTCACTCAGCAGTTGTGTCTGCCATCCCAGTGATGTGTGGGAAAATAAGAATACCACTCTGATGAATATTCATGCCTGATGAATAGTTTTAACATTTCCACAGCTGGACTCTGGCTGAGCAATCACAGCAGCAGTCAGAAAGTAATATATGTGAAATGAAGCTATTTTCAGGCTTTATTTTCTAAATCAAATTGCCTGCTGAATGCTGATAGCTATGGATCAGATGAAGTAAGTAGGGTCATACTGCATGAGCAAGCAAGCACACGTAGATGTGAGACTTTTTTACACACAATGATTCTGCTTATATAAACAATGCTGCTCATGTCAATAACATTATGCAACACCTGTAAACAATGTCTTCAGACTGTTGTAAACAACAGTTTCCATGCCAATGGAACATCAGTATCTACAAGCAGGAAAGAGGATATGTTATATCTGAGTAGGTTTGGTTTTTAGTAGATCAGTTATAGTAACTGCATCAATTTCCCAGTCAGTATTTTGGATTAGGCAAAAAACCTCTGATTTTTTTCCATTTTCTTTTTTGTTTTGTTTTGTACTGTTGGAAAGGAAAAACTGCTGTTGCTAGATCTACAATCATGCTAGACATTGCTACCAGTCAACAGACAGGGCTTATCTGAAATTGCTCATATTGATAGCAAAGTTTACAGGGAGTGGTAAGAAATACAGATATCAAACTAAAAAGAGAGAAAGAGATGAAAAAAAATAAAGGAAAGGTTTATGTGAAGTAATCTACGGAGTATTCATTCATAATTAAAAGTTTCTTCCATAACCTGTACTTCCTCATCTACTTCTTCAGATGAGAAGAGACTTGCTACCATAAAAGCCAGGACAGAGTTCAACAAAGGGAATTGGTGTCATGAGATGATTATGTTCACCATTTAAATAAAGACAGAAAAGCTTTTCTTCCTGACTTGAAATATAAACAAACAAACAAACAAAAATTACCAAAACAAAATAACAACAACAAACCCAACCAATCAACCAACCAACTAAAAAAAAACCCAATAAAAGAAGTAAAAAGCTGTTATCCAAAGTCACTACTGCTTTTATAAATAAGACCAAAAGTGCACAAGTGAAAAACTCAGTGGATAAAGAAGTAGAAAAATTATATACATTTGAATGATTCCCAAATTTTCTAATACCCTTACCCAATTTTCTCAAATGATGGATAGTTTTAAGGTCTTAAGGCAAAATAGTAAAAATTAAATTTTTTATCATGCTGATTCCGTGTCTGCCAAATTATGTCTTGCCGTAAGGCAGGCCTGCAGTTTGTCTTGGGTGTGTGTGTAGTTCAGAATAGGAGTATTCACATGAGGTCTGTTCTGTGCAATTTTCAGACCGAGTCTCACTTTAGAAGGAATAATAATAATAATAGTTACTACAATGATGATAATAAAATATCCTGACTGCAGAATGTTACTGGGGCAAATTAGACACAGGGAAACCTTTATTAATCAAAATGGACACCCATTCCCATCTAATTTTCTTTTTTCGTTCCCTCTTTGTTCTTGTTTTTCTCCTACTGCAATATTTACTTCATTTTAAGCACTTGACTGTTCATTTTTGAAAGTGTATTTGATGACTGTTGGAAAGCACAAGACAGGAGTAAGCTACAGGCGACAGTTATATGTCATTGTGTTCCTATTCTTTAGGTCACACTATTATGTTTCTAATATCCTTTTAGCTGCTTAATGAATTGGTTCATGAGCTGGTACATGCTGAAAGTTTTTGAAAGTAAATCAAAAAAACAAATTTTACTTTTGAAAAAAACCAAACTGTTGGACTAAATTTAACTCTGAGACCTGTCCTATTTAAAAAAAAATAATCTCTTTCAGTTTTTCTTTCTGTTGTTGATATTGTTACCTTTTTAGCCAGAAGGATTTAATTGAAGGAATAAACTATGAAGTTGTAAAGAGATGAAGAATGAAGGTTACAGCCTTTTTATGTTATCTCTATATTACTCTAAGCCTCAAACTAGCTTCTGGGATAATGCCTGTTTCTGCAAAGTGTCTCTCCTCTGATCTTTTATCTGCTGCCCTTATAATGAGAATTTTCAAGACTTTGCAAGCGCCTGATGAACAGAAACTATACCATGTGAGAATAAGAGAGTTTTCTTCAGTCTTACTGCAGACACAAGAAGTTCTGGAGTAGAGATACTCATACCTTTTGCTACACTTTGTATTGAAGTCCTAAGAGTTTATTATATTTTTTTATCTAATAAAAATATTAGGGTAATTATCAAAGTAGCAAGGGTTAAGGTAGGAAAGGATGTGGGTTGCAAAGAGAGGCAAATATAATGACATTTTTCAGAAAGCAGGGCTGGAGTGGTGAGACATGAAAAAAACACTCAAAAGGAAGAAGGCTGAACCAAGAAGGAGAAAGAGTCCCAGAAGTGCCAAAGACATTCCAGTATTGGTGAATCTTACAGTTTTTAAATAGATGTCTATAAGAACTTCTTTAATTTGGACAATAGGAGAAAATGGCTAATATCTTTGCTATAAAAGCTGCCATGCCCTTAATTTCTTATCCTGGGAGGAATAAGTAAACGGCAGAGGAATTTCTGACTTTCATGTTATGAGCAAGAGTTATTGTTTAAAATAGATACCAAGGAACCTGAAATGCCTGTACTGGCTGCATTTAGCAAGTGAGAAAAACAGTGCTTAAGTCTGTCTAAAGTTGTTAGGGAAAGAAGCTATCACAGCTGTCTCATGATGGCCTGGGCTCCATGATCATCCATGGAGCTGACCCTGAAGTTTAGTAAGTCATCACATGAAGGCTTGTTGACAGTTGCTTATTGCAGTTTGTTTCCTCAATGTGAAATTACAGTCTAGAATTGTTAGATTTTGGAGATTCTCTGGAATTAATTCTGATGCTAGGGTTACATAAACATATTAAAATGGCCATGCCAGTAGTAGTAATTCAATAATGTTTTTCAAAGGATGGCCAAAAAGTGTAGAACTTTTGGGCTTTCCATCACAATTTTTCTGACTTTGTAGTTCTTGGATTCTCACTTTCATCTTTACTTCTTCCCAGCATTGGACTATGGGGATATTGGAAAATGGGGACATTATCATCCTAGGGGAGAAGATGTTTGTTTTTGTTTTAATTCAGGAAGAAAATCTTTTCTGTCTTTATGTAAATGGTGAACATAATCATGTCATGACGTCCTAAGGGAAGACTACCAGAAAATTCAATTAAATTATATGGTCCTATTTATTTTCTTCAATATTCTCAGATTATTTTGTTTGATTATTTTCACCTGGAATCAGTGGATACTCAGGAAAATGGACTCAGCATAAGAACAGACTCTCAGAGATTCCTACTTTGAATTAATAAAATAAGAGATTCCAACATACAATTGTATTGCCAAAACATATTAAAATCCTATTCACATACAGGTGCATTCATAGCTATATTTTAACTTTTGAAAACATCGAGTTTCTTCTGGTATTATTTTTCCTAAATCCTACATTTTTCAGTATCTGAACGTATAACCTTTTGTTCCCCACAGTAATCAAGACTGAAATTGTCAATAGCTTAGTAAACTTAGAGTTCTTACAACACTTACAAGTATTTCATGAAATTAAGGTTCTTATTTCTATTTTCCATGATTTCAAAACCTTTCTAACTAGTTTGTGTTTTTTATTAAAAACTTTTATGAAAACTTGCAACCAAATTAATGGAACATGGTATTGATTGATATTGTGAGGCATTTTGGAAGTTTTTATAGCCTCAGGAATTTATTTTTTAAAATCAAGTCAGAGTGTAAAGATTTCTAAGGTTTGTGTAAACAGCTACCTAGTGCCTGATGAAGTTTCTTGTGCTTAGGAAAGAGGGAAAAAACACAAGCCACCACAGATTTACATGGCTGAGCCTCATTTCTCTGTGTGAAATCCTCTGTTTATGACTTAAGAATCTCTGAGTTTTTTTCTGCTTGGAAGTATTGATTATATACATCCTAAATTGTAAGGTTAAAAGATGCAAAAAATGAGTGACCTTACTAATGATGCAATAGTTTCAGGACACAAAAGATCATCTAATTTGATCTTCTGAAGGTCACGGGTCATTATTATTTTCTCAAAATATTTCTAAAAATCCCCAAATATCTGACTGGAGTGCATCACCTCACAGACAGACAACAGATGAAGGAGAAGTTCTGTAATTAAATAGTACTTCTGCATGTATTTGGGCAAGAGGGACATGGGGTCCAAGTGACTCCATCCACCAATCATCAGTGATTTTTCACAAAATTTGATGAATCTTTCTAGTAGTCTCATTAACTGGTCTAATTTCCTTGGGTGGTTTGGGTTTTTTCTTTGGCTGATTGTGATCTCACTGCTTTCATATCGGGTATGTGTTGTAGGAAGAACTCATCCTATTCTTGACTCATGTGGCTTGTAAAAGATGTCAGATAATAGCTAGTCCTTAAAATTATTCACTTAGAAGTCCTAGATCCAGTGACATTCATGGAACAACATATTCACTAGTGATAAAGAGTGTAGGAAAAAATATTTGGAAGCCACAAGTTAAAAATTTAGTCCTACTCATTTCTGACTAAGATTGTACTGAAGAGTGTTTTGGAGTTCAGAAAAAGGTTTCATGTTTTGTGGTAGCAGAATCTGAGCCTATGACTTCAGGTAAAGAATGAACACATGACATGAAATTGATGTAATTAGGCAAAAGAGCAGCTGCTGAAGTCTTCAATTTTATTTTTCTCACTTACATCAATATCATATATGCTAAATATGCATACATGATTTTTACAATACTCACAAGATTACTATGCTGCAGTTGTGCCTAGAAGCCTCAACAAAAATCAAAGTTTCATTGTGCATGCAGTGAATGCTGGGGAAGTTGCTGGGGAGACTATCTGACCAGCAAGACCTCAGTGTAAATCGACAAGGCAGAAGAGAAACAATAGGACCTGCAGAAATTCAGAGGGACTGAAGGGCCACTGGACAATAGCCTTCAGAACCACATGCACAGTTAGTCTTGGGAAGATCTATCTCCATGGCCTACATGATGGCTTCATGACAAGGCTTTTCAAGCTTCTCTAATATCTAGTCACACTTAGCCACTTTTGCATATAGAAGGACTAAAACAAACCAATAATTAAAAATTTAAAACAGGGTGCAAAACAAATACAGGAGCATATAATTTATCATGCTTTGTTTTCAGTGTCACACCAGCAAATGTGCTGTATCCATTAACCTTTTTGAAAAGAGCAGAAGGTAAGCTAGTTAGCATTACAGCTTTACTGACTCTATTGACTTCTAATGAAAAATTCACCACTTCAAGATATTTTCTTATATCTGTCTAGCTCATACAGTTTGTCACTGAGACAGCCTTTAAAATCCCTAAATTTTACTCTCCCAGCTTCCCATGTTTCTCTAGCAAACACAACTGGACATTATCATGATGATTTATTTACTACATGAGCTTTAATTTGTTCACTCTAAGTTCACTCCATGTGGAAGATGACTTTCAAGTTGTTAGCTGATAACATATGCTGTACAAAACACACACATTTTGTTTCTTAGTCTTATCCAGGAGCTGACTGGGCCCCTGTCAGGCTGCTGGATGCAATGAACACTCTGTGTGGAAAGGTTAATGGGTACAACATGTCCTTCTTGCACCTTGGAGAGAATACAGCACGTTCCCAAAATTACAGGAAGATTAAAAACAGTGATGGTATCATTGAATGCCTGTGTGAGGATGCAGGTGCTCTAATGATAAGTTTGTGGTTTATTCTCAAAGAGGAGAGTGTTGAGAGCAATTCCCACTCCACAGTGTAATCAATCATTGGGCTAGTGTACAATTAATATGCCATTTATATCACATAGCAATTTGCCTTTTCAGAAAATGTAACTGTATTTTCAAGGTAGGTCAGCAGTCCTTGTGTCTACCTGATATATCTATGATAAAGAAAAGTTAAAAAAAATATAAAATAAAAAATTAATACCACACCCTCCTTAAGAACAAAAGAACATACAATTTTTTCCTTTGAATCTACAATTACTTATTGTAGATGCAAATGATAAAAGCTTTGAGAAACAGAACAATTTTACTCGATGACAAGATAAATTTTACTGTCTTTTCCAGCTCTGTGGAGGAACACCAGGCAGACCTCGAAGTATCCAAGATGAGCACAAAAAAGTTATGTATATGTAGAAGACAAGATGAAAGACAGCTAAAGAAGAGAATCTGTACAATCTAAGTATATTCTGAAGTTCCCTAAGAAATTTGGATTATAGCTAGTCTGCTTGGAAACACATTTAATAGAGTCTTTTTAAGGGCAAACCTAGTCAGAATATGCAAAAAAAGCCAGAGGCCTTAAATGCTAAAATAGAATGTTTCATGATATCTGTGATCTGCAGGTCAGAAACAGGTGACATACTACAAGCCATGGCCACTTGATTAAGAGTACAAAAATCCTCAATGAATGAAATTCTAAAATAGCTTAAAATAGCTCATACCTACACGATCTCAGGAGAAAGATCTTTTAAACACTTTTTTTTTTTTTGACGGTGGGGAGCTTGCTCTCTCCCATCTGTCTCTGTTTTTCACAGACACAAAATGTCAGAGCCAAAACCCAAAATTCAGTTGGTCAGTAGTGCTATTACTTTAAATTTTTTAAGTCTACACTGATCACAGATCTATATATATAGAGATAGGATGCTTTCTGTATGCCATTTTTTTCCCAGCCACTTTAAAAAAAAAGTGGAAGATGTTTTGTGCTCAGATACCTCAAGAAATAAAAAATAACTCCAGTATTATACACTTTGTTTTGTGCAGCTAATAATGGCATTCCTCATTCTTATTACCTATGATGTGGATATTTTGTGTTGACTCATTTGTTGAGCTGAGGTTCCTATTCTCAGTGTCAGCAAGACCTCTACTAAAGTCAAACAAAATATCAAGGCAGACTCTTGAGATATTTGCCTTGTTGGAAGTAGTCAGACTATCATTATGTTTAGCATATACTACTGAAGAGTTAAATATTTGCTATGGATTGAATTTGTGTTTTTTGTAGATGGCACGTAACACATTTGCCATTTATACAACTACACATGTACCAGCATGACAGTGCCAAGCATGGTAGGATCACATCACCATGCAGGACAGAGTAGAGTCATTAGAATTTGAAAGGCTTGCTTGCAATTAATTTGGATTTCTAACATCTCATTTGCAGCAACCATGGCATATTTCTGTTTTCTAAATCTTTTCTTTGAATTTCCTTTTTAACTTTATGTAATTACAATAGCATACTGATTTAGTGACTCATATATGCTAAATTGTGTATTACCCTATTTCTAAAATTTATTCACATGCTATTTTTCTATATTATCTTATATTAGACTGTAAGTTTATGTTTCCTTAATAGTTAATTTCAAACACCAGATCTGCAGCAGTAGCTTCTGGTAACCCCTAATATCTCTGTTTTCTTGTGAAATTCTGTCTCATCCTAACAGACTCCAAAGATGGGCTGGTTATTTCTTCTTGCTTTGGTTAGGTCTGAGCTCAAGCAGCCACCAGTAAAGAATACTACTGCTTGTTTTTTCAGCAGTGTGACAAATGACAGATATATCTTTTCTCTCTTCAGCTCCCTAACCAACATTGCATTTCAGGATTTAAAATATCTACAGCTTCAACTGGAACAAAAAAGCAAAGGTCATGATGTGCAAATCTGGTTTATGAGTGCAGCAACTAGGGCAAAGAGGGTAGCTCTTTGGCAAGAAAAACTTTCCTGGCTTTATATAGCAGAATAAGGTTTCCAAATAACCATGGAGTCATCACAGATCTCATCATTTGTAGCACATGCAAGGCATGTTTCTTTGACTCATATTTTTTGATATTATGTCTTAGGCATATGTCTATGTGAAATGGGAGGGAGGAGTTAAAAAAGTGAGAAGCAATTTAAGCACCTAAAGCTCAATTGCAAGAGAAAACTACTGTCAAGGAACAAACAAGCACATGATGATCATTGCTTAATGAGTTAGGGATTTCTAACAGGACCTATGCTTGTAATATAAAAAAATAAATGTAAGTGCACAGTCGAATATAGATTTGGAGGTCATTCTGTGAGATATGTAGATCCTAGAGAAATAAAAGCATCTAATACTCCATAGAATTGCTTTCTATTCTTCCCTTTTTGAGAATAAGTCTAACACACCTTCTTTCTGTTGAACAGGCCAATTGCTTTTCCACATGGATACTTCATTTGCATGTAATACACATAAGTGAAAGTTATTCAGATGGAGTGAAGTCTGCTGAAAATCCTAAATAACAGGACAAGACTTCTATACACTTAATAAATAAGACAAGTATTCATCTTTAAATTGAGATTGATTTAGCTGTATTATAGATACTACTTCCTCCTCCTTTTTCTTTCTGTTACAAGGTTTAAAATTTTCCTCAGGCTGGAGCAGTACAGATCCTAAAGTCAGGCACTGAGGCATGTCCTGTGTGATAGACAAAGAACCAGGGGGAAACAGAAATTTTCTGCATTGATGTCTAAAGATGGGTATGCTGAATCCATTGCAAAAGTCATGATGCCAAAGAAAGGGTAGGCAAGACAGAGAACTATGCAAGAAAGAGAGCTCCAGAACTTCAGATATGTTTTCATTCAAGGGTCACTCAAGGATGCTGTTTCTTGTTGCTGACTTTAAAACTTTGCATGGAATTGAAAACATGATACCAGGAGCATCATAAGTTTGGGGAGATATTATCTCAGGGGGCTGACAGGCATATGTCTTTCCCCTGACCTGCATTGTTTGGTTTTGGGTTTTTTCCTAAATCAGGGCTTGAAAGAAATGTTGCCTCTCATAAACTGAACCCTAGGGAATTTTCATCCATCTATTAATAGGCACTTATTTAACAAAAGTAGCATGAGGTAATAGTTACCTATTTTCATCCTGAACTTTCACAAGTCTTAACAGTTTAACCTTGAATGAATATTTTAAAATGCATGTTCAACTTCTCCTTAGAAATGTTACTGGCCATGACATGAGCTTCAGTATTACAACTGGTCTGCCATAATTAGGAAAGAGATAGCAAAACACTAATACAGGAACACCTGAGGTAGCATATTAAATATTTATTCAGAGCAACACATTAAGCACAATAATGTAGACAGTGAGTTATTCTAATTAGATGTCCACAATAACCAGCTTTTCAAATCTGAACATTAAGCACTTTATATGGCACAAAGAATACATTTATGAAGAAAATAAGGGGACTTTTCTTTCAGGGAAAGATTGAGAAAATGAATTTTCCTCTATTTCCCTTGGTAAACAATCCAATTTAGCTGAGATCAAGGAACAGCAGCTTGCCAATTTGGGATAGTAAACCTTGTTCATGTACCATGACATGTTACTTTCTTTATTTTGGTAAGTGCTAAGGAGTTGATAAGTATCAGCCATTAGAGTTCACCTTCTTCTATCAAGTTACTATAAATTCTAGATACACAGTAGTTCTACCTCCTATAGTATTACTCATGAAAACAAATATATACTGATACTTTTTTCTTTTCATATTCAGGTACTTATGATTCTTATTCAGGTACTTATGGTTCTTATCACCTTCTGTAGATCTACAAGGTTTCTCTGTACCCAGAGAAGACAAAAAGAAAGTTTTAAAGAGAACTGAAATGCACTAATGAAAAGTCTGACACTTTATTTTCAGGGCAACTCTATATAAACTACTCTGTGCAGTTCCTTTTACTGTACCTCTTTTGTATCGTAAGTCTTTATTGTCAAGAGAAAATTGGCTGGGTTTTCAGTATGGTTTTGGGAAAGAGTTCAAAACACCCTTGTGCAGTTTGCATCTTTATCCAATAAGTTCAATCTAAATGATAAAATAATTTCAAATTATTTTTTCTTTACTTTTCTCATTATAAGACATAGAGGACTTTAATTAATTTTCAATATGTTCCTTCAGAATTTTTTTTAAAAAGACAGAACATTTTTGAAGTGATCATCACAAAATATGTATTTTACAAGAAAAAATATCATCATTACTCACTTCCTCCACTGCACACACAAACTAGACCCTAAATTATGGATTGTGTTCTCATGAGAAATTATAGGTTTTTGTTAGTGATACAAGTATGGCAAAATGCATGACAGAAAAAGTGGATACTTTCTATGTGCCCTTTACTGAAGCCCGAAACCAACCCTTCAGGATATTGTTTCTGTTGCCAAGGAACTGAGCCTAGCCTGACTTAGCCTGGCCTATGTGAGCTTATTAAGGCTCAACATGACTAGAGAGTTCACTTTTACTTGTGGAAAGGCCTGACTTCCTTTTAAAGCTAAAATTGCGATTCACACCCACACATCCACAAAATATTCTTACAATAATTCCATTTCATATTTTAAAAAATAAATGCGGAAAATATTAAATTGAGATTTTTTCACCATTATTGCCCCCATTTTCTTGCAGATCTTATCACCATATATGAATCTTGTGCATCTTTTTTATGTTCCATGATAGCTTTTCTCATGCATGCACATTTAGAAAAATAACTAAATTGGGAAAAAGAAACATATGCAACTTTATAGTATTTTTTATTGCATAATAAGCAGAAAAGTTTTCTTTTCTTTCTATTACCCTTTAAGATCCCACTCTCCTTTCCCAGAAATATGAACCCTTGTGTCAGCATCCAAGGGAGGAAAAGTAATAACCAACTGGGACAGAGACATTCTCTCATTCAACACTACAGATCTGCATTAATCTGGTTTTAATTTGCTTATTGTTCAGTTTGAGCACTGGGGACAAAGAGCCTCAATTTTTCTCTTAAGGAATTCCAAATATGGTCAAAAGTCAAATGGAAAAACTAACAAAGAATATAGGTAATTTAGGATGGAAATTCTAATGTAAGAAAATGTAGGAAATTCTGAACTGATAAATTTCTGTCATCTCTGAAAGCAAAATATATCATAAAACCACTGCATAAATACATTGATTATTTTGTGCTTCATTTGCTTCTTCTGTCCTCCTTTATCCTTAAATTAGAAGCTAGATGCTAAAAATTTCATTGGAAACTTAAGGACTAGACTTTGCTGTGTGAGGAAGTTTCTGAATAAGACATCAAGTTTCTAGCCATCAGAGGATAATTTATTGATACTTGTCAAAAGGAAGTATCATTCTAACAGAAATCAAGACAAAAGGAATGCCTGATGAATTTCCTTTGAAGTGCCTTTTATAAAAGTCCTTGGTAATACATATTGATGAACTCCAAATTGTCTTGCCTGAAGGGAAAAGAAAGTAGACTGCTTTACACTGTCTTATAAATATTCATCAAAAGAACAAGACTTATGTTTCCAGGCGTGAGGTGAATGATTACGGTTGTATGATTGCCTTGGAATCTGGATAATTAGTAAAACAGTCTATGACAGTGGGAGAATTTTAAACTGGGTATCTTGCCATCAGTCCTTTTGGATTTAAAGACAGTGCCTGCTATTTGGAAAGGAAGCAAATTTAGGGCTTGATGGATAGATATAATTAAGCTCTCCATTAGTTTCATCTACTGTTTATTTGCCTGTTTGTTTAGCCAAAAATTAAAGACAAAGTTGTGAAGCATGTCTGTATTCTGACTGGAATAAAACTACAGCATCTGCACTGTGGGTGTCTTACTGGATCAAGCTAGTGGAAAGGGCTCTTTAATTAAGACAGGAAAATGCAAGGAAAAAAAAGAAGACTGGTGGGGTTGATATTTCAGTAGGTCTTTTGCAGAAATCTGCAGACTAATGTCTTACTCATTTAGCTCAGCTCAATCTTGATTGTTTCATAGCATAACAGAAAGTCAACAATTTACCTTTCATGCTTATTTAGAGCATGTGATAAGGATTTGAATTGTGTGGGAAAGATTTACTGACAGTCATTGGGGAAAAAAATATGCTTGTGCTCAGTGATCTGTGAATTTTCATCCGTTACTCAAACTGTCTGCAGCTTTCTATTGACCCTTGCAACAGGCAGCTAACCTTCTACCAGCAACTCCCAAAAAAATGCCATACTCAGGAAACATTATCCTGTACAGTGTTTAGCACTTAAATGCAATTAGGCAAATATAATATCCTTTTTGAAGGGAAATAGTTACTCAGTTTAAGTAACTGAAACTAATTATCTCTGTTAAATGAAGGACACATTCTATGAGTGTTTGAGTGGTGTGCTGTTTCTCAGAAGCTGGAGAGGGCAAATAGATTGTATTTCTGGGTGGAGAGCTGTAGGAGACTCTTACAGGAGATTTATACCAATTTATAGCCATATTTACATGCAGAGTTCTATGAAGCAAGCCAAAAGGAGGTGGCAGTCAGCCCAGAGCATAGAAACTCAGCTTGTAAATAGCATTTTCCAAGAAACAATTTATTATGGAATAAATGGTGTAAATGTTTAAAGTACTGGCATTCAAAAAAAATCCCATTTATTACCACGAAAATTGACTTGAAGAGAAAGATTTAGAAAGACTTAAAGACATCATGTTAGGCTGAGTTAAATACCTAAGTGATGATGATGATGATGATGATGGTGGTGGTGGTGGTGGATAATTTTGAAGGTATATTTTTTTGCAGGATAGATTATTAACTTTTTTTTATTATTTTGTGATATTCTATTTAATATGCTATATTATTCATACTACTTATCTAATGGAAAATAAACCTGGACACACTCAAAAATTAAAGAGTTGAGAACATCTAAATCTGACATAGAGAAGTTCAAGAACTCAGTTGGCAATGAAGCAAACCATAGTAACCTTGAAACAGAAACATTGAGGAAATTAATTTTTTCCCCCTTTTCTCCACAGTATATTGTTGGAGATTTCCATAAATGTTAACACAACATCATCATTGTAACATCTTTCAAATTGTCTGTGTGGGAGCAGCTCTCTGTTTAATTAGTAGCGGCTGAAAGACGTACAGAACAGAGAAAAGAACAGCAGTAAAACATGCCTAAAACCTTGCACTATCTGTAGCTTTTACCTGAATCTCTGTAATGTCAAACAACAAATTATTGCGCTCTAAGGAAAGGGAGAAGAGATACACAGTGACATTAGAGATGGTGCAAATGATGTTCAAAGTTTACTTATTTATGTATTAAAGCTCGATGTCAGAGCATACAAAATAGAGTCAACAGCAGCAGAGACAGATGTCTGTAATTAATCAAATGACTACTATACCTTTAAGCTAATGCAAAAAACGCTAGGTGCTGAACTGAGACATCCTGACTGTCAAAAATTCCTCACTGAAACAATGAAGTATCTACTTCACATTGTCTTTGCAAGATATCTTGCTAAGGGGACAGGTAGTAAAATTTTCTTTCTTCTCTGATACTACCAGGCAACCACTTTTAAGACCACTTGTCACCAGCTGGACTCCTCTGTTCTTTCTTCTACAGCTGATCATTTCCAGATGACTGTTTCTGTTAAATAGTCAACAGTTGCTAACAGTTACTCCATTGTGATTCCCTCAGGGACCTGCTTCCACTGCACGAAAATTATTGATCTGAGGAGATAACCACAGGAATTTGAATGTCTTTGCCTGTTTTGGATACTTTGCTGTTTATTTTTAAAAAGAAAAATAAAACATTTGTTGCACTGCAATTGCACTATGTTCTAACTCTTTCTCATGGCCATAGTAAGCAGTTCTATTGCATTTTTCTTCCTATGTGTATGTTTCAGTAATTCTGCAATGTTCATGGAGAGAGTATGAATAAACTTATAGCGATCAAGAACTGTGGATGACCCATTTAGAGCTGAGCACAGCAAAAATGCATAAATAGGGTGTTGTCAAGTAGACATCCCAGTCTCCTGACTTTTTTTTCTTGTTTTACAGGGAGAATGATTTCTCTCCCTTTCTTAACAAGGCCTTCTCTTCTATTTTAACATATAATATGTTTAGAATTTGGCTTTTTAACAGTACTGTCACTGTCTGTCATATGCATTTCCTTACAGTTGAGTCATAGGGATTCTCTTGCCCTTTGGAGTCCAGTTTTGGAGAATCCTATTATACAAGCAATTCTTTCTGCTGGAAACGGTATACTACTATTTTATGGTTGTTATAATTTTAGTTTGAGTCTTGCTCCACTTCACAACTCCCCCTCCTAGTTTCATATTGCATGTATCCATGTCTTTCCCAAACCTTTCTTAGCTAGGGTCTTTGGCCTTAAGAGCTCCCAGGTTGGTTTTACCAATGCTTCTCTTATTTGAAATCCATCGAGTGAAACAAGCTATCAGACCTGATACCTGTATTGCTTTCTCACCTTCAGTTTTGTGCTGTGGTTTCTCCAGCAGTTTTGTGCTTGGAGATGGTGGAGTCTTGAAATCTGCTCTGACACTGCCTGTTCACAGATTTTACTACGCAGAGTTGGATGCATCCCATTCAGTTTCCTCATAAGTTTTGTAGAATTTTATCATCCTTTAATGAGATCACATTTTTCCCAAATTATTTAAAGGTGGAAACATCTATAAACTGCTGATTTTTGTCATTATGATTGCTATAAGGAAGTAATTTAATAATATCCTGATTTTTCTTGCATTCTTCAACCATCTTTTTTTTCTTTTTTCCAGACAATTTCTAAATTATTTGGAGAAAACATAGGAAGAGAAGTTTATACTACTTTTTACCATTTATACTATTTTAGGAAGTTAGGGTTTGTGTGCTCCAGAATGAAATTTGTCTTTAAAAAAAAAAGCAGGAAGAAAAATTGCTGTTGGAACAGACCAATGGTGAAACTTATACTGGCCTAGAAAAATGTTTCTTTTCCTCTGATTTTTTTAACTTTCTCCTGCTGTGGCTATGCTCAAATATTCACTAAAACAAGGTTTGAGAATAACTGCCAATATATTAGAAAAATGAAATATTGGGATATTCAGTGGGAGAGGTGAAAATATCTTGTGCCAATTTTCTCCAGTTGATATTTCAATTTATAGGAAAAAAAATTAAGTGAGGGTGGAATTTATACTACAATCTACAGTCTACAAAACACTACAATCAAGCTAATTAGAATATAAAATAGCCCAAACATTTAAAATATTCACAGTGGAGATGATAGGGAGAAAGAAGTGTCAAAATATTTACACAGTTATAGATTTGGGGGTTTATCCATGAAAAAGTGTAAAGAGTTATTTAAGCCAAGTTTATTTATCCAGGAAGAGAGGTAAGCAGATTGAGACAATGATTTTTTTAAAAAATATGTACACAGGAGGGTTATGCCTGGTTAGAAATCATTGCCATGCTGTAGAGAATCCCTCAATCTTTTGCTCATCAGTGACAGACACATCTTGTGATTTGGATCTCCTTTCCCACTCCTCCCAAACTGTCTTTGCTCATTTAGATACCTTGTAAATGCTCGTTCTATGCCTCTGTTTGTGTACTTACTAGCAGTACAGGAACCAAAGCCATCTGCACATTTGGATGCCTTTCACATAAAAATGTATTTTGTGAAAGAACAAAGTAAGATGCTGGTTGCCCTTTATATGCTCAGTATTAGAAGTTCACTAGATATGAAACACATTTCTGAGGACTGAGAAATGATGAATATAAGTACATTATTAGAAAACAGAGGCTTAAGAGAAAGTGTAGGCCATGTAGTTTAACATGACCTTTGTGGAAAAGGTCTTGACAGAGGTTGGTAGGAGAATATCAGCTTTATAGTTCATCAAAGGTGTCCAGAATTGCTTCAGTCAAGGAAGGTCTTGCTTAAATATACCTGTTAGAACTCCTTGAAAATAACTCAGGCATGACAAATAAGTAAAACTTTTCAGATACATTACACTTGGATTTTCAAGAAGAATTTGAAAAAGTACCACATCAGAGATTACTGACGAGGTAGAAAGCCACAGGTAAAATAAGGTGCGAGATATAAAATGGGAAAAACAGAAAGAGACAAAATTTATCC
This sequence comes from Molothrus aeneus, assembly GCF_037042795.1. Taxonomy (NCBI): domain Eukaryota; kingdom Metazoa; phylum Chordata; class Aves; order Passeriformes; family Icteridae; genus Molothrus; species Molothrus aeneus. The sequence continues at coordinate 100,496,241 of NC_089648.1, forward strand.
ATGCATGGCAACATAGTAACTTTGAAAGAAATATTGAACAGAGGACACAGGGCTCAGTTTTGAGTTCACTTAATTATGCACTACAGATTACTGGAATGAGGATACTGAAAACAAGCACTCTAAGGATCTGATCCAAAGACCATTGAAGTTAACGCCTTTGGAGCAGAAATCAAGCCTGAACACCAGTCTACCAATCTATAGCTGTACTCACAGTTTGGATAAAAAAAATCAGAATCAGATTTGCATGCAATTAAATATTTGGGCCAAGTAATGAGGGAAAAAAAAAAAAAAAAGGTCTGTAAAATTTGACATTCCATACGTTTGAAGTAATCCCAAATCCCAGGGCAACTGTGTGATCATTAAATTTAGTTTCACTTTGGCTGTGGCTACCTCCACAGTAGGACAGATATAAAAATTGTCCAAAATATTTAGTGTTACATATATTTGAGATTTTTTTGTTAAATTGAGACTGTTATCCCATGAGATTCACCCCAAACTATCATTTTATCACATAAGTTATGAACCAACTTATGGCAAAAGTAAACAGAAAGACATTCTGACCTTATAATTAGTTTGAATACAAATAGAGTCTAGACCATTTATTGAATTGTAACTGATTTGTAGAGTTTTCATTCAAAATTTGAAAGAAGAGAGGACTTCTAACTCACCAATTAGTGAGTTAGAATGTTTCCTATTGTCTTTAGGAAGGAAAAAAATTCAGGTATATTAGAATGTTTTTGCAGTAGTGAAAATATATTCCCATTATTGTTTATAAGAATAGACATATGTAGTACCATTATCAGCAGTTACATACCAAAATCTATGTGTTATCTTCTGTGATTCAACCTAATCATGAGGTCAGAATGTCTTTCTGTTTAATTCTGCCATTTTGAATGCCAGACTGTTACATGGTTAGGTCAGACAGCTGTCTTGAACACTAAGTGTTGAAAGAGAGAATTCAACAGTTGATCAACACAAAATAAATATAGAAGACATTAAGGGTAACGGTAGAATATTTTTGAGAAAAACGAAAGTTTTCTATTCATTTACAGGTTCATATAACAGCCACTATCACAGCAAAAGAGGTGGGTGTCATGGTTTGACACTGGCACAATGCCAGTGCCCCCATGAAGATACCCTCTCCCTGGTTTCTGCTGTGAGATGTGACCAGGAATAAGCAAAGCAGGCTCCTACTTAGGGAAAAAAAGAACCAGAACTTTATTAACTACTCTACAACTACAGATAAAAAGGAACACACACACAGGGAAAATGAAAACTTCACAAGTGCATTCCCTCCTCCCCCCACCAAATTTCCAACACAATACATTTGGTTCCTCAAATCACCAACTCTCGGTCCAGCACCACCTTTTAGACAATCAATCCTCAGTTCATCAAGAGGAGAGGAGTCCTTCTTGTACCATGGGCTTCCCCTGGAAACACAGCTGAAGCCTCGTGTGTTTCTGTGTCACTCGTGGCACCGCCCGGAGTACATCTGCCGTCGTGACTTCTTCCTTTCCATGTCCAGTGCTCTCACCACTGAACATGGACCAGAACTGCTTCTAGGGTTGTCTTTTTTAAGGATGCTCTGTTCCGTTCCAAAAAAGGCACAGTCTCTCCTTTGGGACACCTGTCCCCACAATCTCTCCTTTGGGACACCTGTCCCCCCCATATTTTCACCCCCTGGGGCCGAGGGGCATCAACACTGAACCCTCTTGGTTCTGAGGCCATTGCCTCCCCCTAGAATGCAGTCTCTGTATCACAAGGAACATGGTTCTGTCCACGGCTATACAAAAAGAGTCCAGCAAAAGCCACTCCATCATCTCTTCCCACTAGGATTCTTCTCTATTCTTCTACTATCTCTCACTCGCCCAGACTTCTCTCACACTGGCCCATTTCCTTCCTCATCTTCCACTCTATCTTCTAGAAAAGGTCAATGTTCTGTAAAGTTCTCATTCTCCAAAAAGGGGTTAAAAGCGGCCGGCTGAACCCCCCCTCTTCTCTGTCCCAGCCGTGCTGCCGGCACAGGCCCATGTTTATCCAGTCTCAAGGTTACAGTCCCAGGCAGCGGCTCTTTCTCTCTCTCTCTCTGTGTCTCTCAGGGGGGGCTGCCCGATGGCTCCTGGTCTCTCTCTCTCTCTCTCTCTCTCTCTCTCTGTGTCTCTCAGGGGGGGCTGCCCGATGGCTCCCGGTGTCTCTCTCTCTCTTCCACCCTTCCACCCCGGGGCTCAGGCCTACCTCTCTCGGCCTCATGGCTTTCCCCTCCCCCTGCCCAGCCAGCAGCTGGGCCGGGGCAGAGACCCGAACTCTTTCCCGCCGGAAACCCAAGAGGACCCTCCCAGGGGAGAGCTCTGCTTTTAACTCCGTGTTCTCAGAGGCGTGTCCATGTCTCAATGGCCAGGTTAAATGCCAATATTAAAGTCTGAATATCCATTGGCCAAAAACACAGCATCCCAAAAAACACATTTCCTGTCAAACCACCACAGTGGGCTAGCACAGCTGAAACATAAAGGATTTCTTCAGGAAAAAGAGGTTGTCTGAAAAGTGAAAAACTGTGAGAATCCTTTCTAGAAATTTCATCACAGCAGGAAAAGGGATCACAGATAGCTTGCTTCAGAAAGTGACTCAGTGAAATGACAACCATATGTAATGCAGACTCATTAGCAGTGATTAGAATGGTTAGAAATTGCTGGTGGTTTTGGTTGCAGAAGTGATGAGTAATGCAAGGTTTCTCATATCTCAAAGACCTGCTAACTTCCTACTGAAGTTAGTTAGAAAACTGCAGGTTTTCTTGGTGATTTTTTCCAAAAATAAGTAGTATAAGTGAGTTCAAAGCATTTTTTTTTCCTACAGAAACCACATGGCCTTTATTCTGAAGCAATAGGTGAGCAAAATTTACCAGGAGGACTGCTTTTCCTAACAATAGCTTAATCAAGTCTAAGCATCTAGAACATGAAAATCATGCTGCTGTGATGGTATTTTCTTAATTTCTTTTCAACATTCTCAAAAGTTCAGGGACCATAAGGATAAGAGGAAATGAACATTTCTGGTCTAATGTCCAAAGGAAGATGAAATATTCTCAAATGTGCAAGAAGAACATTATCAAGCAATTAAATAAGCCTCTGTGTGGAAATGCAGACTCATTTTTCCACTAAAAAAAAATTCAGCCCAGAATGTTTGATGGATGTGTGAGGAATACTCATCAGAAAAGAGCTTGCATCTTCTAAGCTCTCTTTCCAACGTGATTTTGAACTAGGAAAGCCGCTTGTGCATGTTTCTTGCTCTGTTGGAGCATTTGTTGGAGAAGATAATTTTTACTCATCATCCATAGAGTTGCCAGGATCCTCTGTTAATAAAGATAAGTGAATAGTAGATGATACATCAGAACATACCAGGCTCTGTCTTTGGCTGTATGATACCAAAGATCTGTAGATGACTGTAACAGGTTCCTCCTCAGATTCTTAGTGCATTTTTGTCAGGGAGAAGTAGCAACAAAGTAAAGATTGTTGTACTACTTCAGAGAGGCTAAACAAGTGAATTTCTATTGAATACATTGGAGATAAATAAACCAATTAACCACTCCCATTGAAGGAAAATGTACAACAGGTCCCAGGGTGCTGCAACAAGGATAAGAGTTGCTTATGGCTTCTTCCACGGTTGGATGTGTAGATAATGGATTTCTGTGGCAGTGTTGCTCTTAGTCCCTCATGTGTACATGAAAGCGCATGTACTCTACAGAGCCAACTGAGAATGTTCTTTGTATTTCTCTCTTCCATTTCTTTTAAATGAACTGATCTGTTACCCTCACTGTGATTCAAATATTGGTTCCACAGGTAATTTAACTGGTGCCAGTAGTTGCTGAGGGTTAGGTTAGAAATGATGGATTAGTTGATGCTCATACTAATTGTCTCCTGGATAATAACTCAGGTTTCTTCACTGTCATAGCAATAAATGTAAAGCTATGCAAGACCAGGATATTAAATATTGTAGATGAGTTCAGTTGGCAACTATTGTAAATGGCAATTACAAAGTCAGTATTGATACAAATTTTAGTTTGATAATAGAAGTCTAAATAAATTTGTTTGATTCCTACTTTGCTGGAAGGTTTCTTCCACCTGAGCAGGAAGACCATATATAAACTTCAATGTAGCACATTCCTTGTATTCCATTGTCATAAAGTTAGGACAGAATTTAAATTGACTTGGTGAGGTTTTTTTTGGAAACCAGAGCACAAAGTTAGTAGTTCAATCGAGAGGAAGTTTTTACAGTTACTTGGCTGATCTGATCTCTACTGACAAATCATTGCTATTGAAGCCTTCCACTTCCAAAAGGGGGCTTACAAGGAAGGTAGGGAGGGACTTTGTGGAAGGACATGTAGTGATAGGACAGTAGGGAACAGCTTGAAACTGAGAGGGTAGGTTTAGATTAAGTAATAGGAAGAAATTCTTTACAGTGAGTATGGTGAGGCACTGGAACAGGTTGTCTGGAGAAGCTGTGTATGTCCCGCCCCTGGAAATCTCCAAGCACAGACTAAATGGGGCTTTAAGCAAGGGGGTCTAATGGAAGGTGCCCCTGTCCATGGCAGGAGGGTTGGAACAAGATGATCTTCAAGGACCAGTCCAACCCAAGTAATTCTGTGATTCTCTGACTGAGAAGATGCAGCTGTCTCCAACAGACAAGTCCTGAGGAGCTGTTTGCTTAACAGCCTTCAAAAATTTGTGCCTATTGTAGATTGGGAGACTCTTACTTCCATGTTTAAAATGGCAGAATGGATTTCAGCAGATTAAGAACCAGTTTTCATTAATTTTATGCCTCTAAATTGTTGAAAAGAGAATCTTCTATCTTAGAACAAACCAGTACCAAGAATTAAATAAATTAAACAATCTTCTATGCTTAGGCTAAATCAAAAGATAGAGGGAATAGGTAGTCTGGCAGGCAGACAGAAAAACAGAAAGAGAAAAATTAGAGGAAAGTGAATGAGAGAGAGAGGAGAAAAAGAACACAATGAACTAAAAACCAAATAGTAAACTAAAACGTACAGAAGAGACACTAAAGGTGCTACTTCAGAATCACTGACAGTAAAAAAACCTTAATGCTTACTGGGTCCACCTACATTTGGAAAGACTGTCGGGCTTCTAACATAGAAATAAAATTTTAAATTAATCTTTTTTCACTCATTTTCAGCCAAGAATAGAGGCTCAATGGAAGATCAGTCACTGAAGAATTATTTAGGATATTTTAGGGGTTTTTTTGTATAAAACATATTTTAAGGATAAAGTTCTTGACTTAACAGTTTAATAAAGTCAATAAAACAGCTTTCTGTGTATGGTGAGAAATTCTATAACATACTTTTAATTTTACATTTTAGTAATATTGCTGGAATAATTCAAATCAGGCACTATAGAATAATAACTCAAAACATCAAAATATTTTGCTTTACATATTATGAGATGGGAGAAACGCAGGTGTTGGTTTGAATCACTGCAATTGATTTTAGTCATTATGTATAGTCTGTAGAAATAGCAGATGGTCTGCATATGAAATATTTATGTCAGGAAGATGGTCTTCAGAGTGGTTGGGCAAAATGTCTGCTGTAACATTTCTTCTTATGTATTTTGAATGTGAGTATAAGTTTTTATATTTCTTATGGGAAAAGAAAAAGGAGAAAAAGAAGGCAATATCCTCCATAGTCTAGATCAACTTTTTCTTTTAAAATAAAAATAATTTATACATTACTACTGTCTGAATACACAGTTCTATTATAAAAATTTACTGGATATTAAAAAAATGCAAATATTAACCTTTAACCATGTAATTTTGATTTTTTAGGCATACACAGTAAATGAAAAGTGATTGCAAATGTTATGCAGAAATATCTTTAAAACCACTTTTGCTGATATATGATCAAAATTCAAAATCCATTTTTACCTACTTCTACTTATCCTGGCATACTTTTTTACCTCCCTCATTCTTAACCCTTGCCTTCCAAGTGGAATAATTTAAATTCTATGTCATTAATGGAAATATGATACTACTGCATCTCAATCCCTCCCTTTTTTTTCAAGGGATGCATAGCTCAGGATCTCAATGAGAAACAGAGCCTTAAGATTTTAGCAGACATTAAAACAACCAGGTATTGAAATATTTATTGTTTAAATTTTGATATTTTTCTTGAGATAAAGAAATAAAACTACTCTCATTGATAATTCTTCAGTTCTTTCTTTGCCTCAAACTAGATCTACACCTATGTGAGAAAAGTCCCCTATGACTCACATTGGGGGGCATCTGATGTGATGCTCTATTCATTCTTTTTGATGGAATCTAATCACAGGGTTGATATAGGAAGTGTAAATTATTAATTCCTGCTACAAATAGATTCTGACTTGTTTGCCTATATCTTCTATGGACACAAAATATAGCTGGGCATGTTGATTGCTTTGCATGACTGTCACTTGGCTACTGAGACTTGCACCATTAACCCTTCATGTGGCTAAAACTTTAATTGCTCATTTTCTCATCGATATATTCACATAAAAAACTTTTGCAAAAAACTTTTCACTGTAAAGTGCAAAAAAGGAATTCATACACTATGTGGATTTTTAGTGCTTTTGAATCTTTTAAGTTAAGCAATTATTACATAATTTAACTCAATTTACTGAAGACTCTCGACTAGAATATGCTTGTTTGCATGGATATAATATGATTAGCACTCACTATTTAAAGACAAAATAAAAAAATACAGATGTGTTTAAAAGACTAAATCAAATTGTTGTGAGTTTAAAGCTGATCATATAAAAGGAAGTCTGTTTGCAGGACATTGAGCTTGCATAAGTCTGGTGTTTTTTTAATCTCATAAATTAAAAAAACTTTGATTATCTTACCAGAGCTACATATTGATTTTTATGGGCTGGCAAAATGAGCTTGAGGCTCATCTATGGTGGTACAAACAAAGCCATTTTATTCCAAACCTATAAGAGGCATTGGAAGAAAAATTCAGGTTCTTCTCATCATCAGCAATACATTTGTTATACATTTGTAAAAAAAAGATTCTTACCTGTTCCATGTAGCTAGTTACACTGAAGATTTATTGGAGAAAATTATCGTCTTTTTTGTTGTTGTTGTTTTGCTACGTTACAGAAGAAATCAAATATGCAAAAGACAAAACAAAACTAGCATGCCTACCACTACAGTTCACATTCTTTCCCAGTAAGCCTAATTAACAAATTCTTGGATGCTCTTAATTCTGGCTTTGTATTTAAGAACAGGACTTTATTTCTAATTCTTTGTGATTTGAAAGGAGAGGCAGAAGTAATAGCCAAGAATTTTTTTCTAAATTAAGAGCTAATGCAGCAATGTTTTCCTGTCATTCTTTTCAAAGTTTTGATAAACTGAGTTTTATATAAATGTCTTGTTTTAAATGCATACCATAATTTTTTCACCCACTTGTTTTTAAACAATTCAATGAGTGGGTTTATTTGAAGAATACCTTTATTTCTGTTGTTTATATTTATCCCACACAAATGTTACAAAACAAATGCTTACAATGTTTTAGACATTGTGCAGCTGAAATGCAAATGACTGGAACAAAATATTTCAGATCTGCTGCTTTGTTCCTGTCAACACATTTTCATGACTGTTTTAAGGTGTTCTCTTTGGACTAATGGAAAGCTCTTTAAATGACAAGATGAAGTTGGAAGAAGTAATAACAAGTTTATAATGAACCTCCAGAAAGGAATAAAAATTCATTTACATTGTGAAACAGAGGACTTTATTAAAAAGCTCTGTTATCAGAATCATTTTAGATCTTATTTCTGTCATATTTTTCTCAGTTTCCTAGCATTTTCATGTCTTCCCTTCAGGGATGTCTGAATCTGAACTGCACTGCTTGGCCTGATGACATAATCTGATGCAATTAATTATCTTTCTTTCATGCTTTGCTCCTTTTTTAAAATTTGAGATTACTGGGCTATATCACTGTTCTCTGGCTTTCATATAAATCAGTAAACTGTGATTTATAGACAATAGCTAGGATTAATAAAAACAACACAGAATTAAATTTTGACAAATGATTGTGTCTCTTCAAAGAAGGAAGACAAAATTCTTATCAAACTATACAGTCACATCAACAGTTTCACATTTTAAGAGGAGAATTTATACAGAATTTGAGGCAATTTTGATTAAATTAGGGGTAGTAAGAATAATCTTTTTTATGTAGATTAATCCCTAAAAGAGACATTAAATGAGAAGTGAATAGTATTGCTGCTCCATTATTCTCCTCATATACTCCTCTCTTGACTTCCAGCACCTCTGTTGGTTTACTATATACTTCTACAATCTAGAAATCAGACTCTAAGTTGTTCTTCTTGTCCACAGAAATGGAACACTTCAAATGTTATGAGAGTGGGCAAAATTGACTGATATCTCTCAACACTCCTAAGTGATGTGTTCTGTATCCCATGGGAATTGACCTCGTCTCCTTCCATGTCAATTTACTGGTACTGACAGGAAACAGCACAACTTTCATCATTATACCCTATAACATAAAGGAGAATATACTGAGTAGCAGACTATAAAATCTAAATCTGTGCCTATCCTACCTGTTGTCTACTTTAAAAACATTACTTTGTTCTTCCCCACAACACTCATGTTACAGAAGAAAGAAAAATTTCTTACATTTTCTTTGGAATACATTAGCTGAGGTAACACAAGGCTACATCTGGGAAGACAACCTAAGACAACCTAGTTTAGCACAAAGCTCCAAGTATTGCTCATACACTCTGCCTGTCAGAATTAATGTCCTAAACTGATGTCTGTTGCTGTCTCATCTGCTATAATCAGACAATGCTATTCCCTTCTCATAAACTTTATTCCTTGCCACTCAAGCAAAAACAGTGTTCTAAACCTCTGGCAAAGCACATGTTATTCTGCTAGATAATACAGCCCTTTAGTCTGTGTAATGAAACTTTAGTATGTCCAAGGAGTATTCTTTGCAATCCTACTAACATGCATTTTTTGTGCTTTCTTCTCCTTTCCAACCATGTCCTCTAGCAAGTTACTTGTCTCATTTAGAGAAACAACTAGAAAGTTAAATTTGCTATTTAAAACAAAAATGTGTCATCTCAGTGATAACATCATACAAAACGCCAGTACAGGTCTTTTCCTAAATTTCTCTTTGAAACTATAGAAAAAAAGTAATTAAAAATTAGAACTGTCTGAGAAATTTTCCAGTTGCCTGGTGTGGCAGCGTGGCAGAACTTAGGAGGTGAAAGATAGAAGCATTCCTGTAAGCCCATGAACAACCTTCTCCTTCAGACAAATGTTTCTGCCTTGATCAGTACGAGTTAGTACTTAGTAAGTTCAAGGACAACGCTAAGGTAGATGGCAGTACAAATCTGCTGGAAGGCAGGAAAGCTCTTCAGAGGGATCTGAACAGACTGAATTGTTGGGATGAGGCCAACAGTGTGGAGTTCAATAAGGTGAGGTGCTGGGTCCCACATTTTGGTCTCAATAACCCCCTGCAGCACTACAGCCTGGAGGAAGAGTGGCTGCAGGCCTGCTTGGCAGAAAAAGACCTGGAGATGCTTTTTTGCATCTGGCTGAACATGAGCCAGCTGTGCCCAGATGGTCAAGAAGGCCAATGGCATCCTGGACTGGATCAAAAATAGTGTGGGCAGCAGGACCAGGGCAGGGATTATCCTCCTGTGCTTGACACTAGTGAAGCTGCATCTCGGGTCCTGTGTCCAGTTCTGTGTCCCTCACTAAAAGAAGGACATTGAGGTGCTGGAGCATGTCCAGAGAAGAGCAATGGAGCTGGTGAAGGTTCTCAAGCACAAATCCTGTGAGGAGTGGCTGAGGGAGCTGCGAGAAAAGGAGGATCTGGAGAGACTCCCTACAGTTGCAAGTGGCACATGATGTGATTCCTGGGAATGGTGCTGTGCAGGGCTAGGTGTTGGACTCAATGATCCTTGTGGGTGCCTTTCAACTTGGCATGATCTGCCATTCTCTGATTATGTGATTCTGTGATTCATAACATTTGCAGTTTTCTTGCAAAATGTGCATGAAATGATGTGTCATTAAAACCTGGATATTGTGTTAGTGCCTGGATATTGTGTTACTCTTTCTGTGTTTTCTTTCTTTTTCTTTCATCATTTTCTTTTATCTTTTTTTATGTATAAATTCTAAGGAAGGACAGATTTTATTCTCACCATTGGTGTTGCATAGTGCATCTCTGCCCATCATTACAGAAGATGAACACCATACACAGAGCTTAGATATACTATCACCATGCCAAAGTCCATACAAGAAATCTGAAGCAGAATGACATCTTGAAACTAGACTTTCCAAAATCAAGGCTGTAATCCCACTTGTCAGGTCTTGATTCCAGAAGAGTCAGAGTAGAGTTGACTGTCCTTTAACATTTTCATGGTCCCATAAAATTATAGTGCAGATTCTGGGTCACAGTATGTGTGAGATGAGGAAAATGATGTTCATTATTTAGCTACTATGAATATGAGGAAGAAATAGAAAAAGTGATTTCAATTAAACTATAAATTAAGCTAAAATGAGAAAAGGAGCCAAAAATTAAAAAATGCATATGCATAAGAGGTAGAAGAGATTACTCTCTGCATCCCAGACACAATTGCTTACATTAAAAAAGAAATCCATGGTTGGTGGTGTGAGAATGGCTGCTATATCAGTATAGCATGGATTCTCTGCCACAGAAAATATTACAGAATTTGTGCTCTGTTTATGGCTGCTTGGAGAGGTATTCTTTAATTCAGCAATGAACTGAGGCTAGACTTTGCATGATAAATGCTATGGCAACGAATCCATGTTGTGTGGAATACCTTTGTAGATTAAACTGCTTTGATTCATGCATTGCAGCTCATACAAATGGATGATAACATACATATAATCAATAATTCATCTATATGAGTCACATTCCCTGTAAACACCTGCCATCAGAAATATTTATATTCATTGCCACATGTTCACATAACACATGCATTAATGTTCACACATATAAGATGCTTGCAAGCATATGCAAGAATATGCAGAGGAGGATTGTGGATTTTTGTGCCTTTCTATTAATTTTAAAGACTGATTTCTGCTATTTTGACATATGCAAGTACAAAGATTAGGATTTTGGAATATTGCATTGGAAGAAAAAATTACATGTGGCTCTCCCTGTAAATCATTCCAGATTAAACTTTTCTGCTCACTTATTCAATATATGCTTAGTCTGTTAAACTGCTTCACTAATCTAATTACAAGTTACTTTTTAAAATAGCTTTTGTAAGCAGTGAAAAGTAATTGTTTGGGTTGTAGGTGGCTGTCATACCGATTTACTAAGGCAAAGTAAGTTTTTCATAATAAAAATAAGCAGATTTGTTTAAAATGTAACATATGAAATGAAATCTCACACCAGCAAAGTTCCGAAATTTCCATTTTTTTGTAACTTCTCTCCAAAGATACCCCAGGGGGCAGAATGGGGGAAAGAAAGTGAAGGAAAAAAAGTCTACAACAGAATCCCCTGTTCTATCAAGTTTTTTTTTCCCAAGCATACATATACAAAATTACCTCAAGCATACATATACAAAATTTTTGTATATGTCTGCTTGGGGTTGGTGATATATGATCAGACAAATACACTTCTTTGTACAACCTTGATGCCTTTCTGCACTCAGGGTGCATTTTCAGCCTGTGTTCCTGCCTGTCCCTTCTTCAAAATCAACCTGCAGTCCAAAGAGCTGACATTGAGAGCTGAGAGGATGGTGGGGAATAATCAGATGCAGGTGTGGGAGTGCTTAGAGGAACTGCTTTGAGGTCCAGAGAGCTCTTCCAAAGGTTTTCCTGCATCAGCAACAACCCAGGAGGAGAGGTGTGATTGCTGCAGGGCTTAGGTTCAGAAAAGGTATGTTAAATTGTATGGCTCTGTACTGCAGTGAATGGAAGCCGTTTACCTTCTCTGGACTTGGAATTTGCAGTCCTGACTTGGGGCCCTAAAGCTTCCTCAGTATTCAATGGAGAAGAGCCAGACTCATTGACTGTGATTCACAACAAACAGCATATTCACTGCTGCAGCGTTAAGGGAACACCAAAAAATAGTTGAGACTATGGCTTTACAGTCTCTTTGCTCTAGCATATGCCTGTGCAGTTGTAAACAGAGGCAATACCCCTTGTCCTTCTAAGGTTACTCAATCCTTTTTCTTTGTAAAAAGCACAAGTGTACGACCAATGAAGAAACTTATCCAGACAGAAAAAACTTCTTCTTTTTTTTTTTTTTTTTTTTTTTTTTTTTGGGATTCATGAACTCATGAACCCAAGCCATGGCTCTGCTTGAGGTAGCGAGCCACTGGGGACACTGGTGATAAAAGCAAGACTATCCTCATCAGTCTAGTGGAAACCAGGGCTTTTCTATATAGCGTTATCACCTTCAAGACTGAGCTCAGCAAAGAAACAAACTAATTCACCTGATAAAACTTTATCCAACTGGAAGTAACAGAGCTGGTCTAAGCTAATCATCTATGTTAATCATTTTCACCTTAAAGTCACTGAAGGAAAAAAACCTTGCAGATGGTGTCTCATCCTTTGTTTCCAGTATTTCAGGAGGGGATGAACTGATGGTTGGAGGTATATATCCAGTGATTGTTTAACTCAAGTTAAAGTCATAATAGTGCAAGTGTGACTACAACATATATGTTCAAAATAAACATATGTTCCCCCATTCTGAGTCACACATATAAAAAGGTAGGGCTGATCATTTAAATACAAAGTGGTAGAACAAATACAGTTACTTCTGAAATGCTACAGCATTTCTTCTGGCCTTTGAGACAGCTAAGGAAAATCTACCACAAGTGTGTTTATGTGTGGAGGTGACACACTTCTGATTGCAATATAAATATGTCCTGAGAATGTGTCTGTACTGCACACAGGAAAGCAAGATCTAGACACCTAAGATAGCTCTCAATAATCTCAGAAGGTCCAAGAAGAAAAGTTAGATTGGAGATATTGCCCACACTACTGAAAGAAGTATGACACACAAGCTTGAAGGTGCCAGGGGTTTAAAAGCTTTTTGCTAGCCTAGCTTCACAAATCGTGCCCTTAATTAGAAGGTTTTGTGTAATACTTTCAGGTATGAAACGATAATCCTTTAAGAAGTGATATCTGTTCAAGAAAACTCTATATAAACTGCCCACTCAGTGAGCTGGAAGATAGAAAATCCTACAGCAAACAAATGAACAACAAATAGAAGCAGGAAAATATTTATTTTATCACTACAGCAAAGTGTTTTCCCAGTTAATTGTTTAGAATTTGGATACGTGCAAGATATCTTGTTGTAAGTGTATAATTTCTCCTTAAAATGGGAGGACAAAATCTCAGCTGAAGCTGTTTGGCTCTTACATTGTAGAAATTCCATGAGGTAACAAAAGCAGTGGAAAAAATCAATTTGTTGTGGCTTCGACAGCTCTATGCAAGCTTTTTCTTTTTGGTTCATTGAAACTGTCTTTAAACTGAAATAGGGGAGCCAGTTCACTACAAGTGGTCAACAGCTTTTCTGCTTGTTTATGTTATTTACCACAGGAATACAATAAAAGTTCATGACCTACCTGACATAAATCTAGATTACTAAAATGTTACATGTGTTTTCAACTGGGAAAGTTGCTGTTTGAGCTAATAATAGGTTTCTTCAGCCGAAATAAAGATGTGGACTGGAACAAATTGACTATCTGGATAGAAACCTCTGTCTTCTCCTGTGTGTGGGTAGTTCACAAGCATAATAAAAACCCAGAGCATTAATATTAAGTGTATGCGGATGGTTTGGGCTTTACTTTAAGATCAAGGAATATCTGTTCATTTCCATGGCCTGACAAAAACCTTGAAGTCTCTTCAGACGTTTTGTTCATGCCTATTTGGAATCCTTTGAACTCCCTGTAAATCTCTTTTTCTGAGGCTGATGTCACCAGTTTAGGAAGGAAAAAATAGGGAAGCACAGCCTTATGTGAGAGGGTGATTTGTTACATGACCCTCTATTTGCAAGCCTTGATCTGAAAGAGGCAGCAAGCTTATACAACTAGTAAAAATACCTTAAAATTATTGTAGTTGAATCTTGGACATCTGTGTTCTTAATCACATGTACTTTAAATTTCAAGTTTCTTTGTAAGGGATATTAATAATAGACTGTTAAATTAAACATAGCATAATCGATGCATTGCAATCATTAAGCCTCTCTACATATTTACATGTGGTAATTAAATTCTGCTTCATATTTGTTAGTTTATTTTTCTAGGAGAGCAAAAGAACCTCATAAAAATTTATGTTAACTTTCAATGACTTTATAAGAGGAATTCTTCATACAACATTGATGCAGCTTTATCAAGCCTTGCCATACTTGGATTAACTTAAGCCTACTACTGAAGTTATAAGGTATCCTATGGAAATGGAGGCAGTGTATTTTGCTATGGAAAAAGATTGAGGTTACTGTGAGAAACTCATTGTCTCAGTTTGAAATTTTAGTCTTAGATACATCAATAAATAAAGAACAGTGAAAGATCCAGGCATCCACTCTTTGTGCCAAATGAGAAGAATTAAGTTAAATTATGAATTCTGAAAAAAACTAAACAAAGCAAACTGAAGAAAAACAAAACAAAATAAAAAAAATTCTGTCTGAGTAGTTTAATTAGAGCATTTAGTAACATTGACTGCTGGGAACATTAAACACAGCCTTTTACAAAGCTAAAGAAGAATAGAATATGAAGAAAAGCTAGATTTAAAATATTTTTAGTGACGATGAGCATATTTCCTCATTGTGAATTTTTACCTCATGTAAACCTGGAGAAAGAAAATTGTGTTTCATACATTGCTGAACTGCATCTTGGAAGTCAAATGCATGGGGGAACTCAGTGCCAGATGGCACAATCAGGATCAACATTCACATCCACAAAAGCCATGTAGTTTCTGTCACCTTTTAGAATGATCCCAAAAGCCTGAACTGCAAAATATTTCCAGGGCAACTTGAAAAACAAGGAAGTGAGAATCCCTGGCCAGCCCTGGCCATTTTATAAAAAAAAACAGCACAATTTTCTTCTACCTGTCCTTGCAACTCAAATCTGGGCTTACTCTTTTGCATCAAAAAGTCTCTGTCCCTAGTTGGGTCTAAATATCTTCTGTAGTTCCCAAAGAACACTTTTCCAAAATTTCCTTGGTAAGATTACAAATAAAGACTCCTGGACCTATAAGAAAAGCAGGATAATAAAGACTCCCTTCTTAGAGAAGGCAACTCAGAAAAATCTCAATATGCCTCTGTGCATAACAGTTACTGTCCTTTAAAACTCATTTGACATTATTCATGAAACAAAGATAGGTCTATTAGGATGGTCATTTTTCTGTGGTTTTGTCTGTAAATAAAGGATACAATTAAAAACCACATATCCTAAAGGAAAATTTTCTATACATTCTATACTCATAGGCTATAGATCCATCTTTAAGCTCTAGTGGTTTAAAAAGTTTTTCATTGTTTAAATCTTTAAACCGTAACAATATTTCCCCATTGCTATAAATTCAATTTAATTACTAATCCCATGAAAAACTGATAACTGCTAGTCTTCCATAATGCAATCCTTTCATCTCCAAATAATGTAGAGGAGGTAATATGCCACTCTTGAAAATCTTTCTTTAATCCTTTTTCCTTTTAGAAAATAGAGCCATGAAGATTTATCACAGTTCCATAGATTTCAAAAGAAGGCTAGGGCTTTGTGATGTCAATCCATAGGACCGTAAAGATGCTACTTTGCCAGAGCTATATTGTACTTCTAAACTGGAATGAGGAAATTGATTTGCAGTAGAATATATCTTATTACTCAATTACCATATCAGGCAAGCAAAGTCTTTGTTCTACTTTTTCTCGTCATTTCAGTTTTTAATCACTAAATGAGTTTCAATAATGCAAGTTTGTGTATTTCATAGTTTTATCTTCATATACTAGAGGTATAAGATATTTTTTCCTCTGACTTCCATTTTATATGTATTTTTCCTTACAAAACGTACTTCTATCCAGTTGTAACTGTTCACATCAATTAACTCTTTGTTTTTTGCTACTGAAATACTATAATATGAAAAAAACCAAGTCCCTAATGCTTTATAATGCTAATTTTCATTTACCTGAGCAACATTCTTGTCACTTTTATTTCCGAATATTTCCATGACTGTCTTTTTACAGTTCCACAGTTACATGGATGTTGAGTAAAGATGATGAAAAAATCCAGGTAGCCTGTCTGTACTCATCACATACCAATATGCTTTCAAAAGACTTTGCTATCCCAAAATCAATAATTACTGCCTTGAAATTTCACATTTCCTTGTATGCAACTAAAAGAGACCTCTTAAAAAATGACAAAACCAAAACACAACAGAAAAAGTAACCACATATCAATAGTAGATTGCATGCCAAACATACTTTCAAAAATGACTGAAGGAAAAAAATTAAGTGTCTGCACCTGAGGCAAGACTGCCCCTTAAACAAGCTTAGGTGAGATTCAAGCTCCTTTCAAAGATGAGTTACTTGCCTTTAATGACTAAGATCATATAATGTCAGGTAACACAAAGATTGCTCTTTGGAATTTCCTGTGTGATCCATGAAACGACAGATCGCTGTAAGAGCAACAGCAGAATTATCTGGCTCTGCTGTTGATACAGATATATTTATTGCTGTTGAGACAAGGCTTACAGAAATATTACTCCAATACCTTTGAGCTGCAGATTTCTTTAAAAGAAAATATCAACCCACAGACATAAAAACCAGATAATGTCTCTTTTCTTCTCAGCCTGGGAAGTCTCTCCCTCGCTCCGTCTCTCCCTCTCTGTGCAAGAACCGCCTTGCTCATACAGTTCCGATGCAGTGGAGCATGGTGTCATGAGATGCTTATTCCTGAATTTAAATGGAGTGTAACGATAGCGATCCTCCGTGAAAACCAGAATAAGGTCCCGATCGGGCTTAGGCCACCTTCAGTGCCGTCGGAAGGTGAAATAAAAGGATTTGGAAATTCCATGGTCAGCTTCGGTGTGGATCTCCCCAGTTGCAGCGGATGTGACCAGCGGGGTTCCGCGCGGTGCTCCACACAAGCACATACGCGTAGCCATACATATAGGCACAGGCGCACGTACAACTTCCTTGCATGCTGAAGCAAACTCCTCCCACGCTCTGCTCCTGGTGCACATCTAAATGGCTGTTTTATACGTATTAACCCTGTGAAATGCTGTAGGACTTTGCTATTCACCTCCCAGATAATAAACTATCCGTTTGCAAGCCTGTCACACAGTTCACAGATCAAAGAATCAAGGTGTCAACAGCCTTCTTTAGTATAGATATCACTGGTTCTTTACTGCCTAGTTATGCTGGCATTGCCCTTAGACATTTTTTGTCTTGAGGTTACTTACCCCCTTCAAGTACTCTATTTTCCTTTTCATTGCATCTGTGCTACTGGCTTGCTGGCTGAAAAAATATCACAGAAAAAAATGCAGCAGTGCCACCCTTTCCCCCATTATTCAACTCGCTTTCCTTCTATCCTGCCTGTCTACTTTTGTACACAGTTTTCCTG
Source organism: Molothrus aeneus (assembly GCF_037042795.1). Classification (NCBI taxonomy): domain Eukaryota; kingdom Metazoa; phylum Chordata; class Aves; order Passeriformes; family Icteridae; genus Molothrus; species Molothrus aeneus. The sequence continues at coordinate 100,513,835 of NC_089648.1, forward strand.
TTTAAAAATAAAAACAAAACAACAGAGTAAATGCAAGCATAACTAAAAATTTTAGATTAGAATATAAGTGTAATAAGCAGATATTTATTTAAGAAAAGTTTTAGAGAGGCTTGCTTTATTTTTCTCTATGTTCAATAGTTTTTAGGTTATAATTGCAATTCAATGTGAAAAGAAGGAGGGAGGGAGACACACGGACAGGGAGATGGGCAGCCTGGCTGGGGGTAAGATTTATACTTTAGTAAGACAAAAGTAAGACAAAAAGGCTGTGCTGTCTCCATACCTTACTTAAAAAGGAGGCATGGTGAATAAGTTCATGTACAACTCTTTCTGCCAAGACAGTGCATGTGCCAGTAATTTATTAGCAATGGGCTACAGCTGTGATCTCCAGCTCTGATGCCGGTTTGGTATTTCAGTAATTACCACAGTTTCATTAACATTTAAAGGGAATAGTCAGCTCAATATCTCTAAAAGACTATTTTGTACAGCGTGGATCCATTTTACATTTGCATTTGACATTTGATAATCTCTACACATAAGCTCTGAGCCAGAGAAAAGAGATGTCACACACAGAGGAAAAATTAACCCAGATGTAATTTCTCAGTAAATCTATGAAACTTTAGAAAAAATGTTCAAGACTGGTAGTGTTATGAAGAACACCTATTTCCCAGTCTTAAATTAATTTGAAACATGAAACATCACTTTTATATCTTTGTTTTGCACTTCTTATATATTTCTTGGTATGGAAAAGAAATTGAAGCAGGAGGCCAAGGAATAGTAAAAAAATCAACAGGTCAGATATGTGTATATATTGTCTATTTTTATTTAGTAAAATCAGACATATTTATGAGACATCAGCTTTATTTTATAGCAGTCTTCATTTTAACCTATCATTCTCCTCAACAACTGCATTTTTACCTTGAACAGCTGAGGCAATTAACTAGACTCCATAAAGAAACATCACTGGCATCAGCATAGAAGCAATGGAAGGTAAACAGGAAACAGTAAATAAAATTCACAGACAGGTTTGAGTTGGTGAACATGAGAACAAACAATCATAAATTCTGCATACCTCATGAACTTTAGCAGTAGACTGTTCTATAGAAATGTTAGCTGCAGCAGTAGTGAGAAAGAAAATTGTTCGGAACTACTGGGAAAAAAATAAGGAACAAAGCATAAAATACAACTAATTGCATAAACCTAGAGTTTCTCCATATGCTGCACACTGAATAGCTCTGATCCCCCACAGCTGAGAAATATGGAAGAAATGGAGAGGGATCAGTGGAAGGTGACCAAAGGAACCAAACTACAGAGTTGTTTCCTTGGGAGAAAGGATCAAATAGATGCAGACTACTCAGCCCAGGGAACTAAAAGAATGTTGTAATAGATTTGTTTGCAGTGACGTGACCTTGCAAAGAAAGTAGGGTGACTTACTAAACAAAACGTGACACCTAATCCTTCGCACACAATGTAGTTCAACTGTAAAATTTCTTGGTATAGGGTGTGTGGATGCAAAAACCAAGCTCCTCAGAAAACAGAATTTTGTGTGGCAACCACTGCCAATCTGTGTTGCTCTATGGTTTATTTTATCCACAACATTTGAAAACATGTTGTCTTTCAAACCAGCCAAGGGGAATGGCCAGTAAAGAGCAAATCTTACGTTTTTGTGATGCCAAGTCCCTCCAGTCATCATAAGACACGGCTGCACTGCTGCAAGAAGCAGGGACAAACAGTGGTCATATCCCCATAGCGAGCTGTGGATCACCAAGGACCTCAAAGCACTCTGTCACTTACTGGGAACTCCCCAGCAGAAGTCTGTGCATGCCTCACAGTGTTGCATTTGATATGAAGACTTCCCTTGGGGGTGGGGATTTAGGTGTTTCCATGCTAACTGGAATGTATATAACCTGAGGGGCATCTGTTGGTCCCCACTCCCGATGGATCAAGACTGCAACCATTACTCCAACCACAGACATCAAAATTGCAATGATCAAGTCTGATTGCCCTATCCATGGGTGGTCAAATATTTCCACTGTCTTTTCTTGTTTGTTCCATCTCTTTCATTATTTTTCTTATGAATTCTCTTCATGATTTTTTTACAGTTTTATAGAAAATAACCAAAATGGCCATGTATCTCTTTCCTGCTGAAATTTTTAAAATAAATCTGCCTCATATACACCAGCCATTCAGTATCATTTCAGTCTAATTCACCCCAAGGGATTTATTAACAGGAACATCACTTACCCTGCCTCCCAGGCAGGTTGCAACATTATACTCCCATGAGATGAAGACTATTTTTTCTCTAGCCAAAGAAATTCTGAAGTACTGAATTTCCTGAAGGCTGGCAGAAAATTCTGGAGGGCATTCACTACAATCCTTGTAATGTTTGAATATTCTTTCCTAAGGATCTATTTTTGCCTACTATCAGAAATAATATGGATACTGAGAAGATGGTTGGTTAGTCTGACAAATTTTCTGTTCTTCTGAATTAGTTTTATCAATCCCCTGAAGGAACCAGGAAGCACATTGTGTCATTACTGACAATTCAAATGAAGTTGCCTGTTTCTTCCTATGTTTCTTTTATGTCAAGAAAATTGCTTCACACAAAGGCCTTAGATTGCATGAAAGACAAAATAGTCAATTTGTATTACTTTCTAAGAAATAATTTTAGAAATTCAAACTGTGCTCTGAAAGCCTTCTCACTGAAGACTGGTGAAAATGTCAAGACCAACCAATGTGAATGTACCAACTGGATAATAGTTTGGCAAGATTGGTTTGAAACAGTCCCATGTCCCTCCAAATTTAGCCCTTAACAATACAAGAAGTCAATACAAGAAGCCATTAGACAGCTCAGTTTAATATCAGTTTGAATCACATTAATGTGATTCTGGGAAAACTGGGAGGAAAGTTAAGCACCTAAATATTATCCTGTGCTACATCTCTGTATTATGTCCATTTTAAAAAATGTGTATTTCCTGAAGGAGGCATAGTTAGTAGAGGTCAGCCAGTGGAGCTTTGAAAATTTGGACTAACTGACAATTTGACTGAAGCTTTTTCTTTAAAATAATATTGACTTCAAAATTAATAAATCTTTTGTTACTGTTGTCAGATACCAACTGAAAATTTTCTATTTTCACAGTGAAAGAAACAGAGTCTACTCTGTACAATAAACAATCAATATTTGCTTAAATGAAATTCTACTATAATTTATGTCCAAAAATTGTGGAATATTTATTTTAGTACATCAGTTCAATATCATGAAGATATTTCAGAAATAAAACAAAACTGAAAACATTGTTCCAGATCTTTATAGCAAATAGAGAAGCTTGAAATCTGTAAGCACCAAGATAGATTTTGAAATGTAAAAGTATTAATATAAAATTACTGATAATCTATGGGTGCTGTTTTAGTAGCATGTGCATCCCCTTGCTGAAACACTGGGCTACTCTATTAGCTGAAAATGGTGTACTGTAATATCCTAGAGAAATAAAGGAATTCTGAAAATAAAAATTCATTCTACCAATGAAAGTTAAATTATTTTCCCAATCCTTCAAGGCACTAATAGCCCTTTCTCAACATTATAATGTCTAAGATGTAATTAATTTTTGGATTTTAAAATTTCTGATAGATTCTGTAGTTCATTGTCTTTGTGCAGCTGATTTGCTATTCACATAGAGTCTTTTTTAGAGAGCTGTGAAAAATAGTCCTGTATTTGTCTTATGACACAAGGGCAATTGAGCTCCAATCTCATCCAGATAATTTGATCTGAGAACTAAAACACTTTGTTGAATATATGTTGTGTGGACATTAAAGTGCAGCATCAGCCTAGAAACAAGGTATTCACAATTTCTATGCATTTTAAACAGGTTGAGAGTTCTAGTCTTAATTCTCATTGATTGAAAAATGAGGCTGCACAAACTATACATCTCACTCTGCTGTCATAGAATGGCTTTATTATATTTTCCAGGTGTTCAAAAAAATACAACACAAAAAGTGAATGAATAAATGTGTAACATTCTACACATGTGATCAACATGGAGTGTTTTGGGTAAAATTAGAAACTGATTTTCTGGCTGAAGCACAAAATTGTAACAGACACCCTCTTGCCAGAATTTATGTGCAAAGACATGCGGTTTTAAAAAGGAGGTAAGGAGGAAGAGACATGGAATTTTCTGTAGCAGAAACCTCTTTTTCTGTTCTTCTTCTATTAAAATACTTGGAATTCTCAGCAGAAATTTGATACATGACTGTCATAGCACCCGACTAAGGCAAACACCTGAGATGTGTTCAGCTGGACAGTGAGATCTCCTGCTACTGGGGAAAGAAAGTTACCATCTCCCTTGATGAGGTTTGATGTGAGCTTCTGCCATGACCCAAAACAGTGTATAAAGTGAAATCGTTTGTTCTCAGATGATAGATGTTATAAAAGAGGTTGCTAACCATTGAACTGGAAGTGAGAAAGGCAGAGGAGGCTGGAAATAGCTCAATACCAGCAGACTACAGGGTGCATTGGGGCCTGCCAACTTGAATGTCTCTCACCTTCTGCCTTGCTGGCAGTGAATCAAACACACATACCAGTAGGAGGGCAGAGTGGGAGAGAAGTACACGGAAAGCTACCAGTTTTGGCTGGGAAATGGCAGTTACAGTCATGTGTGCATGTGTGTGTGTGTTTGTGACAAGTTCCAATGCAGCCCACCTCCCAGAAGAATTTCTTCCTAAAATATAATCTGAATCTACTCTTTTTCAGTTTAATGCAGAACCTCCTTTGTCCTATTGCTACAGACCCTTGTCAAAAGTCCCTCATTAAAAATCCCTCTCCAGTTTCCTTGAAGGGCACCTTTAGGTACTGGAAGGCTGCAATGAGGTATCCCTGCAGCCTTCTTTTCTTCAGAGTGAACAACTCCAACTTTGAGCCTGTGTTCATAAGAGAGGTTCTCCAGCCCTCTGAACACCTTTGTGGCCCTCTCTGGACTCATTCCAACAGATCAGTGTCCTTCTTGTGCTGAGGACCCCAGACCTGGATGCAAACATTCCAGCTGGGCTCTCTTGAAAACAGAATGGAGAGGGGGAAATCATCTCCCTTTGAGCTGCTGGACACACTTCTTTTGATGCAGCCCAGGACATGATTGGCCTTCTGGGCTGCAAGTGTATATTTCTGTCTCACCTTGAGTATAGCGACATTGAAAATAATTTTTCTGTTTCTTTTTTTTGGCTTAATCAATTTAAGCACCAGTGAGAATTGCATGGAACATTTCCCCAAATAGGTTTCATGGGCAGATCAAAGTTGCCGTTATCAAAGAAAATATGCCTTGCTAGACTGGATTTTACCACACGTTTGTTGGTTCTTGCCTTGGGCAGCAGATTCACAGTTCAGAGAAAAATGAAATCCTTAAAGTACATTTTGCCAGTTGAGAAAAGGTGAAAGAACAGAAAACCGTTTGGAAAGGCAGGGCAAAATTTTTACTTTCTCAGACTTCTACTTGAAGATTAATTGATGTTATATTGACTCTGTCCACAAAGTTAAACATCATTAAACATCATTAAACATCATTGAAATCAATAACAAATATTTCAAGAAACATTATATGATAAACTCTCATCTATAGCATAAATAATATCTGTGATTTTGTAAAATATCAATTCCATGGGTTAAATATATGCATTCAAGAGTTAACTTTATCTCTGTTTAAGGCAAACAGCTCTTTAATTTGGTATCAACTTGTCTTCATTTTCAGCACAAGTTCTTCCCTACTAGAGACCTGAACCTGACATTCCTATAAAAACTGTACTTTGCAATTTTTGGAGTTAAAATTATGCATACCCTAATGAATGCATTAGAATACTGAGACAAAGTCATAAGGGTTAATTCATCAACTTTTTATCCAAATGATTGATCTGAAGGTGAAAGCACTTCCACACAGAAATTGATAACCATACCATACCATACCACACCATACCTCTAGATAAGAGGGAAAAAAGTATATCTAACTTTTCTAGGGCAAAATCACACTAAACAAACAAAATAAAGCAACAAAAAAAACCTCAAAACTAGAAAGTACAGAAAAACCCCTAAATTCTGAAAGTCAGGTATTCCAACTTTTCTCCTTACTGAACTGAAACTATTTTGTTATAAATTAATAAAGAAGCAGAGTAATTTTTTTTGTTCCTCACTACAAAGTTCTTTACATCCAAGATCAAATTTTCTATCAGTTGAAATGGATAAAGGAAAGGTTCATTATCATGTCAGCTCTAACAAAATAAACTTTTCTAACAAACTAATGCTACTACAATTTGGAATTCTTCTAGCTGATGTAATAGACTGCCAGGATTTGATTAGCTACAGCAAGGGCTGGGTTCAATTTCTAGGGATCACATCAAATTGAGCCCCCATCTAAAAACCTGAGAAAATTAAATTAAACTGTCTGGGTGCTCACTGAGCTGTACTTCTCCACTCTCAAATGATGAATCAACTGGCTTAATGAAACAGTAAGGTGTTGAAGAGAGTGAAAAAAGAGGAAAACAGGCATATAAATAGCACAGCAGACTAGTTGGCTATCTTTTTGCTAAACAAGAGATAGTATTCCCTCTTGTTGATAAGAGAACTGCTGTGGAAGCTGATGTCCTTGCAAATTTCTTCCACAACAACAGAATATTTACTGTGTTTGCCAAATTTGCTTGTGGTATCACCTGTTCTTGTAGGTAGTTGACGTTGTAGTTGAACATTGAATGACTGTAAAAGATCCTATTGGAAGTATCAGGGAAGACAAGTCCACTGTGTTCCTCAAAATTCCTAAGCCAAACAGTGATGCTTTAAATCTTTCCTTCCCTGCTTTGCTCCCTTTATATGGACCATTAACTCCCACCCATCTCTGGCTGTGCTGAGTGTGGAAAAACTGAATTATATAATCCTTAATACCTCATAACTCCTCATGAAAAGGACAGCACCTGGTATAACTTCTCCTCCAAAGTTGTTTAAACCACTATTTATTTTATTGTGAAAAATCACTGTAATTCCAAAAATGACGCATGTACCTCCTTCCCTAGCATTGCCCATCAGCAATTGTCGGATAAATTATCTATTTTCAGGGACTAATATTTGCCAAAATGAGAGGAGAAAGAGCTGAGTAACCTGTGTACTAGACATTCAATGTCAGCTATTATTCAACTGTCCCAGTCCTGTGAGATGTGCACTGACCACTCCAGTGACTTTTTTTTCTGCAGTGCTTTGTGGTGTTAACTAGGTCATGCAGTACACAGAATGTATTGCCTTCATAAGCCATTTGAGTCTAATGAACTGGCAACTGGAACAATTTTCAGGAAGATGGGGAAAGCATGTTTGAAAATTCATAGGCAGAGTGAGACATCGAACTCGGGCCTGTTGTGTTCAGGGTATTTGTTGGTGCCATCCAGTTGTCAATTGTACAAGAGGAGCAGTCACACCCTACTTCCCCATCTGCAAAATAAGTAAGGAAAGAAGTCTGCTGTGGAAGGTTTTGGGCTGGGGCCAACAAAGTCATCGAGGAAGTTCTCCTTTGCCTTGGGTAGTGCAGCCAGGTACTCATTTACAGCCTTTTGCACTTGCCAGCTTTCGGGAGCTTTTAGTGAGGTCCTCACTGCTCTGGTTCTTACAATTTCTATTGTAAAGCACTTTCTTCAGGCATTGGTAAAGTAATAAAAACATCTAATGCAGAGTCTGGATGCCACCTTCAGTGCCAGAAACCCAGAGGCTTACATTGCAAAGACTAGTACGAAGCCCCTGTGTAGAACTAACCTTAGGTTCAGATCATTTATGGAGCTCTAGTAATCCCAAATCTTTAAAAGAGCTTCTAATCTGCTCAGTGTATTGGATTCTTTCATCTGAAGGCATTAAACTCTATAGGCAATTACTAGCCCAGGGAGGTATTTATCTCCCTTATCAATGAAGATATGAAATGTTAATGAACAATGTATGTCAAATAGCAATTTTTAAATCAGGTTATTGCAAAAAAAATAGCTCCAAGCCCACACCTCTAAAGAAGAGAAAACCAATGCACCCTGAGTGATTCTGGTAACTAATCAAATGTGTCCCACATGCTACAGTAAGACCTGTAGCAAGATCTCTATTTAATAAGGCCACACATTGAAAGGCAATATCAGCTTTATCCTAGGTGGCAGCTGTATTTATCAAAGCCAGTGTCTGCAGAGTCAGAAACTATTTTATTCTGCAAAAGCAATTATTCATTTATTCATTTGGGTCCTGACTATATTTTATCACTAACACATTTGGCTGCATGAAATGTGATAGTTAGGTCTAAAGCATTCTTAAGTATGGAAAAGAATTTCCAACTATTAATGGCCCTTCAAAGCTTTGCATAACCTTACCATGCCTTCAAAATTCTAATGACAAATGATGGCATTATTAGAAATATAAAAAAATACCTCAAATCTGTGGCACATTCAGAAAAATAAGTGTCTCACCATTGGCGATGTTTGATACTAGTTCCTCCTCTAACTCTCCAAAAGTAAAGGTTTTTTTCATGGGAGTAAGGTCTACCACTGGTAAGTGAAATTTTAATTTATGTTAAATACAACAAATAAATACTTTTGCTATCTCATTTTTATATGCCTTTCTCTATCAGATTAAAATATTAGCTTCATTTTGTTTTCTAATTAGCCTCTCAGAGAGTGAGATACCTAGTTATGGTCTAACCTGGTCTATGGCTTTTTGCGTCTAAACTAAAACTCTGACTTCTTTCATGGTCTTTGAAGAGACACAATGAAAAATAGCAGTTCTATCAGTTATAATTCTTCTAAAGAAGATGATGGTGAAGATGAAAGTGAATTAAAAATGCAATGTTGTCCAAAAGGAATATGTGCAAAATTCTCTAGGTATGATTAAACAGAAAAGAGGGTGAGGAACCACTGTATAGGCACATACCTATAAAGAATTATCAAGTCAGATGAGCACTTGTAGGACGTGCAATAGAACATGACCAGTCACCTACAGGGATTCAGAGTTCTGTGCATGCGCTAGTGAAGAGGAAATATTTGAAAAAAATCAATGTAAAATCAAAAAAACCAAATTAATATCTACTGAGCATATGAGAATGCTGAGATACTAATATGTAAATAGGAGATATTTTCAGATTAATGGCAGAAATTATATTCATATCACAAAAACACAGCTGTCCAAGTTTCAAGATTGATTGTGTCATTGGAAGAAAAATTTCTAGAATGTCTTTATATGGTTAAATAAATTACTCTCCCTTATGCTGGAATTAGGACTACTATGTTTGGGAAAGATGAAAGAAGAACGCCGAATTTTAAGGCTTGAGGGTCTGTCCAAATTTAATCTTGAACATCTGACTTTTAGCAACCCAATAAAGTAAGAGCATATAAGAATGAGCAAGTTTTATAGTCTTGACAGAAGTCTTGCCAGTACCATTAATAAAGCAAAAATTTACATGTTATAGCAATTATGATTAAAAAAAATTCTAGAGCATTAAAGTATTTCTCTCGAGACTGTATACAACTAATTTTTAGAGAATGCATTCAAGCTTTGCCTCTTTTCCTGTCCTGTGGAATTGAGATCAACACTGATGTAGTGGGGAATGGCCCTAATTTTTGTTTACTATCTATAGACAGAATTTGATCTGCAGGGAATAAATATACTGTGAAGAGAGGGGAGGAAAAAAAGGCAAGCATGGAATTTCACACACTTATAAATATCTCTGAAAAAAATGTGATGATGTTGGGAGCAACTGAAAAAGAAACAAATTTTTAAAAATTTTTAATATCAATGAAATTTACTCTGATAGTGCTTGGACAAAGAATAAAGTTCTGGAAGAAAAGAAAATGAAAGGCAAGGTACAGTCTTAGCTTAAATGATAAGATGGAGACAAGGAAAGGCCAGGATATTAAAGACCTAGGAAGCTTGATTTTAATTCTTCAGAAAGCAGGGAGGAGGCAAAGTGCCTAGATGAAAACACAGCAAGCAATGTTCAAAATCAAGATTTCAAGACCAAATCAAGTTAAGCCTCTGTACTTTCCTTGCAGAAGAAGGTAACAGGCCATGAAGATAGGGGAGGAAAAGTGAATATATAGAGAGAGTTTGGTAAGACTTTGGCACTGCTGTACAACACAATTTACAATCTGACTGTGAAAACATGAATTAGATAACAGAAACAGAAAACTGAGCAGAAACCTGTATTAAGAGCATGATTATCAAGGACTGACTCTTAAACCAAAAGGATGTAGCAAATATATCTGTTTAGGTCCAGTAGGTCCTGAACAACACAGTATTTCCACTAACAGCCTGGAAAATGGAATGAGGAGCTTGCTAATGACATCTATGCAGAGCACCAGGCTCCGTCTGGCTGTAAGCAGATTGGGGAACAGATTTCAAACTCAAAGTGACTGTTTCAGACAGGTTTCACTCCACTGAAGGCAGGTGCAAGTTCTTCCACCTTAGGCAAGAGTAATGAACTAAATGAACCTGAGTGGGGAAGAGCTGGAAGAGAGGGCAGATTGCCAAACATGAACAAGAGGTGAAAAACATGAACACAAATGCTGACTTTAACAAAATTATAATCCATGAGACAGGTGGAATAGCTTGTTCTGAATCTGCTGGAGTTATTGAACCTCAGTAGTTCCCAGAAGACTTGACTCATTATAAAAAAGATCCAGAAAATGAGAATGACCAGCAGTCTCAAAAGATCTATGAGAAAGATGGAGAGATCTAAGATGATTCAATTCTTTGATTCTAGAGAAAATTTCTAATGTTCATATATGCATTTGGTCTTTTAGCTGAATAATTTTATCAGCCATGGGGATGACATTTATAATAGTACAAATGTCTACAATTGTTTTGTTATGACTAACCTTTTCTACTTCTCTACTTAGTTTACATTTTTTAGTTGTGGCAAAATGTGTGAATACTCTGTCACAAAAGATTAAAACAAAAATGGCAAACAAAAAGACTGAGGTATATTTTCACATCTCAATATTGTTAAGTATGATTTTTTTTTTATAGTGTGAGATTCACAGAGCTAGGAAAAGCCTTTATTTCACTTTTTGGAATACATGGCCCAAATTCCTTGGTCAACACAAATTCTTTTATTTCCACTGCCCTAACCTACTAGGAAAAAACAAGATCAATAACATCTATTCATTCCTTAATAGTCCTTAGTTGCATAAGTAAAAAGATTTGGATAATTAAGATCCTTGTATATTTTTGTTTCCAAAGACAAAAATAAAATTAGGGTAAACACACAGAAAGAATCATTGAACTATATTTGGCATCTGGTAACTTATAGGAATGTGATGCTACACGTTCTTAAAAAAAAATTTTCAAAGTATTATGACTAAACTGGGCTAAATAACTACTGCCCCTCTTGGACTTACAGAAAGGAGTATAAACACAGAGTATAGGTCCTTTTTTATCTTGTGCAGACCCCCTGAGGATTTTGTCTCCTTCATTTATACTTTGGCAGATCTTGTCATGCCAATAAAATGTTACTGCTTGAGTTGAACTGAGCAATGGACTTTGGCATCCATGAAGGATTAAACAAATGTGGAGCATTTATGAAGACATCCAGTTGCTACTGGAGCCCATCTGTACTGGAGATTTCCTAAATATTTTGGATCAGCTGGAATTCTGTACCAGGCTGGAGGCAGGAGCAGTAGATCATCTGTTATCACAATCTGGTTGCAAGTCCTGTGCTATAGATGATTTCAGCTATAGATGATTTCAGCTATAGATGATTTCCTCTGATGATGCTCCAGCTGTAGGAAGATAATGTGGCTGAGCAGTTATTCTCAGAATGAAACTGATTCCCTGCACCCATGTATTCCCTTAGAGTAAGATCACACTCTCATTTCTGATCTGGACCTTAGGAGGAGTTGTGAGTTCTGTAGGACTGGCCCAGTATAAATTTGTTTCCCCAAAAAGATTAAAAATAACCACTCCCATTAATTTCCTTGCTGGAAAATCATGGTTATAAGTACACAATTTGTGTAAGAAAGCCTTATCATTTATTAGAGTTATTTATAGATCCCCTTAATTTTAATGCAATTAAAAAATTCCTAAGGGATAGAGAAAAAATGCAATTGTCGTAGGCTGTCAAGTGCTCTGAATTCAGTACAGTAAATCCTAATAGGTGTGAAAAATATGGAATTTTGTAGCACAGTAGAATATATGATGAAATCAGCAGTACTGCTTTTTACTGCATAAGCTATCTGACACTATGCTCTGCAGCTGTTTTTTCCAAAACAGAGATTGTGACTTTCTTTGCACAGACTAAATTAATCCTCCTAATCCAATGGTTGTTCTGATGCTCTGAGGAGAGAACTTGATTAATAAAATCACTTCTCTGGTGTTTCCCTGTTATTCTTGCAATCAATCTGATTCTAGGGATCAAAGAAGAGAAAGCATAGGATTTCAAATAAACACAACTGAAATTGTCTCTGAAAGTCCTTTGCTGTCTGTTTCTTGGTGATTTTTAAACTTAGCATTAACCAGGAAGGGAGCAAAGAACTGTGATTTCTGTTTTACAAATGTATTTAATTTATACATATATTTCTATCACTCACATGCGACTTTTCTGGCAATAATTACTTGGTCAAGACATCTGTGATCCACACTACCAGTGCATTGCAGATCATCAGTCTTTACTAATGGAAACATGCACATAATACATTGATTATTCATGACCTGCTTCAATGAAGACTTTGTGGACACATTTTTCCATTAAGCAAATGGATTCATGGCTCATTTGGATTAGACATATAACTTCATCCTTATTAAAGTGATTGGTTTCTATCTCCCTCCCTTTCCTTCATGAATTCAAGACCCCCATATATACTTTTATACTTTTAATTTCTTTCCAACTCCCCTTCTGCTCTGCTTATCACACAGATTACCCTTCTTATTTCTCTTTGTCTGTCTTTCCTAGTGCTGTAGATTTATATCTGAATGTAATCTTTAATTTATTTTTATAATTTAAAAAATTTAAATTAAATTGAATTTTAAATTAATTTGAAAACTATGTATATCATTGCATCTTTCTAGTCCTGTAATAATTCCCATAAAACTAATGTTTTCTACATCTTCACCATACTACCTGCATCCTTTCCTGTTAATTATCCTATTTCTTCACCTCCCACTCTTCCACCTTTTGCTCCACTGCTCCATTCATACCCATGTTTCTTAGTCATTCTCTGGAATCCTTTATTTATTATACCAGCACAGTCTTTACTGACCAGGATCTCAGTTTTTTTTCTGACTCTCTAAATTCACTAACATGCCTTGTTCTCAGTTTAAAAATGGGAATATACATACATTTTAGACAGGTATACTACAAACAGTTTTTGTGTGGGCAGTTCTACCCTTCTTTATGCATTATTCTCTAGAAGTCTGTACTGTCCTTTCTTCCTCCACACTTTTCTCCTGTTCTGGTTGCAAAAATATTTCCATATGCCTCCTTCAGTTTTGTGTCACTTAACTTGTTTTCTGCCCAAAATATTATCTCCTTGATGTCAGAGACTTAATGTTGTCAGACACCTCAGGTGTTTACCAGCTGTTTTTATCTTCAGAAGTGGATATCCAAGGGGTCCAGATGTTTTAGTTTATTTCTGTTATCTCTGTGTTTGCTTGTGTCTTGGTTTGCAAGGTTGTCAGCCCCTCAGCTTTCCACACCTCTGTTTGTCTTTTAGCCCTCTTCCCATCTCATTGCTCCCAGAAGGCCTCTGTTCTATTGATACATCTCACCTTCCTCTGTCAGCTTTATAGACCAATTTTAAATTCTCCTGTCATCCTCTCCTATGTGCTGTTCTTTTTACCTTCTTTGCTATCATATTGCTTTTCTTAAACTCCCTACTTTAGTTAACTGAAACTAAATATTCATTTCTGTATGTTAAACTCTAACTCTTTTCCTCACTGCCTTTAATTCTTTTCTGTCTATTTAACCAATTTATAACCTGCTAATTAGAAGATTTGGGCATCACTTTAAGATTCTAAAATGCTGTCAAATGGGAAACACTCCCATTATATTTCCTCAATAGATTTTTGGTCCTCAGAAAACTTCAGCTTTTTAGGTGGTCTCTGATACATTCACATAACATTTTAAAGAATGAATTATGCAAAATAGCAGTGACCATTGTTGATAAAAAGAAGTCATTGACCCCTAATGACTGTCCAGAGGCACATAACTATTCCTCGCCCTTGCCTTAGCCACGTCGCTTGGGCTGTGACACTGGAATAACATTGCCCAATATTTGAGTTGACCTGTAACAGTGTACACATATAGTGTAATATATTCATCATATTGGGGAGTATGTATATGTTCTGCACACTCTATTTGCTCAGTCTAAATGGGCTTATAAACCTGTAATCGTTGACAAGAAAGAGCTGGGTCTAGAGAGGACTCAGAACACTTGAATTAATCTTGACTCTGGATCACCTATTAAATTAGACTCCTAAAATTAGTTTGGGTAAGCATTATGAACAGGGTTTCCAGAAGACAATTGCACTAGTGAATATTTAGGGAAGAATACTTTAAAGCCTGCAGGGAGAATCATAATTAGAAACTTACTACATCTGAAGAACTATAAGAATATTTGCTGAAAAAAAAAAGGATGCTAGTAAAGAAGACACGTTAAAATGTCCTTTCTTAGGACATCTTGCTCCTAGTGATAGATGTCAAATAACTGAAGTAAAATTATATTTGCTTGTTCTACCACTTCTTGAATGAAAATATTGAATTCAGTATTTAATGTTATCAAATTTGTGAGTTTAAGAAATCTTAATTAATGTCAGTAGAAAAATTTGCAACAAAAAAATGTCAATTCTTTCCTTTTTGTCTCCTGAATTGATCTCACTGTCATGCAAGAAATGCCAGAATATCTAAATATAAATGTATAAATATTGGCAATTTTCAAAGTTTTTTCATCCTACACCAATGAAAGTGAATGACAGTAAATTCATGAGCCCTAAGCAGACATAGAGGGGCTTTGTCATCTCTGGTGTGTACCTTGGTGAAGTTCTAACATTTCTAAAATGTAGCAGGTGAATAATCTTCTCTCATGAAAGCAAGTACATTAAAGAATCTCAAGTCTTCAAAATTTTGTGATACTCTAATGCTATTTTTAATATTAGATCTTAATTGCCACTAATAAATACATATCTCATGGTATTCTTAGCAAAAATTTATGCAAAATATAATATTATATATATGTTAATTAGCACTTCAAATGGATGTATTTGAAGAAGAAATAGAACTCAGGTTATTTTTCTCTAAAAGATTATGAATATTTCATAATATATATTATGAATATATTTCTCTAAAAGATTATGAATATCTGTTTAACTATTTTTCTAAACAGTTTCTGTTCATGTATCAGACCTTTAAAAAAAGTTTCTGATGAGAAAAACTATGGACAGTTACTTGAAATTTACTTACCATAGTGTCAAAAGAAAAATTTGAAATCATTCAAAGATAAGTTGGCATTTCTCACTGCTTTGCATTATTTTATCATTTGATGTAAAAATTTTTCTCTGCAGATGACTTCTTAGGTCAAAACCCCATAAAAAATCTTTCTGACCTTGAGGCTGCAGAGCAGAGCCTGAAGAGCAGAAGGCCTGTGTTGTACCTTGAAGGTCCAAAATTAGAAAGCTGGGGCAAAAGATGCTGAATTTATTTTATTATTCTGAGCTTATGCTCTCAGACTGCTGTTAACATTGCACTTCTATGTCCCCTAAAGCATAACCACTGACAGTGCCACTGCCACTGACTGCATGGCTTCACTCTTGAACCTGGACACACACAGTCAGGCTTTGAAGAGGACTAAATGTCTGCTTGAGAACTTGAGAAAAACTGCATTCCCAGCTAAGCACTGCTGGCCGTTTAGAGTATGGGGGGACAGGAAAGTAGGTAGGGATGTGCTCTGTATGAACAGAAGAGTGAGCTGGGTAGGGATGGGCAAGAACCTTGTCTTTTGGATTTGCCCAGCATCATGGATTTTTGGAGTAAGTTTTCAGGGGATGCATTGGTGATATTTAATAGTCATATAACTTTTAAAAGAGATTCTGTCTTCAAATGGAATTTTTATTATATCCCTGAAATAGTGACCTTCTGGTTTTGGTGCAAACAGATATAGTGGATGGGCAAATATTGTTAATATTATTTTGATTTTTTAAAATTTCTACAGTTGCTGCTTTTTTTTAAAATATTGTCACTTTTTTTGATGTCTTTTAGGCATATTTCCTACAGAGAAAAGAAAATAAAAGAAGTTCAGTCAGTGAAATGTGTTTTGGAAAGGTGGGCTGACATGCATATATTTATGTTTAGAAATTACTTTAATTTGAATAGACTGCCTTGATATTACATCAGTAAAAAGTAACATGGAAGAGACAGAATGATGTTACCTTGCCAAGTGTAAGAAAAAAATGTAAGCAGTCTGTTTCCTAAGACTAACAATTAAATATGCAGATATTAATTAGCTGTGCAAATACTTCTGTGCTTTTTCCTAAACTACCGCTTTAACATTTCTAGAGGAATCATGCTGAAGTTCTTCAAAGTTTGTACATCATTTACTTTGGAAAATCACTTTATGATTCATTAAAATGCTTCTGAAGTTCTCTGCATGCAATATCACACTTGTTATTAATGGCCACAGTCTGTAAAAATTAGGGGAAATGTTTTCCTCATTCATGGTCTGTTTTATTTTCTCACTTAGAG
The DNA here is from genome assembly GCF_037042795.1 of Molothrus aeneus. Lineage (NCBI taxonomy): Eukaryota > Metazoa > Chordata > Aves > Passeriformes > Icteridae > Molothrus > Molothrus aeneus. Next base: position 100,530,547 of record NC_089648.1, read on the forward strand.
TCTCACTTTATAAATATGTTTATATAGGCATTACATGCACATCTGTGTATGCATATGCATATATATATATATATTTATACGTGTGTCTATGTATGTATGTATGGGTATGGGTGTATACATTGCTCATACACACATGTATCATACATAAGAAGGGTGGCTCACAAAAAGTCCAGACCAGAATGGCAAATATGGAGAAAAATATGTTAAATAATGAAAGAAATCATGCAGCAGATGACAGTGGTTTAAAATACTGCCTTATAGATGATGTGTTGTGTGTGAAACCTTTCATCTAATATTTGTAAGTTCACAGCAGGCACATCCTGTAGTCTATGGCAGAAACTTTTATTGATTTACAGAGGAATAGCAAATGCTACCTGAGGCAGCAGTTCTTCCAAAATGCTGTTGATATCAGAAGAAAATAAAGAAAATCTCATTGTTAGACATGATTTGTGATACAATTCTTCTCATGTGCTGAGTATTAAGGTATTTTAAAGGAAGTGCTCTTTTCTGCCCAGGGAAAAGATATAAGGAACACTTATTCTTGTAACAAAATCAGTCTTGAAAATTTGAGATTTCACAGCCCATTAACCTGCTATTAAAGACCAATGACAGGATTTCTTTCCGAAATGAACTTTGCATTGTGCGAGAAGTTAGCTGTGATACCAGAAAGGGAGGGGAGAAAAAATCCTCACCCAAAACGACAAAAAAATAAGGTCCACAACACGATTCTTATCAAAGTCCATGCTATTAAAGAAATGAAATTGCAGGTGTACAAAGCTGAAGATACCAATTATGTGTAATGGTGCAGAACCAGGTTACATCAGCTTTGAATTTCAGGCAGTTCACATTCCATTTTACCTGCATTTGCAGAAAGTTGAGACAGTGTCAACTCCCACTTAGGATTCAGTTGATCACAGTGTTACAGAAAGTCAAACTGACAGTTAAGGGGAAGTGAAAGGTTCTGGGTCAGGTCTCTGTTGGTTTTTATTTCATTCTCATTAGGAACAATAATACAACAAATTGTGTAAGATTTTGAAGCTGAAAAGCATGCATATGTATGGAATATAGTTAAATTATTTGTCTGGGTATATGAAAGGCAAGTAAAAGAAATTTTGGAATAATTTCAGTAAGAAATGTGTGCCTCTCTTTAAAGTGAGTCAGTTTAGCATTAGGTAATGTGTTGTCTGGGATAGATGAACCAGGCATGATAATACCATCAGGTGTGCTGTCTCTGTTAATTGTATTCATTTCAAAGGGAGCAATAAACATTAGGATGCTTTAATTCAGTTCATTTCAATGGGAGCAATAAACATTAGGGGCCCTTTAGTGTCCCTTTCTGAAGGGTCCCACTTGACTAATTTTGCTCTAATTCAAAGAGGGAAGACAGGAAGTATGTTTAATTTAACTCTTTGCATGGCAAAACATTCATTTTGAAGTTGTTTCCTCCAAAGAAAGTACTAATTACAGTAATAAAATTAATATTCATTGCCATTCTAGATATGACACTAGCACCAAAAGCTCTGGCCAATATAGGCTGATGAACTCACTGAAATAATACACCACTCAAGGGATACTTCCTTAGGAATTTAAGTGACCATTTTCCTTTTTCTGGGGTAGCAAAGTAGCAAACAGAGTGGTGTGGTCCAGCTTGAAGGGTTTCTCTGTCATTGTGCTTTGTTGCCTTGGGCTCGGGGGAAATTGGGCTCAAAGGAAAAAAATGCTGGCATGGCATTTCCCCCTTTGTCTTGGGAAGTGTCTTGAGTGTCTCTGGCCCCAGTAATATCTGGTCAGTAGAACATCCATAAGAAATCACCCTCTGTTATGCCCTGTTATTAGTATTGTTGCTGTTGCTGTTATTGCTCCTTATCTCAATGCTTTTTTTCTAGGAAATTGTTATTCCAATCAATATTTCTGCCTTTTGTTCCTTTCTTACTGAAGAGGATGGGGGGAAAGGAAGCAGCTGCTTGGAGCTTAATTTCCAGCTGGTTACAAACCACAAGAAATCACTATGGTGACTGAGGGACTGGAGCATCTCTGCTATGAGGAAAGGCTGAGAGTGTTCAGTCTGGAGCAGAAAAGTCTCAGGGGGACCTTACTAATGTACAGAAACTCCTGAAGGAAGAATGCAAAGAACACAGGGTCAGGCTCTTCCCAGTGGTGCTCTGTGAAAAGGCAGGAGGCAGTAGCCACAAACTGGAAAACAGGAGAATTCCTCTGGACAAGCAAACACGGTTACTTGAGATTGATGGAGTACACAGGTTGGCCAAGGACATTATGGAGTCTCCAGCCATGGAGTTATTCAGAAGCTCTCTGGACATGGCCATGGGCAGCTGGCTGTAGATTGTCCTACTTGAGCAGGGGATTTGACCAGATGACCTTCAGAGATCCCTGCCAACCTCACCCAGTCTGTGATTTTGTAATAGCCAAAATATTGCTGTGTTATCAACTCCATTTTAGTCACAGATTTAAAATGCTGTGCCACCCCAGAGGACATACAGCGGTCTACTGTTAAAAAAAGTTAACTTCATTTCAACCAGACACAGTAAAATGCTGAAGGCAAACTCAATCCAAAGTTACTGTTTAGGTACAGAAGTCTTAAATTGTAATAGCAGAGTTTATAAGAAGACACACACAGGAAGGGAAAGAGAGAGGGAAGGTGACAAAGAGACTGTCAAACACTTTAATTAATGAAACACTACTTGTTTGAAATGATATAATATTAGTCCTCCTAGGAAATAAAACAACAACACCCCCAAACTGCAAGAACCAGAATAAAACCCTCCTGATAACTCATTGAGGGGATTGCTTTATTTTTATAAGGGTAGCAGATCCAGATAAATAAAGCACAATTCTCATAGTTTGGTGATCTATTTTCTTTCTACTACATGGCTTTCTTCAAAGCTTTTGCCAGGTGACAGATATCTATTATGAACTCATTTAACTGTCGTTGAAGGTAGTGACTGATTTTTGGGCATTGCAGCAGTACCCAACTGTAACCCAATTGCAGCAGTAACCTATTATGTTATAATTTAAGGGTGTATTATTATTGTTTCTACTGTCACAAATGCCAAGTAGTTGTTGTATCTTTTTGATGTAACATACAGTGTTTCATATTTAACATAATGCAGTTAAATAGGTGTTTGGTAAGGTAAATCTCCTTAAAGTTAATAGGAATCTTCTCATCAGCTTCCCTTGGATCTGTTTTTAATCTTATTTCCTTTTATTTCTCATTTTAAGTTCATAGTGCATTAATATTACTTCAGGACAGGTCAAAAACATCCTATCTATTTATCTATCAATTAATTCAGTCCATCTGGCTTATAGTAACATAAAATCTCAACACATCAGAATATTGTACTAATATTAACTTTAACATTTTGTGGCAAGATGTCAGTTAAGAACAATATCCTGCTTCTACTCTTTTCCTCCTAGGTCAGGCATTTTTCATCCTGTTTTACAGGGATTTGCAAATGTCTATATCTGAGAAATGTGTTTTTCACATTTATGTTTGAGTCATTTTCTGTAATGCTTTCAGTCCTTTTTCAGAATGCATATACATCTTGACTATTTTCCTTCAAGTATATGTATATGCTCTCCCTCATATTTTGACTGCTGACATTGAGCTTCTGATTTCCAGGAAAATATATGAAATCACATTGGTATATATTAACATATATAACATCTCTAGACAAACACTTTAGCTCAAGTAGTCTGTGTATTCGTAGGTGGAAGAATAAATGCCTCAGTGTGCTGTGATAAACTGTTTAATAAAATAAAAAAATAATGAAACCCTTCTTTTCTGCTGTATTGCCGTACATTTTATTGGTCTGAGAGGTAGAATTCTTGGCAGAGAAATCATCCCATGGGCCACATAAAGGGCACATGGTATAATTCAGCCTTGTGTAACTATAAATGACCAGAATAGAGTCCGAAAGGTCTGCTCAATTCAATATCTGATTTATGTTTTGTGCCGTGGTGAGGAGATTTCGGAACTGACAGAGACAGAGGGTGAGCTCCGTGCTGCAATTGTAACTGTCCAGGTGAGAGAGAGTACATGGAGCAGGAGCATTTCCCAGTGATTAATTCAGCCAACAGTATTCCCTTCATGGGAAGACATTTATTTTAAAAATTCTTCAGGCAGTCATGTGTGCTAGATATTTATAGAGGTGCATGCTATCTGCTACATTTTGAATAAATGTGTATTTTTCTCTGGTGACATTTACCTGTGGAATTCCTTATAAAAGCAAGGGGAAGGTCAAACCTGTTAAAAGTGTGGTTAATGACAAGCTACACAAATAGAGTAGAATAGAGGGGAATTTTGTATTTTTTATTACACACTAGCAGGAGCTATTGCACAGATGATCTGACTTTACTGGATTTGGTTAGAAAATTCTCATCTCATTCTTCTATTGTCATTGATTTTATCAAATATGCAGAATTTATGCTTCATAACAAATATAATATAGATGCAAAATTTTTTTTAGTACATTCTAGAAATAAAATATTAACCACTAGAAATATGCTTTTACCTTTATTCTAGACAGAAAAACAGTATTTTGTAAAACAAAAGATATTGAAGGTTATTGAAGTCATCAAAAGAAAAAGTCCCTTAAAATAAATGTTTTATTCTGGAAAATATGTATATATGTGAATCATGTATAAACTTTTTCCTTGTAGAAAAGGAACATTTAATGGTATACAAAAAGACTAGCTACTGCCTCTTTGAGTGTTCAGTAAATCAGCTTGTCTTGACTGAAAATATAAGGCATAAAGTAATGTTTCTCAGTGCTTAGATTAAAAAATACATGAATTTTTTTAGTATATAGAAATGCAGTAAATTTGACTAATAAGGAGGTGCTTGAAAAAAAGGATAAAATTAAATGCTTTTTCATGCAAAATGCAGTTTGGATGGACATTTTCCAATAATATTTTGTTGGTATGATTGTGCACTGTCAATTATTTTCCATTTTACGTAGCATATATTCATGTATTTTAGCAACTCATTTTATTTGCATCTTTCCTAATATATGAACATATAGGTTGTTAGAATTGTAAGACTTATCTGAAAGAGACTGAAATAATAAACCTTTGAAGTTTTCTGACTTATAGATCAAGTTTAGTACAAGTAGACATGATAGACTGATTTTGTTTAGATTTTAGGATTTGCTTGTTTGTATTTCAGTTTCCCAGACTGCTATTTTTGGTGATGATGCGTTTTATTAATTACAACTATTTATATTTCTCAAATAAATCGAGATTTCTCTAGGTTCCTTTCCTACAAAGTTGTGAACAGTTCTTATATATCTGGTCATCCTGAGCTGTGAGATGTGCTATAAAAAAAATTGTTCAATCATTCGTATTGAACAACTCTTCACTATAAAAAGTTCTAAAAATATTATTTGATAAGGCTCAGTGTGGCATAAAATCTTTATTTCTCCGTTGATTATGGTATTTTGCCTGAGAAATTTCATCTTTTATGTAGATATGACAGAAGTCTTAAAAATTCCTGAGATTTCTTGATATTTTTTTGGGTCTGCAGATTCCAGCACAACACAAAATAGTTCTTTCTATGTACCTCTCCTAATTTTTTTGGTTGCCATTTCAGTGGAGACTTACTAATGTATAACATTAGAAGTCAAAAGACCACATAGGTGTCAAACTTTTGCCTCAGAAGACTGACAAACCAGAGGGTTAATTAGAATTGCCAGACATTTGTAAATTTGCCATTTTTTAAAGCAATGGAGAAGAACTAAGAGAATGTTATTTAAATTTTTGGCAATGAACATATCTAATGGAATTTTAAAAGTATTTAAATTATGTCTAAGTAGATGTCTAAACTCATTTAACAAACAAATGACTGCTAATGCTTCAGATAAAAAGACTGCTGTATTGGGTAATGTTCTTTGAAGGGCAAGTAATATGGGTCAATAGAAAATTCTCTATCCCATTATTTAACAATTTATGTTTTATTTTACCTTAAGCATTCTGAGGGTATATTGTTTATTGCTTACTTTCTTCGTCCACAAATTAAAGCTGCAGAAAACATTGTTGTGTAGACTTCACGGCAAGAAACTTTGCACTGCTGATTTTGTTTCTAGCAGGAAAAAGAAATATGTACAGGTCTTTTCAAGAGCCTTGTTTCATTAAATGAGATACTAAAAAAATTAATAATAATAATGGTGTGGATGGACTCATGCAGCTGGAGATTGCATTAACACTTGCTCTGCAGAAATGTTTCTGGAAGGAATTCAAGACTCATAGTGTTGATTTTGAATTATTTTAGCATTTTGTTTGCATACCTTCTAGAAGAGAAACAGAAGTAAGTAAGTATTCAGAAAATTGGTAATAGGTAATTGATTCAGATGGGAAAATATAAAGCTTTTTTACCAGTTTTATCCATCTATCTGGATAATACACCAGCTGTAATTAGTTTTATGTAACTTTATCCATCTGGAAATTAGTCATTACTTCTTACTTCATGTTAGCTATATACAATATAGAAATTTTACTCAGGGCTAGGTGATGTAGTTTTTCTATATATTCAATAGAAACCTAACCAACACTCTTGCTTTAGAATGTAATTCATCACATCTTTAAAAAAAGTATATTTGATTAAAAACTTGTGTACTAAACTATTAGCAGGTAGAGATTTCTCTGCAATGTGTATAAGTGAAAGCCTCAAAACTGCCTTAAACCTGAAGCCTGAGTGCTGGATGAAGATGAATTTTAACATAAACTATTAACCACAGCACAGGGAATCCCTCTCAGAGACAGAATAATTTCGCTAGCTCTTTGCAAGTACTAATAAAGGCAAAAAACCAAAATAGCTGGTACACTAGAGAAGAGAATGTACTAATTAACACACAGTTTGGCATATACTTGACTAGCAGTTCCAGCAGTATACAAACAATTTTCCTTAAATAGGAAAAAAAATGGATTACCACATCATCGCTATTACAACAGTTTCAGAGAAGACATTAAAGTAACTCTCACCTATATGTTCCTTTATTCAGATTTGTTTCACCTTGTTAGCTTGTTATTTGAAAATATTTAGAGTGAATCCTCAACACAGTCCGTAGGAAAGTAGTCATATTTATGTGGCTTTTCTTCCCACTGCCATGTAATCTTTATAACAGCATCTGCAAACCTGACAACTATGATTGCAAACCGCAGATTAAATATTTCAACCATGATCTATATTTGCTAGCTCCTGTTAAACTTATTGCAGCTTACCAGGAAATTTCTTTGTATACTTTTGCTGCCTCTTCCTCTTCTGCTCTTCACATCCCTATACCCTTCCAAAAATGAGGAACAATAACCTGTTTTCTCTCAGTCATATGGCCAGTCACCTACACAAACACAGGCTACATGATAGCTACTCATCTCAAGCATCTTTCCACTACTCTCCTTTATTTGAAAACGCTTAAACAGGTTCTTGTTCACCTTAACTGGTTACCATACTAGAAAGCTAACCATGAAAAGGTCAGGTTTACAGTTGTGTTGATATTTATTGTAAAAAACTAAGTAGACTCATAATATTCTCTTGATGATACTGATACCTTCATGTCATATGGCATGCAGAGAATGGATAAGTGTATGTATAATTGTGTGTTAGAAAGCGACATCAAGAATATAACACTGGCAAAATATAAAAAGAGTAGAAAAGAACAATCAGTGGAACATGCCTGTCAAAGAGTACAAGTTCTAGCACAGTAACCTAGGGGAATTCAGAAGAATTCCAAGGTGGGAGCACTGCTATCTACAGCTGACCCAGAGCAGTAGGGGTAAGTTGTTTTTTGCAGAGTGAAGTGTGCCATGACATCAGGATTTCAGTATAAAGTATTAAGCAAGTTGGCAAATATTGCCAACAAATCATGAGCAAACCCAAAGTGATTTAAAATGCTACCTGCTCCTGAGCCCAGGTGGGGGGAGAAATACAATATCTTTTACAGTTTTGTCTTACAGAAGGTATGAATTACCAATGCAGGAGTTGTGGCCAAAGAAGAAAAAGACACTGCCTGAAGTTTACATGGACACAGTATTGAAAGTGGATTCTATTTCAAGAGGTAACAAAAACCATGCTGAAAACCCAAAGGAAGGATAATATCTGATTACATTTGAGAACTGTTTGCTGTGATGTTTGTTGAGAGTACAGCCTACAGCAGTAAGGCAATGTCAAAACAAGGGTCTGCCAGAGTGCTGAATCTCTGCTTTGCTGCCTGCAGTTGGTGTGAGGAACATGCTGAAAAGGAAGCAATGAACTGAATTACTAAAGCTGTCTTTTGCTGGAATGCATGCATCTTTAAGCTATGCAAAATTTTTAGTGTATCAACACACATCAAAATATGGAGCACAGCAGTACAGTCCAGCCATGTGAATGGTCATGAAACTGGAAAGGTGCATGATCTGTTGGGTCCTTTGCAGTGGGAATGTTACTCTGCTGCTTTTGTTGCCAGCCCTATTCACATACCCTTGCTGCAGTGAGTTGCTTGTGTTCTCTAGTTTCAGACCTGGTAGGTAAAATCCTGCCCTGCTGAACACAACAGGAATTTAGATATTGATTTCCACGATTTTCTCTAAATTGGTTGTCCAAGGACTTCTGCGTGCTGGGTGAAGCTCTGTGTGCTGACTGCTCATTGACCTTTTTTCCTAGGGAGGAAAATCAAGGAATACTGCCAGCCCCTCTTTTATCAGCCTTATGTTTTATTTGAATTAAATTTTACATATGGAGCCATTGCAATCCCTTTCCACGTCTCTGATTTTCTGCTTGGTCAAGATGTGATTGATGAGGTTAAACCTTTGCCATGGGATTAAATCCTCTGAGTGCAACCTGCAGACACTTGCAACGCACTGACATGCTTGCATTGTATGATTCTGTGGTTATTTCTTATGCAATTTTTTCTCATCCTTTTTATTTCACACAGAGAAAATATCAGATCCTGCTATAAGAAGAAAGCCCTAAAACCTTACTCTGAGGAAAAGGATGTGAAAAACTGAAACCAAATGCTTTAGGAATTCTTCCATTTATTAGCATTACAACCACACCTCTGAGTGCAGTAGCATTGCCACCACTTATTTTAAACCCAGGTCAGTGAGCACCTTCTTTGGCCAGACATCTGAAAACGCACTGCATACTCCTTTGGCAGAAATTCATGCTGTACCTAAAAGCAAGAGCAGACCAGAATAAGAAGAGTGATGGATAAGTTGGAGGGATTTCCAGACTTACAAGACTGAAGGGGAAATGAGAAAATTCAAAACAGCAATTGTGAAATGATGTAAAGACAGTGATGTAAACATGTTTTTCACATCTTTTACAAGGTGCAGGACTGAAAAAATACAGAACTATATTTTAGCTTTAATGCTTTGGCCCAGCAGAGGCAGTCTAGTATAGGATTTTAATTTTCCAGTTTAAGTGGCCTAGAAAAACTAAGATTTTGCATCAGGAAAAGGAAAGATCACAGATTATTAGCAAACTGAGAAAGCATGCATGCCTAGATACACCTGGAAAATATTGAAAATGCTGTCCCTAAAATACAGAGTTATGCGCTCAGTGTATTTAAAGAAAAAAGCAAAGATAGGTAAGTAATATTTTCTTCAAACAAAACTTGTAAAAGATTCTAAAATTTTCTTCTTAGTGTGAATTAATAATTTTAGTACATTATATTCCTTGATGGTCATTATTTATTTCTATTGTTTCCCTCAGAAAAGCTAAATGTATTGGAATAGACTCCTCATGCTGTGCTTGGCTTCTTTGAATTGTTGGACAGGTCTGAAAAGAAACTGGAAGCAGGATGCTGTCGCCCATTCGAGATTTCCCCTGGGACGCAAAGAAAGGAAAATCTTGGAAAAGACGAAATAGTTGCTGTAGCATTTCCATGCATGTCAGCTTAGTGATTATTTTAGGAGTAGAAAAAGGCTTGTCTGCTCTTGCTTGTCCCCTCTTCCCCATAATGAGTGTCCCCACATACGAAGAGATCCCCCTTAAGGAGTTTGCTGAGTCACCAATGGATTTCCTCACTCAGGTACTATCCCATGAGGACCAGATGGCATGTTACATGCAAAAGCCCAGAACTGAAAATTTAAGGTAAGACATGTACAAAGCAATAAGGAAAATGATATTTTAATGATTTCAGCCCTAACCACCTCTAAGCTTAGTTCATTTAACTTTCATAAAGTTATTTGTGAACTTGAATAGTGCATGTGCATTTAGAATGAGGAGACATATCAAGTTCATCTGCACCAAACGATAACTAAGAAAGAAACAAAATAGAAATTGAAATGGATCTGTGCCACATTTGTGGCAAACAATATAAATGTTCTTTCAAAAACATCTTTGCAGATTTTAAAACAATGATATCAAACCATGGAAAGAAATGGCATTAAATATGGATAAATGACAAAAAATGAAACCTGAAACCACTCCCCAGATATCTCATCTACTTACTGGCACATCTGTTTTCCTTTAGGTAAGACAAAAAGATTCTTACCACATCCCTTTTCAGCCCTTTAATAATGGAATTAATCCTTTTAAAGAAATATTCATTTGAGTGTATTTGTTATGTCAACCTAACAACCAGTCTTCAGGAAGTTGAACAAGCATTCTTTTCTTGAAAGAATATACAGGTCAGCCTCTTAATCAATAAAACCCTAAAATCACAATACCTTCAATATAATAGGGCATAGCTTAGTACTCAACTTGAATTCAAATATCCAAGAAGCAGTCACGATGTGAGATCTGATTTGGACCCAAGAATATGGTTGATTTCCAGTCTTCAGTTTAAATATTTAGTAAAATTGTTTGATTATTTCCTTAGTGTTGTTTCTATAAGTCAGTACACCTTATTTAATGCTGCCTTAATACTTAAAATTATTAAGAATTGTTGGTTTTATATTTGCTTTTCATGTTTAATTCATGTGAAAAAGACTCTGTCTATTTTAAAGACTATTTCTAAGAAGACAATAATATGGCAAAAATAAAACATGTTCATCTATCATGGACAATGAAACTAATTTTCAAATTGTCATTGTCTTTGGGAAAAGTGTTCTACAGAACTATAGCCAGAATTAAAACATTGAGAAAAAACTGAAGCTGTCTGTAGCTTTTCCTTCTTTGTATTTCTAACAGTTTTTACAGAAGTGCTTGTCTATTTGGACTATGCCAAGATGTGAGCTCTCTTCTGTATTGTGTGAAGAGGAATTTTGCAGCTTTTAAATCTAATATTTAGGAAAACATTTGGTAGTAGTGGCAAACCATCTCCTTTTGGAGGAAAAATAAAAGGTTTTTTTTTTTTGGTTTGAGCTTCCAGTACTCTGGTTTTATTTCACAAATTACTAATAAAACTTTCTTGAGAAAGGATAGAGTTTGAGAAGGATAGAGTTTCCCTGCAGTGTGACCTCAGTAGTGTACTTTAGTAAGTCACTGTCTAAGAAACTATGCAATGCAAGCTTCTTCCTAATGTGTACATCAAATGATGATATCCCACTCTGATTTTAATTTCAAAATTAGTTAACACTTAAAAGGGGTAAAAAACATGCAATCCTTTCTTCATTCTGGGCCACATTTTTTGAATTACTTGAACCGAAGTTCTCCGCCAAATTTTTTTCCGTTGAATCAAATAAACTGTCAAGAAGAAAATAAATGTGACTCCTCAGTGTCATGCCACCTCAGTTACTGGACCACACAAGGCTTTTCAAGGCTTGAGCTGTCTGCTTACCAGTGCTCTATAAAGTTTAATATAATGTCTCCTTTCATAATCAGGACTTAGTCAAATATATGTGCCAGTCTGGTAAGAAGTGAATAAAGCTGATGCAAAACCTATTTCAAGTGGGTATATCCAATACTAAATGTCACATTTTACTGGTTGACAAACATTATCACTTCATTTCACAGTACAGTAAACAACTCATAAGTCAGTGGCTAATTTGATTGACAGTAGCCTTGGGCATTCTTTAGAAATCATTTAGTATACTGCAATGAGTCAGACTTTCAGGGTAATTGACCTCAAAAATATGAAAAAAAAAGTCCTATAGTCTGCTTAAAATGAAGGGAAAGAGGGAAATCAAAAATGTGAGAACAATAAATTACAGAAATTTCTCATTTGAGTGAGTAACAGCTTTAATAACTTTCTTTAAGAACTGAGTGCACTCAATTGAACATCTGCTTTCCAGCTGTGTATATTGATATATTACCAGGGTTTTATCCTCTCCTACTTTAAATATATCCATAAGTTTTTCAGAGCTCTACTACCTGACTTTCTGACAATGCCTTGATTGTGAAAGATATAAAAATGTCAAAAATTCTTTAGGCCATTTTATGCCCAGGATATTATTTTTCAATTGAATCCAAAGACAGATGTCTATGAACAATTAAACCATTCTCCAATCACACCTTGTTCCAGCTGGGATCATAGAATTAAAAGGAAATAAGCCATCATGATTCACTTATTGCCAGAGTACCTAGTGTTTCCTGTACTGCTGATAGATTCTTATTAAACAATTCTGTCGATGGAAAATGAATATTGTCCGCTGCTTGAACTTCTAAAGTTAGTTCTTTGATATTAAATTTGATTTTCTTCTCTTATAATAATTCATACACTTAGTGACTGGCTTCAGAAGTTCCCATTAGATGGAGATTATGTTATCTAAAGCTTACTAAATCCCACGTCAGGTCTCAGGGACTTTAGCTGTAAAGCAGAACACTGAAAAGACCTGTAGTGAAAAGAGGAACTTGCTAATCAAAAAAAATGTAGCCTGGTGACTCTTCTGTTAAAGGAGATGTGGAAAATGTTTACTCCTTTCCCCCCACCTTAATATGAAGTTACCTTTTTCAACTCCCTTTGCCACTGTTTCTTGCTTGGCAGCCACAAAGCTCAGGCTTAGTAAGTCTGTAGCAAGGAGCCAAATAATACGTGCCTATGAACCAAAATATCATCAGTATGTTTATGCTTTAGTGCTTCAGAACAGCTATACTCCCATTCATGTGGGGAACATTTAATTTCTAGACTATGCCCAGAAAGGTTGCTAATAAAATATTTCTGCACTTTGTAGATAGATGGTTTGTGATAGGTTATATATTTTGAAAGAAATATACACTCTCGCCATTTCCCCTGGACACAACAGAGCAGACACAAGCAGCCTTTGTTTCCAAAGCTGTTATAAAATTGAAGGAAAAAGCTACTGATTGATATGTTTAATTTTATTAAATGGTACCAAAGAAACCTGATTGCATCTTTCAGAAACACTAGCAATTAAAAGGATACATTAAAGAGTGGAAGTTAAATCTCCCAGGCTTGATAAGTTTTTGCAAAAGATTGATACATTAAACTTCTGACTATGGAAATTACAATTAAGTGAGAAGTTATTTCCTTTAAAATGTTGAGATTTTCAATACATCAGAGGAGACAATTGAAAGATAAATCCAAAAGACTGAGAAAAAGCTGATGCAAATGTGTTTCGTTTACCATTGCAAATCTGTACTAGGTCCACTGGTTTATATTACACACTTGCATATATTTATGCACACTTAACTTGAAAGAAAAAAAACCAAACAAGGTCAGCTTAAGCTCACAGGCCCCAGCCAAGCAAATCCTTTAAGCATGTGCTTAAGTTCAGCAGAGGAATAATAATGTCAACATGAAGAAAACTCTACATATGTTTAGGTGATTTAAATGTTCACAGGTTCAGGGTAGTTTTATTTAGGATCTCTTGTAGGAGTGAGCACTAAACAACTTTCATTTTCCTTCCATAGACCCACTGTTTATAGCAGAAAAGAAATTTGTGAGGCCTGGCAACTCTTGGCATAGGTATAAGTTTACACAACAGCAGTTATCTAACCTTGTGTTCATCCCATTGAACCCTGTCTCTGTCTCCCTGTCACACTGCCACCCTCCCCTCGACTTCATAGTGTATTTTATCCAAAAATTCTGGGACACAGAGGCTCAGATATGATTAAAAATCAAGAATAGTGTAAACATGTTATTTGACCGCATGTATGACACAAAATTTGCTCAACATCTGTCTTTCAGAAAGAAGTACTGGAGTAGCACTTCAGGGAAAATGCATTCAGAAGAGTTAACAATTTTTTTCTAATTTTTTTTTACCTGAAGTACTCATATTCCAGTTTCTGGAAGGAAAAATCCTAATTTTCTTTGTTGTTACATAGGTTGCATTTTTTTTCAGTGTTGAATTAAGGATAAAATTTAAAATGAAAAAAAAAGTTGGAAAAAACCTTTTTCATTCTCCCTGTTCACATCATCTCCACCTGGATCCAACTAGGAGTTCAGTATTCACAGTGCTGCTTATTAAAAGCCAGTTAAACTCAAATGAAGGGTCATTATAATGATATAGAATACTTCCATCTAGAGATTCTTACATTTATCATGGAGTGTGTGTGGGGTTGTGGGGAACTGAAATACAGAAAATTAAAGCAAAACATCAATATTCACACAACATATAAATGGCAAAAGAAAAGAATTTCAGAATTCCTGAGGTTTAAAACACATACTAAACCTCAGACACTGCTTCAGTTCAAGCAGTTCAGTTGAATTTAAGGCTTCAGAGATTATACCTGGATATTCAATTGATTTGAAAGTTATTCTCTCTAGATATGAAATATGTGAAAAGTCTGCTAAATGTGGAATAAATCTTGCTGACTAATGAAGGAAAGAATATTTTCTTAAGAAACTGCTTTTTCCTTCCTCCGGATCTGTTATCTGTGGTGAAAAGATACACGATATTTGTTGCTTTCTCTTCACTCCTCTGAATTACCTTTCAGACATTTTTCCCCCTCCTCATTTATCTTAAAAAATAAATTCAGACATGTGGTTGAAAATCAAGTCCTTTATAAGACTTTCAAATGCTAGTAATTTGTGCCCAGTAATGGATCTTCTTGTTCCAAGGGTATGAAAATTGCATTATTTGTATTTTACAAAGTATACTATGAGATACAAGGGTGGAACATGCACACTTCACACTTAAGTTGCCCTAGACTTCCTCTGCAGAGCTTTTTTAGTTGAGTAAGAGAAATTTCCCCATAGGTTTACTGGGAGCTTAGATACACTCACTCTCTCAAGTCTCCCCACATATTATAATGTTCACAGAATTCACAGAATAATATGTGATAATATAATGATATCATGGTGGACTTAAAAATCTTTGCTAAAATGCCGGTACAAAGCAGAAGCATTGTCCTATTTTAAATATTCTACTTTTTAAAATTGTATTTATTGAACTATTAGCGTTTAAAGTAATTTGTGATCCCTCAGCATTAAAAGGCTCAAAATTTTCAAAATTAGCATCACTGAATGGTATTGTTTGTAAAATTAGACAAGATCTGTCAAGAAATCACAGTTGATATTGATTTGCATTAGTGATAAAAATCCTGTTATATGAAATAACATAGGTTTACATTTATCTGACAGAAAAGAGAGAGTCTGATAAATATTTTCTAGTTTAACATTTGAAATCAGGATGGTGACATCCTAATTGGCATTCAAAGGAATACTGAGGTAGAAAAGTGTTGCTGCAGGAGTGAATGTTAACAGTGTGAAAGATTTACACTTACATCTGGGAAAGTCACGGCACATTGGATGAGCTCCAGCAGGTAAGAAACCACTGTGTGGGAAAGGCAAATAATTGTATGTCACAGGATCAAAGGAGTTCTTGAAATGTTAGAGGAAATTACTACATGAGTTTAGAAGAAAGGTTTTTTCCCTCGTGGAAAGCTTGCACTGGCTGTCGCATGCGGCCAGTGAAAGAGAAGACTGCCTGTCCTAAAAATGTCGGGAGGCTCTTGCTGGAGTGATTAGGGAAGCAGGCTGCAGCCCAGAGATCACACTGAGCTTTGGCATGCGAGGGAGACTTACAACATGAGGTTTCAAACTGAGGAAAGCTCCCACAGGAGCTGAGAGCCAAAGAAAGATTCATTTATTTTGTATGGTTGTAGGATAGAGTTTCTTTTAGCAAGTGGTTTGAGGTTTGCACCTAAGCATCAAAGCAGATTTTTGTAAGGGGTATAGGAGGACGTACTTTACTGTTTTGCTGAACTTTTGCAAATAAAATTTGATTTGATTAAGATACCTCTCTTTTATCATCCATTGTTTCTACAGTCATACCCTGAAAAGAGTTAAAAAACAATAAAGGTTTCAAATGAAACTAATTCTTTTATACCCTGAGATAGTTCAGATGTTGATTAAACTGCCTTCAACATGCGATCAGGTGTTAAATTTAAGGTCTATGGCAAAAGCCAAATTAAAAACTTTTCCTGCCTCCAAAAGTAGGAGCTTGCCAGGATATTTATCAAGGTAACAAAAGTCAGGCAAGTAGGAACTTAAATAAAAATCAAATACCAACTTCAGGACTTGGAGTTTTGAAATTCCTTGAGATTAGTCTCTCTTGATTTCCTTTGAAATTAATGATGGCAACAGAATTGATTTAGATGAGAATGTAGTGAGCTTAGCCAAGAGCAAATCTTCAAATCCTGCTCTATGAACACCTAATCCTGAGAGATTAAATTACAAAAAGCATTTGTAGCATTCTTTTTTTCAGCTTTCTTCCCATGGAGCTATACCCTAACAAAACAAGCAAACATTTTTCAAGGACGAGCTTTTGAAAGAAAAAAGAGTCTCATTTTCTGTGGTGAAAATTTACCACATACTTTAAAATTGTGGTTTAGATAATGATTTTATGTGTTACTACACAAGTAGTATAGAGTCTGTGTAAGGTAATATGCACATGCTCACTGCAACAGAAGGTGCTAATCATGTACTTTTATGAAACTCTGTTGTTTTTGGAGGAATTGCAGCTTAGTCTAACCAAAATGTCCTGTCTGCGAACTCATTTATTTGGTCCAAAATATGAAGATTAATAACTACCCAGCTAATACACCTCTAAATAACTTATTTAGGGATCACAAATATTAATCACTTAGTGAGCTTACATAATTAAAACACTTTTGAAACCTTATGTTGACCCATGCCTCCACTTATAACAGTGTGTAGGATATTCAGATGAGAAACCTGGAAGAGATCTCTGAGTTGTTTGAGAGTGGACTAACCTGCAAGGACACGTGCCGGGTTCTGACCCTCGCACTTAGGGCCAAAGGGTGGTAACCAATTTATTTCATCTGTTGATATGGATTACATTTCCTTCCAGGGCTTTACTGATCTTAATGAATTTCCAGAAGATATTTTTGCACAAAGTGAATCTGTGACTCTTCTCCTAACATCATAGATAGCTTGAGAGTGAGAAGACTGAGCAATGCAGTCGCTCCTGCTTTTTGTCCAAATGCTGCACACATTGATCTCGTATGGTATTTGTTGTCTTTAGTTGAACTTTTGGGTTTTTTTAAATAGGCATTCCTGATTGTAAGGACGAAACACTGTAAGTACAGGAATAAAATAAAGTTTTCTCATCACAACTTTTCCCTTTATTTCAAATAAGGTTTCTAAATTCCAAAGGAGAGTTGTCTTTTGACAGTGGCATCATGTTTAGAGTTACTACTTCATCTGTCAAGTGATATTAATCTTTACACCTTTTTTAAACTTTTTTCAAATTTCAAATTCTGACTTAAATTTTTCTGTCTTTTTTGTAATGAGCAGGTTTGTGGCTAAAAAAAGAGACTTTGGCTGAAGAAAGGTTCATGGAATGAGGTTGATATTGAAACCTTACAGAATCACACAAGCAAAAAATGAGAGAATTTAGTGAACTAGATGATAACAAAATAAATCAGTCTTCTTCCTCTCCTTCTGGAATTCAGTGTTTATTAGATAATAACTATTTATCAAGATTTTTAGTTAAACAAAGTGGGTACATTCTAGTTATGTTACACTGGAAATGGATGTTGCTGCTACTTACAAATTTCTGACAAATTGCGAGACGTGTTCATTAACTCCAGAGGTTTCTGCAGTTCAAATAGCATACTTCTTCTACTGGAATCTTTTTTCTGTATCACTTTATTGTTTATCTCTTTAGCCTGATAAAAATTAACTGAAACAGAGTTTTTTAAAGTTCTGTTTCCTTAGCAATCAATAGAGAAAATGGGACTGAAGGGAAGAACCTAAGGTAAAAGAGGAACTTTAATATTAATAAATTCACTCTCCACTGTTCATATAACTAAGAAAATAGGAGAAAAGGGATTTAAAATGGGAAACAGAAAGAAATTAAATGCTAAGCAACACTGAAAGAAGAGGTGTGTATTTTGTGATCTATGAAAGGAAAAAGTATAAAAGAAGCAGTAGAAATGACAAGGAAAGTATAGTCTGGTCTTAAGTCTGGGCTTCCTGTCAGAAAGTTGTAGTGCTTGTAGTATTGTTGGGGAAAAAACAGCTGCTCTATACAATTACTCCTGAGAAGTTAATAAAGAATTGGAGGGGAAAAACCTTTATATCTGCCTCATTTCCATTCCCTCAAGTTTTAAAATAGGAAGTTTCAACTCTTGTGTCCTGTGATTTTTCAAAGTAAGTGCAATCCAATATGCCAGAAATCACGGTAGAAAGCACAT
Organism: Molothrus aeneus; assembly: GCF_037042795.1. NCBI lineage: Eukaryota > Metazoa > Chordata > Aves > Passeriformes > Icteridae > Molothrus > Molothrus aeneus. The sequence continues at coordinate 100,549,046 of NC_089648.1, forward strand.
TCTCTCCAAGTTTTCAGCTATTTACGGAGTCAACAGATTTTGAAACTGCATATAAATATTCTTTATCATTTTCATAGCTTAAATGTCAAAATGCCTCATCTGCTTAGCTTGTAAAGTCTCCTTTTCCTTGGCAAACATTTCCAAAACTGCAATATAGATAAATAAATGAGAGTGGATACAGAAGGGTTAAATTTGAGCAAGTTAGTGTATTTGGTTTTGAGATTCACAGTGCAAAATTAAAAATATTTTTCATTTCTATCTCAATTAGAGCATAATCCTAGAAAAACTAAGACTAGATTTCTCACGCTTGCTTATTTTTTCCCCCCAATTTACAGGATGCTCTTTTATATACACCAACTACAGAAGCCCTTCTTTATGGTGATGTTTTCACATCTCTGTTCACATATCCCAGGTTTTAAAACAAGCTGCCTATAAACAGGAGCAATTTTTTGATGATAGAATGGTTACATAATACTATCAACAGTTTAGCCTCTAAATCTGATTGTTGAATGCCCTACAAAATATATTTTAAAGCCAATGAGACCTTCCACTTTAAATCTTTTTATGCCTTAAAAATAGAGAAAAACCACCGACACTTTTCCCCTTTACCCTAGTTCTCAGCTAAAGTCACAGAGTAAATTAAATATGGCTTCTTGATCTTTTTCTTTACAAAGTGCCAAAAAAGTGTTTAAAACTTTTTGAACTCTTGCAAATGCCTCTAAAACCTTTACCCTATTCACTTCAAATATGGTCAAAAAATGGTTCAACAGTATTAGCTGTGACCTGCTAACTTTGAGGTCAACATTACTTGCAAACAAAATTCCAAAATAAAATGCAGTTAAAGATTTATGTTCCTTTGCAAAGTATTCTGATATGCCCCTTTTGGGTAATGTTTGTGTAATGGTATATCTATGCTTCATGTATACTTTTAAAAACAGTTGTGACAACACATGAAATGTAACTGATATTTTTAGATCTACCTATCTCTTGTTCTGTGTAAACACCTTTCTGCCTCTTCTGAGATAGCAATTTTCATATTTGACATGCACAATAGCACCTCCTGCTTTGAGATACAAAATGCTATAGTTCCTGTAAGCCTCATCCCTCTTACTAAAGCCTAAAATATCTTCCAGCCATTATTTTGCTGAGTGTTCTCTGCCTCTGGAGCCTGGATGACATAATTCAGATCTGCTTTCAAGATCCTCACCTTAGGCCAATTACATTCTAATTATGTGACTTTATGATTTCTTGGGAAAGGAGAAGTAAATTACATATTACATATTACATTTCATATTACATTTTTTAATAGTTTGAGGGGGAGGTGATGTGCAGAAGATATAAGCATTACATGCCAAAATTGTGTGGACATTTTCTTTAAATAAATGTGACAGCTCAAAATCAATGTGTATAGTGCATAATGGATACTCAGTGAATCACTATTAAGGTTTTTAAAAGTGCTTTATTAATTTAAATATGTTATTACATTTTGTCTTGATGTAGGTTTGGGAAATGTACTAAAAATATTTTTTTTGTGATTTTTTTTTGTTTCATTTTTGCTTTAATTTATAGTGCTTTTATAAAAGATGATGTTTTAAAGTAACTTTGTGATCAACAGGGAAATACTGAGAAGACATTTCATAAAAGTAGATGTGTAGGAGGCAGAGAGAAATCCAAATCCTGCAAGAGAAAACAAACAGATTTAAACTGCAAAAAAAGTGACAACCGCTCACAATAAAGGTTATAAGTGTAATAAATCTTCAGAGAAGTTTTCTTGAAAGCATGGTAGAATGTTCATCCTCTCAAGTTTTTATATTGCTTCTCAGGGTCCTTCTAATTGTCTTCAGTTTACAGTTGGAACAAACTGTAATGAAGCTCTGCTGACTTGGCAAACAGTAATAGAAATAAGTTTCATGCCCTTAAACATTTTCTCTGAGTATTTAAATTCCCTATCCTTGCTGTGAACCCACCACATACACAAATGTAATAAGACAGAGAAACAACAATAGAAAGAGAAAAACAATCAAGCATTTTTATACATCATGCTATGCCTATAATTTCTTCTCTTTATATGTCTTAGAACATAAAATAAGACCCTTTGTCTTTTTAGTGTGTTTGGATAGAAACTCTTTTGCTGTTATCTTTAAAGCTGTCCAAAATGACAAAGTATATATTTTTTTCAATCACATATTAAATTTCCCAGTTGCTAAGATTTATCAGCTTAAAAAAAAAATCAGAAATTGGGAAAAGACATCTCTACATTGGCTTTGAAAATGGCCCATGTAATTTGTATTCTTGGATAACGAAAGAAAATTTTCATCTTATCATTATTTTGAAGGCAAAATCAATATATTCATTTCAGAATGCATAACTTAAAAAGTTACTATAATTTATGCTCTTCAGAGATCTGTGAAAACTAATACCTAGTCTATTTAGTAATAAAAGATATAAAAAATACTCATAAAAAGTGCCTTTAATGAAAATTCCCAAAAGCTGGACTGTGATAAGTACTGCTCTGCCTATCCTTACTACACAATTTATTTGAGATCTTAAAGAAGGGATTTCTACATTAAGTGTGAAAATTAGGAAATAAAGCCTTTTTCAGTGAGTTTTTTGAGCAAGCACACAGCACCATGTAGAAACAGTAAAGATTAACATAAAGAGTGTAAACTGAACTTCAATTTGAATTCTCCATATGCTAAGTGAGAGCCAAATAACCAGGTGTGTGCATATATATGTGCATACACATACAAGCATGTCACATTTCAAACCTAACATGTGATGACAGGAACAGTTTTATGTAAATTTGTGAGGTTTTTTTTAAAAGGCAAAGATCTTCATCCATAAGGAAAATAAAATCAGCTAACACCCCACCATCACCACTACCAATTGCATACCTTCACTGCTGTATACTTCCAGCTTATGTGACCTAACCTCTTACTGATCTTAGAAAGAAACTTTTCTTTATTGTAACATGTTACAGAAATTGAATAAATATGTAGGCCTGCTAAAATCTCCATATTAATATTCAGAGAATCCTCCTATGTCAGAGAATATACTAAGCATATTCCTCATAACTTCCTGAATTTCAGTGAATATATGCCCAAAGTGACCTAAATTCTTCCCACTTCTAAGTAGAATTCGTGGACGATCTGAAGAGCTAATCAGACTGAAAGCAATAACTTTCTTGGTGAAATCCTACCCCCTTAGGCTGCTTTGTTTCTCATCTCAGAAGAACTAGGATTTTGTTTTCTATTTCTAGTTGGGCTTTTTTTCTAGGAAAGAAAAATGATGAAAATACTTAGAGCAGTACAGAAATAGGCTGAATGCTACAAATATTATTAAAAAATCAAATTCCATAACTATACAAATGTGGTGGTTTGACAGGAAATGTGTTTTTTGGGATGCTGTTTTTTGTCAAACCATGACAACAACTTAGGAGTTCTACAAACCTTTCAATTTTTCCAGTTCTAGAAAATTAATTCACAATTAAATAAACTTTAAATATACTCCTTACTTTTTTTTCATTCACTCCAGAAAATAATTCTATATTTTATCTCAAAGACAGAAAGACAACTCAGGAAAGACCTCTTTAGGAGTCTAGCTACTGAAAACATTATTGAATTTTGACACTGAAAGGGTTAAAAATTACATATATATATAACAGGGCTTTGCTATATCCAACTTGGTTTTGTTTCAAGATCAAGAATTATCTTTGTATTTGGTCTTTTAAATAACATCTGAAGCTGTTTATAGTTTTATCATTTGTTATGGACCTCTTTTAAAATTCAAGTTAAGAAATAATTTTTAGAAATCCTATAATATTTGACATTAGTTTAAAGGGGATGGCAGAATGGCCAAAATAAAGATCCAAACATGGAAATCCGTGACTTTCAGATTACAGAACAGTCCTGGATAATGGCATGTTTAAACTATAGCAGAATTTTTTTTACAAAGTTATGAAGCCCTGCTTCTCAGAATGATTAAGAGGGGAAGAGACTGCTTGAGGTCGTCTAGACAAAGCTGGGTCACCTACCTTGGTTGCCTCCACATTCTGTTTGGAAAACCTTTTTTCCATGTTTGATTGCACTCACAGCAGAAAAGTTTTTTGTTATGTACAGATGGAGTTTCCCAGGCTTTAATTTGTATACATCACCACTTGTACTGTCAATGGGCACAATCATTTGCTTTAATCAGAACTTTGTGGGTATTGAACAGATCCTCGTGAGATGTTTTCCATGCTGAATCATTCCTACTTTCATTCCCTTTCCTCCACAAAAGGTGTTCTAATCCCTTTATCTCCTTTGTGGCCCTTTGCTGGTTTGTTTCCACTGCATTCCTGTCTCTCCTGTACTCAGAGGTTAAGAACAGGACCCTGTTCTTCTAGTGTGTCTCACAAAGAATGAGTAGAGAGGGAAGATCACCCTGTTGAGCTCCTGGCAATGCTTTCCCTAGTGCAAACTAGAATGTTGCTGTCCTTTGCTGTAAGGGTGCTTATTTCCTCAGATTTTCCTCTTGTGAGGCTGGACATGAGACAGCAATGTGCACTCACAGCTCAGAAAGCAAATCATATCCTGGTCTGAAACAAAAATATGTGGCCATAACTCCTTAAGAACTTCTCAGAAGAAAGTGCAATGATTATGGGATAGGGACTAGAATCACTGAGAAATTATCGGTGGTATGATAGGAGTCAGAAGGAAGGAAAAAGAGGCAAAACTGAAATTTTAGAAACTTCCAGTTTGTGTGATGAATGATGAGTGTGTGAGTTATTGGTGGAATCTTGGGAATGGATAATGTTTTAAAAAAGATGCCAAAATACCCAGACTTTGATTTGGAATGGGAGAATATGTATCTTCTAGGAAAACCCAATCAAGATAACAATGATGATAAGAAATGGCAAGGGCCTGAATTAGATACTTTGCAGCAAAGGTCTGTGACTGGAATAGAGACAACTCTAATGCAGGTTTGCTGAATGATGTTACTCATGAGCAAGGTCTGCAAAATGGAGGGAATGATACTCAAAATGGGCCAATAACTCAAATTAGTGTTTATAGTTTCTAAAGGAGTTCTTTATCACAGTGAAATATAACAAAGCTCTGGAGCTGTAACAACACAGGATGAAGAAAATATAGTGTTTAAGGTCCTCAGATTCACATTGTTTTTAGGCGTGACCATTTAGGGCTGGGACCATGCCTTCTGGCTGTCTGGAGATTTTTAAAAAACATATTCTTTAGGCTTTGTTTGCACATCCTAATTCATCAAACATTTTTTCTTTTAAAGACATATTTAAAGCAGTGGGGAGAGGGATGTTTGGTTTGAAATGATCTTTGAATTTTGTGTGTCCTGATGTGTACTTTCTGCATGCCAACAAGACACTTGTACATAACAGAAAGGAAAATGAAACCAGCATAACTGTGAAGAATGTGATTAAAAATTGTATTCTAACTCATTATTAACCCCCCATGTGCACACATGCCTCTATTACAGAAATGGATGTTTCTTTCTCAGTTTTATGCTGTTTTAGAAATAGTATGTATCATATATCTACTTACATTCATTATATACATAGGTAAATAAATAAAGATAGTCTACCAAGTATTAGAAAGATTCAGAACTAATCTCTTAAAATGTTTGTTCACTGTAGTTTACTACTGAATGTTAAGTTTTTCTGAGAAAATCAAGGGAGCGATTCAGCTGCCTAAATACAAGCATCTGCAGCCATTTTAAGCTCTGAAGTCCCAAGCATAGAGTGCTTGTGTTTTTATTGTGAATAAACTCGCTATTTCCAAACCTTATTTCCAAAGTAATACTCAGTCTGAGAGAATTAGACCAATATTAAGATTTTCAAAAGATGCATTTGCTGTTGAGCAGGTTTGTCTATTGATCTGGTTGATAACTGAAAATAGTTGATCTAATGTAAGATGAATTATTCTGTGCCATACAATTTCTAATGTAAGAAGTGTTGAGTAGAAAAACAAGAATGTGCTGATATATCAAGGTCTCTACCAATATTACAGATGCTGAGTGGATAATCAGAACAGAGTAATAGAGTAAGCATCATTAAAAATTCAATATTGAATACTCCATGGATCAGCAGGGTCTGCTATTGTCCAGTGCCTCAAAAGGGACGTGTTGCAGTGACATTTTAAAGCAACATTTACTGTAGTTTTAATAGAACTCACTGTACCTGAAAATTTTCAAATTCACTTTTTGCATAGCTTCAAATGAATAGTTAGTCTTTCAGTGTTTTTAGGACCAATCCTTCATGCCTTCCTGAAATCTGTAATCTAAAAAAGATTGATTTTATTTTTAACTGACATTTAAAAGTGGCAAAGCTTCTTCTACAAATTGCTTGTCACTTAAAATAGACTGTTGATACTCTGTCATCAAGAGATAATGCAGGATATAATTAGCCCCTTTTCAAAATTTTATGCCATTAAATACAAAAATTATACACATTAGCCATGCCTCTTAAAAAAATATGATACATCAATGCATGCAAATCACTGTGTCTTTATAAATATTTTCTTAGGAAGCAGAACATCCTATTAATACAGAACCAACCAGAATGCACTGATCAGCTTTCATATGGTCAGTTTTTTAGTCATCCCAATATTCAGGTGAAATCTAGAAGAATGAAATATCAAAAATAATAAGAATGTTTAAAAACCCAAATCCCTGATGTTGTTTTTTATAAAACAGTTCTAAAGTTTTTTAACTTAGCCAAAAATTATTTTACTGCAAAATTGTGTGAGCATTAGTGAAAAACAGTAAGTTTATCCCCCCCCCCCAGAAGAAGCCAATCAAGATAGCTTTTATTGGTGTGTTTTTAAGAATGTATTTCAGTTTGAATTCAGGCTTCTAATATATGATGAAACCTTTTTTATCTTGGAGTTGTGCATATATAATAAATTTAAAAATGGAAAAATTATTTTGTAAAATATTTAATTATTTTTACACGTGGAAGTCATAATAGATTTGAGCAAGATATTCACCATCAATTTAATTGTGAGGGGACATCAATAACTCATTCAGTATTTAGTCATGATGTGTTTCTTATCCTCTACCTTGTGGTAATCAAGGGTTTAATTCAAACAATTGTCTGAATCATAATTTCCTAAGATTATTGTGGAAAATTATATATTTAAATATAGGTGAAAACATAAGTCTTTATACTATTTTGTATTTTGTATCTCATTTTTTCCACCTGTATATTCATTTTGTATCTAAACATACACATAAAACAATATACATATGTTCATATGTATGCATGTATCCAATGTTCTCTGAAGTACAAGCACTGCTATCTATCTAAAACCACCTTTTGCAGCTGACACCTTCTCATAAAAGAGAAATGCACTGTAAAGTGAGCTGGTCCTAAAATGACAGCTAAAAGGAACGACAAATAGGGCCTTCAGCTTGCACATTTTAAGATTCTGACAGCATGACCTCTATTGCTGTCACTTCATAACTTTCATACAATTGTTGTCACAAAAATAGCAGAAAGACATTGTCATTATAATCTCTAGGTCTTGGTCCTGTAATCAGATCTATTTCCTTGCAAAGTCCCAGGGATGGCTTTTTAGGGCTGAGAACTTTTCATTTATTTTGAGCAATCTAAAAGTCAGTCAACTAGACCAAGTTATGGGTTCTGCATATTGCCAGTGTAAAGAATTCACTAAAATTTAATTCATGGTGAATTAAATAGTGAATCCCATCATAAAGACTAGTTTAGATATGTAGAACTAATGATAGTTGTGAATATTCCACTTTCCAAAGTTATGTAGCATAAATCTCACCATAAAATGGTGCCCAAGGTATATGACAGATTGGACATTGATGATCAAATTTGTAACTAAATTCAATTTTCCTTTGTTCATCTGACCAGACTACTATTTCATGTGCAAGGTGAGAACTTTGAATCAGCTGTAAAAAGCATATTTTTCACAAATTCTGCTATTGCAGGAACAAGAAAGGAAATAGCTGAAAGTTTTTAAAATACAGAAATTTTTGGAGTTAAAACATTTTGAATGGAATATTTTGTATTTCGATTAGGCACTTGTTTTAATTTCATAAATAATAGAGCAGAAAATACATTAATAAAGTTTAAAAATCCACAAAAATCTGAAAATAATACCTTTGCCATTAAGGATGCTTGTAAAATTTTAAAAAAATCCTGGAGTTACCAGGATTGTAATCAGAATAAAGAAATCCTGAACTTTTAGATTTTAATCATGCTTCTGATTTGCATATTCAAAGTATACTGCGACCTCTCTATTTGCTGTACTTACACAAATATTTCTGGAATAACTTTCCTTTACTCTCCATAGTAAGATGCATAACATCTTATTTTCACTGTGTTAGTTGCAGGAGTCATCCCAGGATGTATCCCAGGAGGAATCCTGAGGAAGGCTGGAAGCTTGTGATGCATTAGTGAATTTGTCTCATGTCCCAGTTTCAGAGTAAGTAGGTTCTAGCTGAAACCAAAGTTTTTATCTTCAGATCTGCAAATCTTCAGATCTGCAAATGTGCAGGATGGCCAAAAAAAAAAAAAAGAAAAGAAAAAAAACCCAACTCTGCTTCACACATGAAGACTCATGTAGAGATGAGATTGTGCAAGGTTTTTTATAAGAAATCCAGCCAAATCTATTTTATGAGCTTACCTAGAAGGTTGTATAGTGAGGAGTGTTGTGTAATGCAACCTGAGAAATCTGTAATTATCTTATTTAATTATTCATAATGGCAGCTGTCAGGATTGTACATTCAATATGTTAAATTATGCTTTCAGTAAGGGTAACTTCATCTTATGCAGTGAGATACCTCTTGTACATGCCAGCATATGATTCAGAAGACTTCACACAAGAAAGTCCCTGAGGACTTTCCACATTTGATCTCATGTCACTCAAGGACCTTACTCTTTTTCACTGCTTCCAATAGCTGTGGAAGAAAGAAAAGAAAATTTTGCTTGTTCCAAAAATAAAGTTGATCTAAAAAGTGAGTAAAGTGTTTAACTGAGCTGAAGCAGCTCTATAGCATATCTGCTTCAGCTGCTGTCATGATATTCGCTGATTCCTTCCAGAAAATTACAGTGTTTTTTGTTTTCTTGGTATGGAAGGTACACGCCCTCTGATGAACCTGAAATGTGGGGTTTGGTTACAAATACCAGTCTTTTTGGAAAACGCTTTTCAGCATGCCAAAAACATACAGCTTTTGCAAACTTAGTAAATCTTTATTTTCTAAGAATATGGGACCTGATCCTACTGAGTTCAGTAGAATTAACATTAGTAGCATTAGCAGGACAAATTCAGGAGAGCCACTTGATGTACATTTTCATATTGGGCCTTTTTGAAATCAAAAATATTCATCAGCTTTAAAAATGCTGTTGACAGGACTCAATGCATGGTTTTCAAGTGATGTTTTCAGTCTCTCAAGGAGCACATTGCTTAAGGAATAGCTCTCCCTAGCATTCCCCTGCACCTTGAGCACCACTTAAGTATTTAAGTGCAATTCAGTTTGGAATGGTGTACCTGTAGGTCACAGAACAGACTGAAGGAGCTAAACCAGACATAAATCAGAATGAAATACGTGGCTCCATAGAAGGCTCAATTGGATAAAACAAACCATGTATCCACTTGTGCACAGCATGTCTCTCCCAGCTGAGCAGAGTTGAGGAAACAGGCTTCATAGACAGAACAAGTGTCATCCATTGATGTACATAATAAATCATCAGTGTAAAGAATTTGTCAATAACATGCTGCCCTAAACATCCATGTGTCTGCTGCATTAGGCTCATGTTGCTGCAGCTAAATGAGATCTCAACCAACACAGAATGAAAAAAAAGCAGTGTAGCTTAAAGTGGCAGCAGATCAGTTTCTGAAAAACAGACATTTTATCTCCAGTTCTTATAAAGAGTAGTTTGGGAAATGCATAGTCATTTATGAGAACAAGGAGCACTAGTATATGCTTATTAAAAAACTAGACAGGCATTGGGAAAATTCTTTTAACAAATTCAGACCCCCTACAATGCTCCCAAATACATGACCAACTTTAGCAATGCCTGCAATGCAGCTCACTCAGGCGAGTGTTGGGATTTAGCACTCAGTGCAATTAGAGATTCTTGTTTCAGCTCTACCTCCACATTGTGGGGCAGCTGTGAGCAAGTCCCGTTTATTTCCCCACTGATACTTAATGTTTCTTTGCCATTTAGTCTCTGCTCACACAGGGTGAACAGACAGTGTGTTTGTACAGTATCTACGTTTCATTTAGTGGCACCACAACACAAATAAGAACTATCAAAGAACTTGCAGGAAATATGACAGGAAAGCAATTTCTGAGGAAGTAAAACAGATTGCATATTCTAGATTGAAGTGATATTAAATATGTAAGAGAAAACTGAAATTTATTCAGAAGTAAGTATGTCTAGCCCTCTTACTGCTTAAGATAATCTATAAAGGTCACTAATCCCTCTAAATTGCTATAAACATTCCTAATGTATTTAGTGCCTGGTAATTTTTGTTATGATTCAATACAGAAACAGCTAAATCAGAAAGAGATAGCATGCTTCAAATTCTCTTTTACAAATCCAAAAGATAGAAAAGATTTGGTGTATTTGTTATAAAACTTTTCACTTTGAGAGAATATGTGTTATCTCATGAATTTTATATGTAAGGAAATTCATATACTTCTCATAAGGAAGTTCTGAATAGAAAGGAAAGGGTTTTCTAATACATAGAGGACAACATATTTCTTGAAGGAATTGGGGGAAATGAATTAGTAAGAAGGGAGTAGATATACCATGAGAAGGACAAGAGAAATGGATAACTGATTATCACTGGAAGAAACCCAACAATTCCTTTTCAAGTACTGTATGGAAATAGAGTATGAAGAGGACACACCACAACACAAGATTAGAAGAACTGAACTCCAAAGATAAAATGGTCTTTGTAAAAGCAGGTTGAGCAGAATTTTTGACTGACCTGCTGCTACTAATTCACACAAAGATGATTTTGTGTAATATAATGTGGAGGTAACTAGAGAATACTTAGGAGTCTAAACCTCAAACTGACTTTCAGAGCTGGCCGAGAGTTGTGTGGGCATTTAAGACTGTTGTCGACAGGAAGTGCAGTGAATCATTGTTCATGGGTGTGACGAGCTCTTCGTGTAACTAACGCATTGGTGAACAGCCCCCATCTGAAATGTGAAACACTATATATTGGAATACTAAGACAATATGCTGCCAAGAGTAGCTCATTTGGAAATGTCAAAGTCAGGAGATTAACTTTTTTCTGAAATTACATATATATATATATATATAGACACACATATATGCGTGTGCATTTTCATTTGTATGTGTGCATGTGTGTGGGTAAATGCAGAGAGAGAAGGGAGGAGGAAGAGAGTAATGGAGAGGAAGATTCTTGTAAAAGCTAATTCAGAACATCTATTTAGAAGGTTCCCTAAATCATGCAAGTATTCCACAGAATTTCAGCCACCTGATAGAAAATCACTAGACTAGAACAGTCAATTTTTTTTATTGTTCATGGGTAATTTACCACCTAGGTTTGTTGTGGTTTTTCCTTTTATTATCTACTATTCCTGATTTCCACGCTGTTTGTTATTTTCATGTGATTGCATACAATTGAATTTGGAACCTAAAGTGTCAGAGAGAGGAAAATAAATTACAATCAGAGAAAGAAAAGACAAATGAGCATGTGAAACATCAAAAACTATGAAACTTCTTCCTCATTTTTTTAGACAGAACAAGTGTAAGTTAAAATTAAAAGACAGAAGTAAAGGTGCTCAATGATTCTACTTTCCTTATGTGGTAACAATTAACCAGTGAAAATAATTGATACAAGACTATATTAAAGTAAAATAGTTTGGGATCTAAACTAATGTAGACACTTACATGGAAAATACACAGAATAATCAGAATTCCAAAATGTGTTTGGAAGAAAAATAAATACTCACTCTGCAGGGAATGAGCCTTCATATCAGAAATGAAAACTCAGGAGAAATTTACCTTTTTTAAAACTCTTCTGTAATAGAGTATAATTTTATTTTACACTTCTTAAAAGGAAATTTAGAGAAGGAAGATGTTTCTAACCACAAAAAGAGCTATGAGCTTACAGGACAACAGGATTGAAAAACAGAGTGTGAGCTATCTATCTTCTTTCTGTTTAAAGCTCTTGCATTTTATCCTTCTTGAAGACAGCTAGACATATTTGTTCTGGACACGTTTTTTTGAGAAGGACATTGTGGACTAAAAACATCATACTATATTTTTCATTTTTGAGGTACATGCAATCCATCCCCATCACTTTGAGGTAACTTTGCTTTCCACTAGAATGCTCCAGGTTTTAATCACAAGTCTACATTTATTCTCAGTATGAGATCAAAATAAATACACCACCAGCGTGAACACTTTTCTGAGAGGACAAGAGGGATTCCTGCTTGTCATAACTAATGAGGGTGATCAAAGCCAACGAGGTGCTCCCACTGACCTGAGCTTTGATCATTTACTGTACTTTCCAATATCTGAGCCTGGGAGTGAGTTGCCCTAATGGCCTCTGGTTACATTAGTGGCATATAGCAGGAAAAGGGAGTAAAGATAAGAAGAAGCAAGAAGGAGAGGGGAATGTCTATCTATGACACGTGTAAGACTAAAATCCTCTGGGCAATTGAAGTAAGCTCATATTCAAGGCTTTTAATACACTGTACATGTTAATGTTATTGAAATACTCAGTAGGTTTTTCATGAAAGCTGGTCCCAAAGAGCAAGGATAAGATCCTTTACTCACCTTTGAGCAATTACTCAAATGAGCAGACAGTAGTTTAAAAGGGGTATGTGTGTGTGTGTGCAAGTGCTCTTCTGAACCCTGTGAAATATTTGACTCCTCAAAAGAACATGTTAATGCTAGAATTTTGTACATTATAACTTTTTCTACTGACTTGAGATTCTTTCACCCATTTTTGGTTGTGGTGTTCATGGTAGCCAACACTGTACAATCTTTCAGCTGCAGACTATGATGTTGTCAGATGAAAAATGTTGTCTATCCTGCCAACTTTAGTTTCTCATTAGTTCTAAAGATGGATTATGTGATAGAGTTGATAGCTAAAGGCATTTGGGGAAGACTTGCTCCCATCAGGTCTGATTCACACTAAGTGAATCTTTCTGAATACACTTTTCTTTTGTCTGTGCTAGCGCTTGAAACATTTTTTGTACAGCAGCAACAAGTTTAAATGTACAGTTATAATTTCTTTAGTGTACTCAAATTCTCCAACTGCTGTGCAGATTTCAGATGTTTTCCAAGAACATTGCAGCTACAGAGATTAAACATAGCAGGTGACATTATTATATGGGCCAGAAGCTGGGATAATTATTTAATTCATATTGTAATAAAAAGCAATGAAGGAAAAAGAGGCCTGCTATCATCTTTGTAAGATTCTCCTTCACAAAATTCAGAGAGAACCAAGAACATCAGTGTCCTACTTTTCATTTCCAGAAAAGTGGAGTCTTTCCTTAGCACTTTAACAAGGCAGGAATTCAAGGCTGTGATTTTATAAAAGAAATGAATTTCAGCCTTCAAAGTACCTGCTGTCCTCAGCAAGTGAAGGTCTGTTTTTTTCTGTGCTATCATATCCCTGTAGTAAGCAAGACAAGAGAGGGTAATCAAAGTTACCTGATTGTGCTGAAAACTGTAATTCTGTTAATCATTAAAGGTTTTTAATTTTTTCTGACCCATTTGTTACCATCGCCATAATTTAAAAAAAATATTCCCTCTAACTGGAATAATGTCATTAAAGATCCTAGCTAAATCAAGCAGACACAGAGTGATCCAAATACCTACCCTTGTGTATTAATTAAAAGAAATTATTATTTTACATACAATTTAGCTGTCAGTGTTTATTCAGCATAACTCTGACTGTGGACAGCCTGCTAAGAGGTTAACCTTTTCTACTAATGCACATGCTTGGTGCCTCTGTTGTCCTACACTGGTTCAACCACCTTTGGACTGTTTATCACTACAGATGCTTCAGATGTCTGTCTTTTCCACAGTAACTGTCTCCAAAAGTGGAAAGGAAAGTCCCCAGAGTTTCCTTTCCTCTAAACATTTGAATGTTTACACTTACAAACTTTTAACTGTAGCTGCCATTGCAAATAATTTCTTCTGCCAGGGGAATAAAGGAAAAGTTCAATATGGAATTATTGTCAAAACAGAATTCAGCTGAGAATTTTGACACTTTCAGTGACAACACCAGAGATGAATACATTTACAAATAGATGAATGATGTCCAATATCTCAAATAACAATACAACAAAAGAATGTTTTGGTCTTCCTTTGAAGTGCCTTTAGTATGCAAATGATCACCTTTAGGCTTAAATCTGCAGATAGTTCCCTTGTTGCATATTGTGTGGCCTCTGAAGCCAGAGTGCTGTATCACAAGTTGGTAATTGCATGGTGTCAGATTGCACCTCATCTAATTCCATGTCACAGTAAATTATGGGTGTCTGGGTCCTGCAACATGTGCAGCTTTAAAAGCCAAACTATGTGATGTCGTTTTGTGCTAGGTGCTACTGGGGAGTGCCGACCTTGATATGTAATTTAAGTAACTTTCAATGCATTAACAGTAGCTGATGGAAGTATTTAGTGGTGTCATAGGCAATAGAGGCAATACAATCTCTTTTATGTTTTACAAACTGGAGTTCTGCTACTGACTAAAATGTAAAGTGTTTTGTGGAAAGCTGGCAGGCATAATGTCTTCCACAAACTTGTACCACAGCATTATTTATATCCTTCTGTTGGTATGTTTGTCATTTTCGAGCTTATCAATGGAACATCAAAAACATGCAGCAGAAGCTGAATGAATTCTACAACTATTCCTGTGTCTATGGCTCAATTTATGTTACATTAAAGATAGAAACATTTGGGATACTTTGTAAGAACATGTATTTTTTGTCCAGGGAAATCAGGCCAGATCTGAGCTCTGGCTGTGACAATAATTATTTTTGTTTTACCGTGAACTAGCTTGCTTCAGAAATACCATCATCCAAGGCATAAATTTTACAGTCTTTCATACACAAAAAACCTCTGGCCATTTCTGTATTGTAAATATTTTTACTATGACGGATCATGATCACCAGAGGTCAAAGGCAATAGGCAAAAGAAGCAATTTGAACTTGGCTTAATGAATGTTGCTTAAGGTAGTTGGAACAGATATCATATTTTCATGCGACTGCCTATAAAGCTTTTTACAATGGGAAAGAGGTTCTTTGCTGCAGTGAAACGCAGGAGGAAGGGGATTTGGCATTGATTTTGTGCTTCTTGGAACAAAAATATTTTAGATCTGGTAGAGAAGTCATTATTTTCTACCAAAAACTGCACTTCAGGCTTTAAAAAGCAACAGTAAAACAAGTTTGAAGGTTAGCTACAAGAGGAATTTAGCTTTTATTCTGACTGTCAAACTTCTCTCTGATCAAGACAAACACATTTAAATCCTGCGCAGTTAAAATAATAATGCAGACCCCAAATTCCTAATCCTCTGTTTGATAAGATTTTACACACAATGAAAGTAAGGGAGTTCTTAAACTCTGTGAAATTTCACTTACTCTTTGGTAGGAGAAGATCACAAGTCTGAATTTTGCTAGAAGAATACTATAAAACTATTATTAATTCCCTGAAAAATATTGTTGCCTGACCAAGACTTCCTATGTCAAAAAGCACTGAAATTCATGAAATGGTGTCCAAAAAATCACCTCTTTTATGTGGAGCTCTATCCTACTATTAATGGCAGTTAAATTTTTCAAAAGCCATTACCTGATTTAACAGCTTAAATCACATTTTAGAGGTGACTTTAGCATTTAATAATTCAGCCTTACTTTGAAAGAAACTTGGAAGTTACATGTCATCTGTTTTTGCCCTTTTGAAAATCACATCTTGTACTTAATGCAATCTTTAAGCCCCTTGGAAAAGCTGGTTTAAAATCCTTTTTGAAAATGTCACAGTTGTAAGGGTACTTCCAAACTATGGGAGGTTTAGGTTTTAGCTTTCAATGCCTACCTGGAGTATATTCCCTTGCTCTTTCCCTCCATGTTAAAGCAATATACCTAGCAAATGTTTTTCTTCTTTCTTTCATGGAAAGGCAATGACATGCCTGTGCCAGGAAAATTAATCAAAATCTTTTTTACCTGTATACAGTAAGGTGTATGTGTGGAAATAAATACATGAGGACAAAGCAGAGGGGTGAAATGAATTTTAGATGGTTGGTGCTTTTGACTGGCTTGCTGAAAGCAAAATGAGTTTGTAAAATGCAGAGGATGAATAGAATTACTGGTGTGATAAATTTGCCTAGCTTATCTGTAATGATCTAGCTACAGTTGCAGCTATAACATTTTACCTGTTTTTACCTCACCTGAAATCACTTATGCTGGAATATGAGGGAGACTATTCCCATTAATAAACTAACAGTGTTTTTGCAGGGTGCATGACAGCTGCAAAGGGGAGAGTAAAAATTTGGAAATAAATGGGAGACTTCAGCCCTTTAAAGACCTTATCAATTTGCATCATGCTCTGAATTCTGAACACCCTTCTTTGCCCTTGCTACGCTATTTGCTGTGTGGCTAAAGATGTACACAAATCTTTTAGGATAAGGGTCTGTACCTCTGTTTAAAGGACAGGACACAAGCCTCTGTACTTGCAGCCCACAAGGCCAACCACATCCTGGGCAGGGTGAGATTAGATAACAGGAAAAAATTATTTACTGAGGGGGTGGTGAGGCACTGGAACAAGTTGCCCAAGAAGTTATGGATGCCCCATTCCTGGAAGTGCTCAAGGCCAGGCTGGATGAAGCCTTGACAAGCCTGGTCTGATGAATGGCATCCCTGCTCATGGCAGAAGTGTTGGAAAATATTGATCTTTAAGGTCCCTTCCAACGCAAACCATTCTGACTCTCCTACCCTCCACTTTGGTAGTCCTAGAGAGATCAGTTAGACCTTGTAGAGCACAAGGATCTCTATGTACATTATGAATTTTTTGGTCTGGATGTGCACCCTCAGTAGTTCTTTACCCAATTTTCAAATTGTGGTGTTGCTGCACTTGTGTGTTTTTTTACTGTTGTTATTAATAGTATGAACTAGAATGAAGTTTAGATAGCTGAAAAGCATAAGCAGTGATCACATTTGAAAGCACAGTAGGATATAGCCCTGGAATGCTACAAATGCAGCATTTAATGCTGATAGACTGCTGTTGTGACTCAAACCAGGCTTTCAGACAAGTAAAGAGGCATTTCTGGGTATTACAGGGTCACACCTTACTGTCAAGCTTTAAGTAGCACTCTGCATTGATCTCAGTGGGTAGTTGTGTTTAAAAATTGATGGCATGACCTGGTCCTTAATATGGAATGTCACCTGATAGGGACATACAGGTTTTGCTGCTCTATGCACAGTAAGAAAAAGAAGGAGGAAACACAAATCCAAACCTCATGCTATCTTGATATATGCAGACAGCACAAAATTTTTAGCAGTATTTTATGGCATGAGCCTTATAACCAATAATACTTTATTTCCACTGACTTCAATGGGGCTTTGGATTTATGTCTTTGTTAATGCAATCAGAATCTAACTATACTTGGAGTTAAATAAAGAAATATTTTCATGAAAAAAATTGAAGCATCTCTAAATGTTTTCTTATTGAAAAGACTTTTTGGATATGGAATCAGAACTTGAAAAGGTACATTAATATTTCCAACTATTCTCCCAGGTTTGAAACCAATGGATATTGCATGTCCCTTGAGCTGCAAGTTTGCTGCATTTTTCCAAGCAGAACCTCAAAAAACCCTTTTCTATTATTCTTAAAACTTACAACAAACTGTAAAGCATTTGTTTATGGTTTGACCAGGGAATAAATTCTGAAAGCTTTGTCTATCCTGATTCAAAATTCCCATATGTTATTTGTCTTGCTCATATATTCATCTGTTTTGTATAAGCTTTCATTTTTCTCTGACAGCCAATGATTTTTTATTATATGAAAGAGACTTAAATTCAGCCTCTCAGCCATGTTGTAATTATTTTGATCTTCCTAATTTGCTTCTCCTCGTACAAACATCTGCTCATAAACTTGTACCACATAGCAAGGGTACATATTCAGTGTGAGCAAAATCCTCTCATCCCTGATCCATGTTTTTTGTTTTTGTGTTTTCTTTTGTCTTACCAAAGGGTGTGATCTGGATCAAATTACAATTTGAATACAGCATAGCAGAGGGATGTATGCAATGAAGATTTTAAATAAGTCACTGAGCTCACTGTAACTTCCTCAATGTCAAAAAATGTGCCACTGCAAATCCCCTGGGACTGCCTGAACAATACTTGCATATTCCAGGCCTTATGTCAGGCTGATACCCATCTGTCTATTGCTAGGCTCTGTCTCTTCTGTCCTTTCTGGTATCACTTCCTCTGTTGTGGGGGAATGGGAGAGGAGGGGCTCTGAACAGCAAAATTTCCCCTCATTTTGTTCAAAGGTGAGATCCTCTGGATATCTTCCTGCAAGGTACTCAAACTCCATTTGCATGTTGTTGTAGGATGGTTTTGTGCTAATCCTAAAAGAAACAAGTCAGCACCCAACATTTTAAATAACCTTGAGTATCACTATTGTATTTGAATAATTTAGACCAGGGTCCTAACTCCAACTTGCAAATAAACAGTTTTGATAAATCTTAGTAGAGGGGTCAAGGTTTTGTGGTACGTACAGCACAAAAAGTTATAGAAGTCAGAAGATATCAAGAAGAGGTAACATTAAACTCTTCTGGTTCAGTGCCACCCAAAATTTGAAGCGGCATATGGATTAATTTTGAACCTCCACAAGAGTGGCCTATGAAACACAGTACAACATACACTCTCTGAAGTGTGATGTGGCACTACTCTGGCATGTCCTTCCTTTACCACTGTATCTGAGTCAGACTTTTGGGCAATTCTCTGGGGGGGGCTTATGAGTAAAATATCCTCTTGCAGACTCGAGACTGAGATCTGCAGGTGAGTCATTGTGAGTCATGCAAAGCTGCATCTTATGAATATTTTGTGATTGTGCTATGGGTAGAGATGTGCAAATCTAATATTTGTCACTACCATTAAATTGTTAAATACTTGTGTAAACAGCAGATACACTTCTTTTGGCTTTTTGCCTGCAGTAAAAGAGCAATGCATTTGTTAGTCCCTATCATAATAAAACTGACATGACCTTAAAATTATATCTACCACAAGAACACTCACTGTGATATTTCCAACTCTTTTGTTTTTTCCTTTAACAATTTTGAAGTTCTGCTGGGTGTTTAGCCAGTCATGGGTTGGTTGGTTTGGAAATACAGACTTTGAGTGGTTGGAAAACATGCATAATCTGCTTAGTGCCTGGTTGCATCTTCCTGCCACTGTGTGAGGCAAGCAGAACATGTCCTGGTGCCTGGAAGACCAAACAAAGGATTTAATTCCCAGGGAACATGCTTTGTTGTTTTCCTGCAGGATGTTACTATCTCTGCATCTCCCCTTTCTCTTAAACTAGCAGTCTAAACTGTCCCTAGGGGAGAACTAATAGGCAGGCTTACACTGAACATGATTACACAAAACTGCTTTCCTTGAGAAGGAAGGAGGGGTAGGAATTAGCACTGTTCTGATGTTATTCAAGGGCTGCACTTTTCACCTGATTTCAGCTAGGTATCTGAGTATGTGCAAAATATTACAAGTCTCTTCTGAAGTTTTCAGAAGTAGATGGTATCATCTGGCATCATTGAGTTTTTATTTGTGGTAGAGAGGGACGGGGTGGTGATATGAATATAGCTGCTCAGTTTTATAGCTGAAGTAGGAAAGAGAAAATATCTACTCCTGTCTGGCAAATTATTTGCTTAATATATACAGCACAGTCTTCTAAATTGTCTCTAAATCACTATGTGACTGCCTAAAGACTTATGTACCTAAAAAACTGATGACCTATTCAGTTATGTGATAGTTGTCTTCAGCTTTTCTTATGTTTCTAAATTAGCAGATACTTGGTACAAGCAAAATCACAGGATTTGGAAACATGACTTGTGCAATGCAATACCTGTTTATTAGACTGTCCTTGGATAAAAAGAAAAAGTAAAAGACTTCTCTAGTCAGCTCTCTGAATGCCTGCTTAGATATTTGTTCTCTGACTGGCCTCATGCCTCTTTTATTCTTGAGATCACAATGGCTTATTTTCAGAAAAGAAGGCAATAATATTTTCAGTGTAAACACAGCCACTACCTGTCTTCTCTGATTTTTTTTAAAGTAAAAGAAAAGTGTGTGATCTTATTTTAGGTATCTTATTTGCACAACAAAAGCAAACCTGCCTTGGCTAAAATGTTTACCACCTTTTAGGAGAGTGCAAAGACTGTAAACTCAGGCAAAAAATGTTTAAGAATTTAAATTTCTCACTTTGTGGGCAGCCTGTCTCTCAGTCTTGCAAGAATAATCACTGCACAATTAAATACTATGTTCAGGAAAGAAGCCACAACTACAGCAACAAACCCCTCAGATTCTGAAAATTAAATGAGCAGTGATACCTTAATATACAGTCTACAATCATACAGCAAAGTTCTAGATAGAAACCAAAGTAATCTTTATTCTTGTACTGTGTCCTTTTAGTTCTTCACATTTGTCATATACATATTGTTGATTTTATAGCTGTTTATTGTAAAAGGATCCTAGACACCTAGACATCTAATACATCTAATACACTCAAACTGAGTGGTCCAGTTGGGGCTGGATTCTTGCCCTGGAGGTACAGAGCACTTAAACAATGTGAGCAACCCTTTACTTAATTTGGGAGGTCAATGAGCAAAGATAATTTATTGGTATTTGTTAACATTCTTTCCTTAAATATATGACATTATAATTCATCACAGAACCTCATGGACAAGTTAGGCAATAGCGAAAATGCCATTTTACAAATACACTGGACACACACCAGCCATCAGAAAACAACAACCTCCCTACCTTTTGTTTGTTTCCTCTTCGATAGTGATTGTTGCTTCTGAACAATGTCTACTTTCTCAGCTAGACATATTTTCCTCATGCTGCAAAATGAGAGGTTTATGAGTTAAAAGCTCATATACCATATCACATGCAAGTTCAACAACTTTACCTAAAAAACAGCCACATGTAGGGTCTCAAGAAGAAGCCTCTTTGGACTAAAGATTGAGTAAGTCCCACATCTAATGAATGGCTGCCTGCCTCATTGCCATCTGTACAGCAATGCCTCCTGTACTCTATAGCTGATCTTCAGGCTACTGCAGAGCTAAAATGTTCATATTGTTCGTCATTATTTACTTAAACAATTCTTGTACTTACCTTCCTCTGCTTTTACTTCCCAATGTTGTACTGTGCATTTTAGGAAATCTTCAGTGCTGCATATCTGAAAAAAAAACCAGTCTCAATGTAATGTTTAAAATTTCAACAAAGATTTTAAAAATTAAACCCAAAGGAATAGCATGAACAGAAATAGAATTCTGGTTTTGCACTGATGGAAAACTGCTGTTGTATAATTTCCATTTTCTTCTTCTAAGATACCATCATTTACATTTGTGTTGCCTCTTTTTTCTTTTCCTATGGCTTTTTTTTTTTTTCTTTTTAGAAGGAGGAAACAACATTCCTTTTCCTTATGGGTGTTCTGGGACTATCTGATGTCAAAATATAGTATATTTCAACAGAAAATTGCTTATCTCTCACACAAGGAAATGTTTTCTGCATGTGGCCTTATGGTAACTAATACGAGAAAGGTATTTTAAGCCATCTCAGAGCTCTCAGTGTTATCACTACCATATATCATCCAGATCTGTATTATTTATGAATACTGGTTTATTTTGTACCCTAATTCATATAGTTGTATAATAAAATACTTTTTGTTTTTGGAATCTTGTCAAAATAGTATAAAATAGTTGTACACCCCATTTGCCACTTCCTAATGGATTTGTACTCTTAATTCATATCAATGTTTTAAGAGTAAAACATCAGCATTAACACATGTGGTATATAAGCACAGGATGCTGTTTCCTGAATGGCAGTCAAAAGCTCTAAAATACTCATATGTGGGTTAAATCCACAATATATTCTAGTGTATTTTATTTTCAAGAGCAGACAACTAGACAACCTATGAGAGAAACCAGCACTGTGCCAGTTTTAGTCTCTGCTTCTTTGAACAAGTAAAACAATTTTTGAAGAGGTGATAAACAGTTTGTTGTCCTTGGTGAACTTTATAGAGGAAAATGTAGAATGAGAGACCGGTGTGACATGTAGTGTGTAAAACTGTCAGTATGCTATTGAGCCATGTCTCTGGAAGATGTATGGCTATATTTTAATCTAAGATTTTCACTCAGGGCTTCCATTTTCTCCAGTAGTATGCCCAGTCATAATTTTTGGAAACAGAATTTCTGTTTCATTATCTTCAATATTTTCTGTATGTAATTTATGTTTCAGCCCACCTTGGTACTGATTCATTATAATAGCATTAGTTGAGTTCACCAGGCCAAATTGAAACAGAAGTAGCTCTTTAAACTGTGTGAGATGTTTCCATTTTAATGTGTATTTGAAAGTCTTAAAGCAATACCATAGATGTGTTTTATTACAACTATCGCAAAGATTTTAAATTCAGTTTATTGCTTTTAAAGAGCACCATGACTTCCTTCTTTTTACTGGTGTTATTCTAATGCACAAAAAGCATGAATGCTGGGGCAAGGAGAATTAGGAAATAAATTTTGTGAACAAAACAATGTGATGTACACTCTCAGAGAATCCACAACTAAGCAAAGTAGAGATAATTGATATTGTAGTTTATGCAAGAGACAGCATGCAGTGTCACCTTTCTTTAACTTGCTAATGTCAGAGTTTTCATGAAAATTCAATATTACAAAAAGTTGTTCACAAAGAACCTTCAAGTTCTAAGTGGTAGTACTGCTATTACTGAGCTGCAATTTGTAAGAAAACCATAATGCTGACTTAACAATGTTTTTCCAAGTATACATTTCACATGCTGCTTCTTCACACAGTATTGAAATGAAGCTGACATACCATCACAGAACATTCCAAATCAAGGAAGGTGTTCCTGAGGATTAAAAAGACATTTTAAATTTGAGTTTTTAAGCACCTTTCTCCATGTGAGATGCAAATGTACTGAAAAAAAGTCTAAAATTTTATTTTAAATTAATGTCATGCGTTACTTGTGTACTTAAAGAATCACTAAAACAATTTTTTAAAATTTCCTTTCATTTTTTTTAGTCATTGTGATTTAGCATCTTGACACACAAAAACCCCTTAACAGAGCACAGAAATATATTATCATTTCATCTTTCTTTAGAAAAGATAAAATTATTTGTAATTTGCCTTTACTGTATGTTCAGTTGGAATTGCAAATTATTTTACCATTGTCAGGACAATACCTAATTTTCCAGACGAAAAAATGACAATCTTATTTGCAGTTACTTAAAATACTGATAGTTTGCAAAGCACATTTTGGTAAGACACTTTGTAGGGAATGCTACACATTTCAATTTCTACTTGTGTTTCTAATATACTTCATACAAATATTTGATATCTGAGTTTAATTATACTGTAAAAGAAAATCCTATATTTCAACATTGTACAATTTACTTTTAATTTAACAAGAACATACATGTAAAATATCTTTAGCAGAATCATGTAAATCTGTATTACATCAACCTTTTGTACATTTGTACCATTTTCATCACTTAAAAGAGAAAAAGGAAGCTGTTAATTTTTTAAGAGAGAAAAAGAAAACATATTTTTTGTTTCTAATTAATGAACTTTTTAGATGGCCAAAGTGAAACATTCAGACTGAAGTTGCTCATGGCAGACAGGGTATTTCCTTAGGGATGTTTCTTTTTTTATGCTTTGGGCAGATAATAAAGAGGGCTAATATCAGAATGCTTTCTTTTTGGTGAACATAATGAAATAAGATAAGGTGTCAGGGGCTCTTTCTTGTTTGTGGTGTTACCACATTGTGCTGGTTTCAGCTGGGGTCCACTTAATTTTCTTCACAGTGACTTGCATGGGGCTGTGTTTTGGATCTGTGCTAAATAAAGTGAGGATGATATGGAGATGTTTTTGGTTTTGCTGAGCAGGACTTGCACAGAGCCAAGGTTTTTTTCTGAATTTTGTACTGCCATGCTGATGGGGAGGCTGGAGGAGCTTGGGAGGTGGGGAGGAGACACAGCCTGGACAGGTGACCCCAACTGACCAAAGGGACATTCCAGCCCACGTGACATCATGCTCGGTATAGAAGGCAGGGGAAGCAGGAGGAAGGGGAGGACATTTGCAGCGATGGCGTTTGTGTTCCCAAGTCACCCTGAGGTGTGATGGGGCCCTGCTCTCCTGGGGGTGGCTGAACACCCACCTGCCCATGGGAAGCAGGGGATTCATTCCTTCCTTTGATTTGCTTGTTTATTCATTTCAGAGCAAGACTAAGAAGCACCTTGCTGTGGACTACTTCTGGTAAATGTACCCAGATGAACAGATAAATTCCAATAATTGAGTTTGATTCAGCAGTAAAACCAGATGGGAGATCCCTAGTCAAGTGCTTCTTTTCTATGATGACAGCTATAGATAACAAAAAACTTGAGCTGATCATCTAGACTTGATTAGAGCTCATTGCTCCAGGTCTTTAATTGGCAACCACGTCAGCTGCATCTGCTGAAAGGTCAGCTGGGTCCCAGTGAAGATCAAGTAAGCATTCTGTGAAAAGATATTTGTTTCTTTTCAACTGAGGTGTCTCTGGCTAGCTGGCTAGTTTGACACCTGGCTTTATATGGCAAGATTTTGGCAGCAGAGGGCTTCAGGGATGGCTTCTCAGAGAAGAGGCCAGGAGCTGCCCCTATACTGAACAGATTCAGTTACAGATGGCTCCAAGAGATGCTCCACTGCTCAAGGCTGAGCTGGTCAATGATACCAGAGATGTCATTATTATATTTTACACTTTCTTATTTAAGAAAGGGTAAAAAATGCTGCATAACAACTCTGAGGAACAACTGGGGATACCAAGGTCATGTAGGAAGGAGTGGGAGCAGAGATTCTCCTGCAGCCCATGGAGCAGACCATGGCAAAGCAGGTTATCCCCTGTACAGTCCACAGAGGACCACAGTAGAACAGATACCCACACCTCATCCCATGGAGGACTCCATGCTGGAACAGGTGATTGTAGCCTGAAGAAAGCTGCAACCCTTGGAGAATCCATGGTGGAGCAGAGTTTCTGGTGGGAACTGCAGCCCATAGAGAACCCCTGCTGGAGCAATCCATTCCTGAAGGATTGCATCCTACCCATGCTGGAGCAGTTCAAGGAACTGCAGCCTGTGGGAAGGAAGGAAGAAAGGAGCGACAGAGATTGACATGAACTGAGAAAAACCTCCATTCCCTCTCCCCCTGCACCACTTGCAGTGAAGGAGGTAGAAGAGTCAAGATTGAAGTTGAGCCTGGAAAAAGGAGTTGTATATTTAGTTTTGTTTTCTTTTCTCACTATCTTAATTTGTTAGTAATAGACAATGAATTAAACTGATCTTCCCCAAGTCAAGATGTTTTGCTTATGATGGCAATTGCTGAGTGATCTCTCCATCCTTATCTCAACCTACAAGATTTTTCATCTTATTTTATCCCCATCTTATGCTGAGTATGGAGTGTGAGAGAGCAGCTTGCTGGGCACCTGTTAGCCAGGCAAGATTAACCCACCACACCACCATATTTCCACTACAAGAAGAAACAGTCCACAAGTGAAGCTGTATTAATTAATCTTCAGAGAATAATTGACCAGACTCCTTGTGTGGCCCTTTTCAGTTACGCCAAAGAACAGATGCATTTTCTGAGTTCTTTGATGCACTGAATCTTGTTATTATCTTTACAAATGCTCATTGCATCAGGAACACCACAGGGATCTGATTATTTTCCCCAGGAACAATCAAGGGATTAGTGGAATATAGACGGAGATTGAATCTGCATGGAAAATTGTCCATGCTGTGTTCTATTAGAAGGTGCTGCTGTGCAAAATTTGTTGCTAATCATGTGGCAAAATTACAAGAGACTGTAGAAAGAAGAAACTAGTAAACAGAATAATAAAAGTAATTTTAATTATTAAACTTTAGTGTTATAAATTATCTGCCATTTATCACTGCCACAAATAAGTATAAAAAATGGAAAAAATCCATATGCTCCATGCGCACTAATTTAATTTTGCATAATAAATTAGTGTAATGCAGAATGTTTAAAAATATGAATAATCACCAAATTACTATCCGGTTTCAACAGGCAGTGTCTAAATTTTAATACAGACAGCTATTACAGTTAACCTATGCTTTATGTTGACTGAAGCACAATAAAATGCTGAATGGGTATTATAGACACAGTTCCAGTTATCAGCCACTAATGATGCTAAGTGATGAATTGCTACATCTTTAATAGAACAATAAGAATCCAGGGTTTTCATTATCTTGCTCAGAATATTTTGCATGCCCACTATTGTTCTTCCAATTAGTCAGTAACAAAGAGGATCTGTTTGAAAAGATATAGCAGATGATGAGTCATAGGTGACAGGTAATTCTCCCCGTGCTGCCTGGGAAGAAATGACTTCTTGATGTTAGTTATGGATGTTTTCCATCATTTTTTTTCAAGGCAGTAAGGTGATGCTGTCCCTTTAGCACAAAAGTGTTTTCACTAAATAAATGAAGATGATGTAAGCACAATGCAACACTTGCTCCTAAAGCTTCCAGGTCCCTATTGATCTAGATTTAGAACTTTCTACTGCTATTAGTGAATACCCTTCTGAGTTAAACCTCATTACTCACATTCCTCCAAAGTGGTAAAACTCATGTCAATAAACATCTGTTTAATTACTTCCTTAGATGCTTTATTCTTCATAAACAAACAACAGGGAATAAACTAGTTCATCATATAGTAAATTATTTTATAACTATCATTATCGTGCTCACAAATGCACTGGGTTACAAAGATTATTCACAGGGGCTGAAAGTAGAAAAATAAAATAATTTGGAGATGCGAAAATGATAGATTAAATTGAATGATCCTGAGACCACTTCCAATACCTGTAACCATGCTATTCTATTCATAGGATGAATTACCATGGGGCAGTATTCCACCCCAAAAAAGTTCAGATGGAACTCCAGGGAGAATTTGAACAACATGCAGATACAGCCTTCATCAAATTATTACTTTTTTCTTTTCTTTTTTTTTTCTTTTTTTTCAGAATGGTTCTCATGCTAGAGATACTTTTTGCTTCTTGATTACTGAAGGTTTTTGATCTTACTGAGACAAAACATATGAGTTCCTTGCAATGCTATCACTAAGATCTTGTCAATATTCAGATTAAACTCTAACAAGTCATTCCCAGGATACAGAGCACCAGTTAAATATTTTCTAGACTGCAGTGCATAATTATTTGGAACATAAAATGAATCAAAAAAAAGGGATAAGCTGGGGCATCTCAGTTCCAAATATAGCCTCTTGCACTACTTTCAATGGCTTATGACTAGTACAGACTCCTTTTTCAGCTGGTTCTTATCTTCCCTATTGACTTCAGTGTCCACTTCAAACTCCATTGTTTAAGAGTTCACACAGAAACTTATTTTACTCAAATTAAATCAGAATAAACAAGGTTTGTCAGTGTACTAAAGTTGAGAGACACATGTAAAATATTTCAGAAGGACTAAATGACTTGTCAATAGCAGATGGTATCAGTGTAAATGTAAAGTTATAGGTGTGGGGAGGAAGAGAACTATTTTCTTGTATAAAATAATGAACACTGTGCTGACAAACACAAAGTGTTTGGAGTCATGACAAATGACTGTGTGAAAATAGCTCAGGTCTTGGTAGCATTCGAACTTCAAATCAAATGTTACAAATTACTAGGAAAGGAATAGAGAACCAACCAGAAAAGCCCACGAAGCAGCTGTATAAATTAGTGATCAGCAAAGTTGGCCAAAGGTCTTTAATGACAGTTTCTTGATGGTGAACAATGAAACAGGCTGAGACTTTTCAGCTTGGAAAGAGGTCACTAGGAATTCTATAGAAATCATCAGTGGCATGAAGGAGCATGACAGGGAGTGACTGCTTTCTGCCTCTTTGACTAAAAGAGAAAGTGACCAGCAAATTACATCACTGAAAGCCAAGTCCAAACCCTTGAGATAGAATTAATTTCCACAGGAAATTGTGTAAACTACTAGAAATACTTGTAAGATCTGTTATGTCTATATTTGAACCATAAAATACCTAGGAAAATCTGTAAATGGGAAATTGTCAGAAGCTGAGAGGATATCACAATTATATGTACTTGTTCTATTCTTTCCCTTCATTAGATGAGCTGGACTATTTGGTTGTGGCTTTTTCTGTAATATTTGGTTTCTAAGACAGGTCCTTTTAGAGGTCTTTAGAGATTTCCTCTGATTTTGATGTGTCAATATTTTTAAGTGGATTTTTTTACTTCAATCATCTTGGAAAGAAGGGTATGATACTGGTACCCACCTTAAAAAACAGAGATTGGAATTCCCCTGGTGACCATAGCCCTGTCCTTCATGGCATTTCCAGTGCCTAGTTCTTTATTTTCCTCTTTGTATTTCTCCCTCTCCTCATTTTTTTAAATGAAGGAACCTGAAGAAAAGCTTTGATTTTCATTTCTTTATCTTCCTATGAGTTTTCCCTATGGGAGTCAAGCACATAGCACTTACCTTATTATTTCATTTGAAATAACCTGAACTGGATTTATGTACACCTTGAAATGTACTCTACTTGCTCCCTCAACACTGCTGGATAGACATAATATAGCAGTGTGCTGCAGGGAGGCAAATGACTAAGGCTGTGAATAAAACAAATTGTATTAACCCAGGGGCACAGCAAAGAGCGTTGTTTTAATTACTACAGAAAGGAGTGTACAGGAGTGATTTACAGTAGGGCAGCCTTGCAAGCGGTGCTGCCGGGAACACAAGGTGGTGCTATTTACGCTTAACAGAGCGGATGTACAGCGCTCAGCCTCTCCTGCTGGCATCAGCCATTCCCCCCGTCAGCCTCCTATGGCTTTGGACTAGGCTGGAAGTGCCACTGAGCCCCACTGTCCTCCAGATGTGAGGTACTAGCTATGAGGGGACATTTCCTTGGCAACAGCCAGGTAGCCAAGGAGTTCAGCTTGGCTGGAAGGGCATGTTAATTTGTCCTTGTCATCTCTGGAAGGCAGGACAGCAGCACTGGAGGTTTTGCTGCACCAAGTACCACAGGGAAATTTGGTATGATAAGAAATGACAAACTTGGCTGTTTCTGGATAGGAGGAAGTTAGAAGCTAAAGCAGCAAGTACTGACTCTTTACTATTCCCCAGATTAAAGCACTGCCTTAGAAGGATTGAGGATACCAGGTGGTGTGGTAGACAGCTGATATTTTGCTTTTTTACCAGCTTGCTTTGTGAAGTCAGGTTGTGCTTTCAGCTGTAATTAAGCAAGGTCATTATCAAGCATAAAATAATAGCTTCTATTCAGCTGGGTGAATCACTTTGAAATTCTCCATGGATGGTAGATCTCCCACTGCAACTACTTTGTTGAAAAACTAAGGAAATAATTGTCCAAAGAAAAAGTGAAATATAATTGTGAATGTTGCTTGAAGGGAAATGTGATATTGCTAAAAGTTGATTGTTTCACTGAAAATAAGCATGATAAAATACCTGCAGTATAAATATAAAAAATAAAATATAAAATATTTAATAAAAATTTATTAAATATAAATCAAAAGGGTTTTTTTTTGTGTTGTTTGATTTTATAGACTGGGTTTGTTTTTCTTTTCAAATAGTCTTTATGTCCTCAGCTGCTTGTTTCTAGATCTTTGCTTCACAAGACAGTTCTGTTGCAGACAATATTTCTTTACCTATCTGTAACATTTTCATTCTGAAAAGAGAAGTGCTAGAAGTTTTATTTGGTTTCCATGGCCAGATTCCATGTCCAGCAGTGGGTGGGATGGTCATGGTGGTTGGTTGTGGGAGGGGCTATAGAGTGGCTTCTATGAGGAGTTGATAGAAGTTTCCTTCATGTCCAACTAAGCCAGCGCCAGCTGTTCCAAGATGGACCTATTGCTGGCCAAGGCCAAGCCCATGCCTGTCAGTGATGGTGGCAGCACATCTGGGAGAACAGATTTAAGAAGGAGGGTAAAAGACCTGTGCAACTGCAGCCCAAGAGAGGAGTGAGAATGTGGGAGAAACAGCTCTGCAGACATTAAGGTCAGTGTAAAAGGAGGGGATGGGGTGCTTCAGGCACTGGAGCAGATTCCCCTGCAGTCCCTGGTGCAGACTGTGGTGAGGGAAGTGTGGCCCTGCATCCCACAGAGGACCAAAGGCACGATCCACCCCGTGCCAGAGTAGCTGGATGTACCTGAAGGAGGCTGTGATCCCAAGGGAGGCCCATGCTGGAGCAGGCTCCTGGCAGGATATGTGGCCCATGAAGAGAGGAACCCATCTGTGATGAGCAGATTAGAAGGACTTGTGACCCCATAGGGGACCCACACTGGAGCTGCCTCTTCCTGAAGAGACATGCTCCATGGAAAGGGCCTGTCCTGGAGAAGACCTGCAGCCCTTTCATGAGGTCTCACACAAGTTATTTGTGGAGGACTTTCTCTTGTGAGAGGGACCTCACTCAGAAGCAGGGCAAGGGTGTTACAAGTCCTCCCACTGAGGAGGCTGGGCAGCGGATGAACTGACTGCAACTCTCATTCTACTCTGCTACTGCAGGGAAGGAGGTGGAGAATTTAGGAGTGAATTCAAGCCTGGGAAGGAGGGAAGGGTGATAGCAAAGTGTCTTTGAGATTTGGGTTTATTTCTCATTGTCTTACTCTGATTTGTTAATAAATTAAACTGATTTTGCCAAGTTGAGTCTGGTTTTAATGTGATGACATGACAACTGTTGAGTGATCTCTCCTTGTCCTTAATTCAGCCCATAAACTATTTGTTATATTTTTTCTCCCTTGTCCACCTGTAGAGAGGAGTGATGCAGCTGCTTGGGTGGGCACCCACAGAAGTTTAGGATTTCCCTGCAGTGTGGATTTGTTATTTCAAATAATGTCCCAGAAAATAGCTTCCTACTTTTTGATTCTTGACAGTGCTAGGAAACTGAAATTATTTCAGGAAAATCCTCCAAATAGGAAGTCCCGTTTACTTTAGCATGCATGTAGAAAATTTTCCTCCTTTACAAAGAAGAAGAAAAAAGACCACAGAATTCTTTTACAGATTTTTTTTAAGGAGGTGTCCTGACAGAGCTGCTGCAAGTGATTCCTGCTTGCTATTTATTTTCGAGAAGCTAACAGAATAAATTAACTGGTTATGAGAATCATGGTCTTCTTGTATGCTTTATGGAGTTAAAAATTAAGACTTCTAATTAAAACTCTGAAAAACTAGTGTTTCTGGAGTGTAATGGAATAGTCAATATACAAATCAATATACAAATTATTTTAAAGAATAACAATATTTTTTGTAATTTTTCATCTCATTTGAATAGCCTACTGTTTTAATTGGTCATCTCTTTCAGGAATTTAATCTTCTATGTAAGAAAGTCAGAGTTGGGACTGTTGTAGTTATCTTTCATTAATATAATTAAAGTGGTATTTCCAGAAAAATCTACATCTTTAATCAAGGTGCTGGTCTCTTCAAGAGTGTGATTATGTTAGTTTGCAAGGACTAACTACTGACAGAATTTGCTGAAGGAATTTAATAATATTTAAACAACTTGTTCCCAATATTCAGGAATTATGAAATGAAACAGAGAGGAATAATTTGTCTCCATAGAGTTATGACTAAAACTGGTAGAAGACTAAGACAAGGCCAATCAAACAACCATAAACTGCAACATAATTTAATCCCAAACTGTTTAGGATATTCTGTATTTCATATTGAAAGATATATGATCTTGTCTCACCTATAAAAAAATTTTACATTTGTTTCTTATTTGTTCATTTACTTCAGGTGAGAATTGTCTAAGAGAAAAGTGCCTTTGGTTTACTGTAACTGGAAAGTCTCATGTCAAAGATCTTGTTGTAATAAAACAAATTTTTATCTCATGTACTGTGCTTATTTGGAAATAACTGCAAGAAATAAATGGAAAGATTTATTGCTGCTACACAATATTTGTACCATCTATGACAAAACAGTTCATAAATAGAATCAAAGTATTGTATAATATTTTCCAGATGTTTTATATGTTTTATGTAATGTAATCTCACATTTAAAGGATGTCCTCCGTGGTTTGGCTGAGCAAAATTTTTTGTCACTTTCCTGTGTACAGAAAACATGGTTGAATGAATTTATCTCTTTGTGTGGACCTGTCTTGAAAGGTGAATTAAATTTTAACTCTGCATAATGGATCACATCTTGTAGAATGTGTACTACTTAGTGCCATAGGAGACTACAGTTGCTGCTATGTAAAGCATGAATTATTCTTTTCAACCTAACTTATTTTATTTTTGCTTATGTAAGTCCTGTTTTGCTTATGTAAGTCCTGCTGCTAGCCAACCCAAACTATAGCTATATACATCTTAATTAGTGTTTTCTTAATTCTATAAGTTATAGGAGATGTCCCTAAAAGTTTTCTCAAATCCCAAAGAATAATGAAAATTTCAATCCAGTGTGGAACTTTTAATACTTGTTTGAATTCTCCCATTCTACACCTCAAGGAACTTTTTTCTAATGAATAGAGGCACAGATTTATTTTCTTGACTCCAAGAGGGTGCAAGAGATACATCCAGGATACAGAGAGAATGCAAACATCTCCTAGTAATTGAGCATCCTAATGGAGGCTGAGAAAGAGAAAAGAATTTTTGCTCTTCTGTAAGATGATCACAGACATGCTGCTCTGAGATGTATTATCACATATAACAAAAAAAATAATTCAGTCTCTTACCTCAGATCAACCAATACAGTCCTACAAAATGAAATAGTTACACAGATTTGCATTTTTTCAACTTGTTGCACTCACATGAGTTGTGCTGTGCGCATGGAAGAATTATAATCCATGAGATAAAATTTCTCTTCCAGTAAAGGGAAGATAGTATGGACAATGATGGAAGACTATATTTCTGCATAATTCAAATCTCTGTGAAATAGATTCTTATCTATCTGTGTTCCTGTCTCAGGGCACTACTGAGGAGGGAGATGATTTCTACTTTCTTCTGGTTTTACTTCTATTTTGTACAATTCCAAACACTAGCAATCTGCACTCTTTTCATTTATTTGAACTGTTCTTGGACGTGTCCTTTAAACTCCTTTTATATAAATCAGGATTCTTTTTTTTCTGCCTTGAATGCAACATTTTATTTATCCAATATTAAATAATTGACTTTGAACTGTCATTATTATGCTGAAGCAAGAGGTTACACTTAGTTGGGGGAAGAAAAAAAAACCAGACACCAACCAAATCTTTGCTACACCGGCTGTTCCCAGAAAAAGACAAAACATCCCACAAATCATCCAACCGCATTATCTATACACCAGGAAATAGCAGAGAGGATTGCTCTTGATCTGGAGCCATACCACATTGTAGAGATTATGGGCTTGCCGAATTTTGAGGATACATTATTCTTTCCCAAGAAAAAGACTCTTTTATGCAACTGCTATGTTTTTTATTTATGGTAACTTACTGATCAAAGCAAGGAATGCCTTCAGAGAAACAAATAGTCTTGCAAGGAACTAAATCAACTGCATATCTTTCAGTCACAGCACACAGACCTTTCTTTGATTCTTTGATGAGAAGGGGGCATACATATTCAAAACATTGCTTCTGGGCCTGCTATCATCATCACTACCACCACAACCACTAAGCAGGGACTCTGGCAGCAAAAGCAAATTCTGGTCCAACTTGCATATTTCCCTCAAATTCAAACAGCTGAGAATATTCAAAACTGGATCAAAAAGTAAGGGATATTGGGTTCACTAACATCTGCTGTTTCTTCCATTACTGTTACTTGATCATCTTGTTTTCTGATGTTGACTGGCAGGCATCAGATACGTGTGCCATGTTAACATCCACTTTGGTTAGAATGAAGCATGAATAACACAGACACATGAAACAGCAACAGCAAAACACCTTTGTAATACAAGAAACATCACAGAAAACAGGTGGACAGCATTCCTTTATCATTATATTGAGAACTGTTTGCCTTTACTTGGTCCTCTATGAAAGAGGTCGACTCACCATTTTCATATGTTGGTAAATTGACTCAGTGTTTGAGCATGTTGTCCAGTGAGGTGGCTCTCAACTTAAATTGAGCTATCCATTTAACCACAAAAAAAAAAGAGCTCAAAACATCAAAGAAGCCACAGTATTGAACATGAAAAAGCCTGTATTGGAATAGAGTCTCTATCTTGCATTTCAATAGGCCATACCAATTAACTGTGTAAATAATATCTGAATATAAAATTACAGACAAAGAAGAAAAAAGCAACTCTCAAAATCTATTTGTGACAAAAAAAGAAAGAAAACTCTTTCTGTTTGGTTTGCAATCATCCTTATTCTATGGTAAGCACATCGTTTTTGGAATTCTCCTAATTTCATTTGCAATCAGCTGGATACATCAGTTTCATTTAGAAAGAATGCAGTTATCCTCAGATTTTATGTAAAAAAAGGTTTCCTTCCAGTCTAAAGTTGTCCTAGACTTTTTGTCTAATCTAGTATTGTATTCAGTCAATAGCAAAAGATGAACACTTCCAGTGAACTATACATCCTCACCTGTTTTCATTGTCTTAATGATGGTAAACTATTCTCAAGATTTTTGGCTTTCTTCTTTAAATACCAACAGTTAATTTGGACAACATGCCTCTATTACACAGCATCTTTTTGAAAATTAGATAAACCAAATCCCACATCAAATTTCTGTATAGGATCCTTGACTTATAAGCAGATGTAGGATTTTTTCTTGTTCTATTTTCTTTTACTTTTTTTTTCCTTGAATACCTGGTATTAGAATTGTAAGCTTAAGCAAACTCTAAGCTTCCAGCAGAAACCTTACATATGAATATCATCACTTTCCCAGCCTTAAGGCTAAGATGTGCTAAGTGGTACATGGGTTATTACTTTAATTAACCTGACCTGCTGTGATTATCTCAGACTGCTAATCATGGCCCAACAAGATACATATGACTCACATGTAAATAGATCCCCCTGCTCTAAGTGGGGAACATGTATCTGCATACATAACACTCTTGCTCTATGGGGAATTACTGCTTTTTCTATCCCAGAGTAGTTTTTATAGCTTACCTATGTGAGCCGTAGTTTTTATGGCTTACCTATGTGAGCATCTCTCTGACAGATGTATATATAGTATTTTTAAAAACAGATGTGCTCCTGATATGTATTTAATATTGTAAATACCTGCTTGTGCTAAAAGCAAACAAGATTTTTTTTAAATTTCTTAGTACTCTACACTTGACATGATTCAAGACAGACAATTCTGACTCATAAATCATGACTTGAATCACCAAGTCTTGTTTTCTAAATAAGTACCTTAAAGGTGATTTCAAAGGTAATTTGAAAGCATGAGATGAAGATATTGGAGTGTATCTGAGGGTCACTGAGCATTGGAACAGGTTGCCTAGAGAGGGTGGGACATTTCCCTCACTGGAGGTTTTTAAAAAGCCTCTGGTCATAATCCAGAGTAACATGCACTAGGACACCCTGCTTGAGCAAGGAGGTTGGACCAGATAACCCAACAGTGGTTCTTTCCAACCTTAATCATTCTGTGGCTTGGTGATTCTGTGGAGGGGAGGAGGTGACCAGCAGAAAATATGGTACTGATGATGATGATGCTGATGGTGATGAGGAAAGACTCAACTCAGCTTGCCTTCATTTCAAGATGAGTTACAATAATTTAATTTAAAAAATTTAAATATATTCCTACATGTGAGCTCAGCACATCCGGGTAGGCTCCAAGACACAAATATGAAGTCACATACAGGTATATTTAACTAGAGGACAAATTTCAAGTTAGCAGTTAGGTAGGTATTTTAAACCTGCCAAACTATGGTAACAATAATATAAATTTATGATAGGCTGTATATATTTAAACCACATAGACTTGCAAGATCATTGAAGATTTAATAAGGCTGACAAAGTAAGTTCATTAAATTAATAAAGCACTTACATCTCAGCCTTGCATCCACTTTTTCTTTCTTACTCATCTTCTTGAATTAGATAATTGAATCAGAAAGGTGGCCACTAGCAGCCTTCAAGCCGAGAGGTAAATTCTCATTCAACAGATAAGGATTATAACCATAATACTTCTGTTTTCATGATCACACAGCCAGGCTAAATTTGGTGCCTTTGGAGATGGTTTGAAAGCATCTGGAAAAACACTTTTTCTTTTAATCTAAATCGATCCTAACATAAAAATCATCCCTTGTAGTTGATCTGAAATGCATGTGAGCAATTTTGAAATCAGGCAGGAGAACTTGGGTAAAGTTGAACTTCTTCTGCCATAGACTTGAGCAAACTATTGAGCCAGAATGGTATGATGTCTTCCTGCTTTCTTCACTTCAGAGAGACAAGACTAATGTGCTGAAAGGCATTGGGACAGAATATAAATTGAAGAAGGTAGAGACTGTATAAGGACAACTCAGGGATGATCTAAGTCAGAGGCTAGTCCACATCTGGGCTTCAGTGGAGTACTATCTGTCAAGTATCTGTAAAGTATCACTGTATCACTCTCTGCCACAGAAATTCAAGAATGATGTTGGCAATGCAGGTATTGCCTTGTGTTGCAGTGTATCATCCAGAAGAGGTGTTCCCACAGCAGCATGTGTAAAAATATGAGCCCACCTTTAGAAACCAAATAAACCAAATAAAGACAGAAGCAAGAAACTTGCTTTTATGTGAATAAAAAGTTCCAAATGTAGTCAGGTTAAAAAACGCTCGAGTCACCATATTTTGGATACTTTCAAAGTAAGAATTAAATAGTAAATTCTTGTTATACTCCATTTGATTTACTTAGCATGACAAAAAAAGTCTTAGTGAAAAAACCATTTTTTTCATTCAATTTGCATTTTCTTGTGAAGTTATCACAGACAGATTAATGGAAATCAGAGCTACAAAGTAAGGATTTTCTGATCTTTACCCTTAATAAAGTCTTAGTCTGAATATTTTATGTTTTTTCAGCAGTCTCAGCAAAAAGGCAAATGTGTGTGCTCGTCTATGTTCATGCACTTATGCATATCAATGTGTGTGTGTGTGCTTACATATATCCAGCTCTGAACAAACTTGTTCAGTTCACACAATGCCTATTTGTCTTTTTGTGGGCTATATGACAGTACTGCTATTTAAAGTTTCTCAGCCAAAGGCCAAAAACTTTGCTCATGGGCTTTAGATAGATGTACAACCTGATTACTGAAGGACTTCAGAGGACAAGTGCAGGAGAAAAGTAGGTCAGATAGAAAGGAAAAATAAAAAAAGATAAGGGGCTAGAAAGAGATATTCTGAAGACTTTTTTCGTAAGAGGTTGTTTCAATGTGAGTCTTGTCAAATGCTTCAAGTTTGAAATTTGCATTATCACAGTCTTTAAGAGCTTATTTAAAGTCTGAATACATTAAAGAACTTGACAGCAATGATCGAAGTACAAAATATTTCCCCAGTATTAATGACTAGCTTAAATCTCTATACCTTGGGCGATGAACATCTTCTAGCAGATCATTAATCCCTTCAAAATACCCTGTCCTGAGGTCATTAAGAACTGAAAACTGGAAAAATAAAATAAAATATGCATATGCTTTTTTATTTTTGAACTATAGAATTTAATTGGTATGTATAGAACAGGTCTGAAAAATTATTCCCTTAAGTGTTAGACAATCAGATTGACAGAATTTTCTATCAAACTGCTATTCATAATAATATATGATCATAAATATAACTTTAATAATAATAAAAAATATTAGAACTATGTTTGAAATATAAAACATACACTGAAGCTAAGTAGACCTGTACATTTAGTATAAGAATTGAAAATAGATTATGGAAACATAATTTCAAGCTTTTGATAAGTCAAATATGTCATTCATATTAATTAGGCAGATTGTAAAGTAAGAAAGGTCTTATTATTGCAAAATGTCTTTGTATTCTATTTTTATATTCAGCTTGCTTAAAATATTTATTTTCTTGGAATTGCAATGCAGATGGTTGGGTTTTGAAGTTTCCACTTGCCATTCTTTACAGGTGCTTCAGCTAAAGACATGGCAATTTATTTCCCATGCTGAAGTATGCTGAACCTGTTTACTTGTCTCCATCAGCCATGAGGAGGACATATGAAGTATAAGTCTACACTGCGGTGCTCCAATTAGGCAAGGTGATACCTGTCCTGAGCCTGGGCTTAAACTAACATTCCTGAAACTGTTTCTCTAAATCTTGCTTATTCAGATGACATGATTCACCAACTATAAGGGAAGAATTGGATGATTACTTCCTGAAAAGGTGTGATGTTTCATATGGATGGCATGAAATAAGAGCTGCTTCCTCCATGTGACCTTTGGATCTGAGTTTAACTGTGGATTTAACAGTTTGCATATTGAAAAAGTTTTGATGAAAGCAACCTTCATTTAAATGAGGAAACTAGAAATTGTGTTAAGAGAGCTGAATATTTTTTTTTGTTTCAGAGGAGAAAAAAAAGAAGAAATAAACTGGTTAAAAGCAATACCTATTTCAACAATTGTCAAATCAGGTATTGTTTTCTTTGATTTAAACCCTGCTGCATTTTAATGGCAGATAATGCAAAAAAAAATTAAAATCAGTTACTACAAAAAAATACATTATTTTTTTAAAAAATTCTCTCACTATTTGGTGAAACAAATTGTAGTAATCTTATGATGCCATTGTCAACATCTTTGTAGATCACTTGGACACAGGGATACTAAGCAAGTTCACAGATGATGCAAAACTGGGAGGAGCTATCGACTCCCTGGAAGGCAGAGAGACCTTGACAAATTAGAGGGCTGGGCAGTCATGCTCCATATGAAGTTCAAAAAGGGAAGGTGCTGGATTCTGCACCTGGGATGTGGAACCCTGGATGTACAGACGGACTAGGCAATGAGGCATTGGAGAGCAGCACTGTAGAAAGGGAGCTGGGAGTCCTGATCGATGGCACATTGAACATGAGCCAGCAGTGCCCTGGCAGCCAGGAGGGCCAACCCTGTCCTGGGGGCATCAGGGACAGCATTGTCAGCTGGCCAAGGGTGGGGATTGTCCCTCTCTGCTCTGCAGCCTCACCTTGACTGTTGGGGGCTGTTTTGGGTGCCACAATAGAAAAAAGATGTTAAGTTATCGGAGAGAATACAAAGGAGGGCCACAAAGATGGTAAAGAACATCAAGGGGAAGCATTATGATGAACAGCTGAGGTCATTTGGTCTGTTCAGTCTGGAAAAGAGGAGACTGAAGAGAGACCTCACTGCAGTTACAACTTCCTTGGGAGGGGAAGAGGAGGGGTAGTAATCTCTTCACTCACAAGACCAGTAAGAGGACTCAAGGGAATGGCCTGAAATTGTGTCAGGGGAGGGTTAGGATCGGTGTTACAAACAGGTTCTTGACCAAGAGAGTGTTTGGGCACTGGAATAGGGTCCCCAGGGAAGTGGTCAGAGCACCAACCCTGGTGGAGTTCAAGCAGCAGTTTGACAATACTCATGGGGATGGTGCCAAGAACTGGAGTCAATGATGTTTGTGGGTCCTTTCCAAATGAACATATTCTGTGATTCATGCCAGCATGAGTTCATTGTTTTGTGCATGTCTATACAGTTGCACAAGATTCAGGTGGTTTCTCATGTTCCTGGGCATCTTAGAAACATTTTCCTTGGAGTGGTAGAAGGTCTAAACATACTGAAATATTTTTTCGTACATTTTATACACATTTAACTGAAGATTAGTTCCAAAGCAAATTTAACTGAGTTAGTAAATACCCTATTTTCAATTTTTTAAAAGATATAATTTTTTTTCCCTGTATAGATAAGCAAATACAAGGCTAATCCAATTCCATAATTTTATTTTCCCCATTATCATTCAGCTGATATTTTTTGTATACCCCACTACAAAAATAAAAATAGTAGGAGTCTGGTACAACATGATAAATCTATTACAAGGAAATTCCTATTTCATGGTTGGACTTCTGGAACATTGGAAGAAAACTTTTCTTCATTAGACAAAACTTCCAATACCAAAAACATTGAACAATGCAAAACTTGTGTAATTAGGTCAAAGAAATTCAATGAATTATATGTATTAGGAAGGCTGATAAGTATCTTATGCATCTCATTGTTCAGGCATTTTGTCAATAATCAGACTTATCTTCAGAATAAGTTTCTGCTGTTTTTGTTTTTTGTCATAGTTTCCTCTTGTGGTCCTGATGATAGCTTTTCCAACCAATGATTTTTTTCAAGTGGCAGTGAAACACTATTTCAAATCTGATAAACCTGGAAGGTTGCAGTGCACTTAAGATTGAGGATCTTTTTCCCATGAAGTGAGAGAAAAATTACAAGACAACCAACGTGTAGGAAAAAGAACTACTGGGGAATCTAACTGATTATTTTTTTGATATTTGGTCATTTACCTGCTCCCAATCATCCCAAAAGAACTGGTATGGTGGTAAAACTCACTGTTGACCCATGCATTTCTTTGTGTATGTGTATACAGACATATATCTCATATAAGCACAACTCTACATGTTCCTTAAAGTTGATATTGAGAATTATTGGGAATGATATTTCCCTGGAGTCTGTGCTCTTTCACTTAAGACCAAGGAAACTTCTTTTCCAAATTTTCCAACTTCCTTTATTCTTTTTTTATTGTCCTTTGCAAAAGACTGAAAATATTCGTAATTTTATTTACTTTCCTCATTTAGAAGACACCTGGAAAGAGTAATTAATGTTACTTCACGTTACTTCAAGTAATTGTTGGTATTCAAATATTGTCTGCAATATATATAAAGAACTGTAGAAAATCTGGCATGTCCTGTGGCAGATAAAACTATTTACTACAAAGTCAGCGTATTTCAAGAATGATCAATGTTGGGTTTTATGTTCATGAAGTAATAGCTGACAAATCCTGTACTGATGAATAGGCTTAAAATCAAGAGTCAGCTGAGATCCCAGAGGACAAATAGATACATGGCTCCAATGTGGTGATATCCAAACACAGTTGAGGGGTGTAGCTAAACAGGGAAGGCAACATAGCCTATGGCACTGTCATGAATAAAAATAATAAAACTGCCACTATAAAACAGCCCGAACAACACAAGATAGCTAAGATTATGAATGCATTATTTTAGTATGGTTTTAAAATCTTCTGATGGTTCATCTAAATGATGCAATTACAGAGTCATAGATTGGAAGGTTGGAAGGGGTATCCAGAGGTCACCTGGTCCAACTCCCTACTCAAAGCAGGTTTAATCCAAGCAGGTTGCAAAACACCTCCCAAGACAGAGATTCCTCTACCCCTCTGGGCAGCTTGCTACAGGATTTTACCGCTCTCATGGTTAAAAAATAAAAACAATAATAAAAAAAAATCATAATGTGCAACTAAATTTCCCATGTTCCAAGAAATAAATATTTTTATGTCACTAGGATTTTGTTGCTTTTTTTTCCACACTATTTTGTAGGGGGGTTTTCTGTTATAATATTAGAAAATCATTCATTGTGTATTTGTGTTTCCAATAAATTTGGATATGTCCCTCTCATATCAACAGAGGTATAAAAATGCAACTTTGCAAATGGCAAATACTTTGTTTCCTTCTTTACTCAGACATCTACACACTTACCTTGCAATATGTTGTGATCTTGTAAAAATGTCTGAGTATTATGTGAGCATCACCAAAGTGTCTTTCTCAAACTTTGAAGGCTTTCTCACCCCCTTTCTTCTCAGCTTTTTAGATTATTTGCATTATGCAGCACTGCATTATATAATGGACTATAATTTCATTTTTAGTTAAATAATCATTATTTTAACCAATTAAATTATTCTACTCCAAAGAAAAACAATTATTTAATTAAACCTTTGGTAATGGTAAAGCAAATTTGCCAATATGTGCATTCAGGTTACAGCAAGGCTTTCTTCCAGTTTCTGCAATTTTATTATTCTATTTGGGAAAGATTTTTCCTTCAACATATCACTCCAGGTGCAGCCTTCAGAAGGCATTTGATACATAGAAACAGGATTTTACACTGCATCCTTCTATCTCAGTGGGAAAAGGTATTTCTCAGCCTGTAATAATCTGCAGATAAACAGCAAAAATTTTGGACATGTTTCCTACCTACCTCTAAGTCTTTCCTTTCCTATTCAAGGCACAGCATAACTCCATTAAATTCAAGGTGTAAATAGCCTTGCACAAAAGAATAAAGGAGATTTATATTTGCATTATTTCGATTTACATAAACATAAAAGAATTATGTTCAGTGTCCAGATCACTACTATTTCTGGGATGTACAAAGCACACATTAGTCAAGGAAAAATTGTTAATGTTTTTGCTGCAGCTGTTTTAGAGAAAGACTGGAACATAAGAGAAATGTTAAGGTTTTGCTTAAGGATATTATGATGCAGAACACATTCAGATTCTTATGCCATCTCTTTTCCAAATTTAAGTAACTCAATGGATGAAGAACAGGAAATCGAAATTTTGCATGCACGTTTGCACACAAACACACACAGACACACACACACATATACACAAATCCTTATGTATTTAAATATCCCTACAATACCTGTAAAAATCACTATGTAAATATGAACACCAGGTATATATGTAGGGATATATTTGTGTGTGCATGTGTGCATTAATTAATATATTTTTTTATTTTTTTATGCCCCTGTATGCATGTATGGCCTTATATGTATACAGAGTTTGAACATGAGAGTGAGCATACACGTTCCCTGATATTTATATTCAGAATTAATTTACAGCTTTATGGCTTCTGAACTGAGAGAACTACATATGCTGTAATTCCAACTGTGAGTCACTGTGATAGAAATAAATGCTTAATGAAAATAGCCCATAAAACAGTTGCATTTAGTAGAACATAACTGAAAAATAAAGAGATAACAAGGAACAATGATCCTCCCACATGTTTTGGAATATTTCTTTTTAAAAAAATTCTTTGTAAACAACAATCTAATCAAAAACAGTCCTGAAGAAACAGTTTGTCCTTTGTTGTGGCCTTGAACTTTGACTCAAACAATTCTGCATTGTAGTCATCTGGTGAACATATGGGTATTATTCATCCCCTAGATAAATGCAGGCCAAACCCACAGATAATTTTTGTGATGTTTTGGACTTCAAGC
The DNA here is from genome assembly GCF_037042795.1 of Molothrus aeneus. Lineage (NCBI taxonomy): Eukaryota > Metazoa > Chordata > Aves > Passeriformes > Icteridae > Molothrus > Molothrus aeneus. The sequence continues at coordinate 100,592,378 of NC_089648.1, forward strand.
CAAACAATACTAAGGCTTGATTCTCCTTCCTGGACTTAGGTGGTGGGGGATATATTACTAAAGAGATTGTCAATTGCATTTATACAAAGGAAATTTTTTTGACTCAGGTTTAGGCTGGATAAACATAGGCAGACAGCAGCCTCAAGCTGCCATTAGGTTGGGGTTGAGAGAGCCACAAAGCCTACAGCTCCAGGAATGCTGTACCTGGAATGACACACCAAAGCAGCACAGCACTCCTTCCAGAGTTTTGTAATTTGGACCACCAGTGGCACTGGGGGTTTCAGCTGCAGACCCACACTGCACTTATGGTGAGGGGTGGGGTCCAGAGAGCCACAAAGCCATAGGTCCAGAGACAGTGAGCAGAGAAAAGACATGCCAAGGGAAGCACAGCACTGCACCAACACTGCTGCCTGCACACGTTTCTAATCTGCACCAACCTTGGTGGTGGGCCCCAAGCTGTCATTAAAGTTGGAGTAAGGATTTGGAAACCAGTAATGCCTACAACTCTAGGGACACAGGAGTGGAAGAGAAAGGCCAAGGGAAGCACAGCACTGCGCCCATATCATTGCCTTCACAGCTTTCTAGGATGAGCTACCTGTGTCCCGTGGTTAAATTATGCTTAGAGTCAAGGTCAGGGCTGGCCTTCCCATAGCAACAAAGGTTACAGCTTCAGGGACAGGAGAGATAGAAAAAAGCATTCCAAAGAGGAATGGCACTGCTCAGACATCTCTGCTAGAAGAAATTTCTGATCTGGGCCACCTATGATGCTGAGAATCTCAGCCTCACCCCCAAGCTGCCATTAGGGTCAGGACTAGGGTGCGGAGAGCCATGAGGCAAACTGCTCCAGGGATGCTGTACCTGGAAATAGCATGCCAAAGGAAACACGGCACTGCGCCAACATTCCTGCTGCCAGAATTTGGGATTGAGAAATGGAATCTTACACCGAACACCTTATACAATCATTGACTGTTACAATGGCTTTCAGTTGGAAGGGACAGAGACTCAGAGGTGAATTTATCACTCTCTACAACTCCCTGAAAGGTGGTTGTAGTCAGGTGGGGGTTGGTCTCTTTCTCCAGGCAGCAACTGACGGAACAAGAGGTCACAGTCTCAAGCTGTATCAAGGGAATCAATAGGTTGGATATGTATGTATCAATAGGTTGGATATTAGGAAAAAGTTTTTCATGGAAAGAGTGATAAAGTACTGGAATGGTCTGCCTGGGGAGGTGATGGAGTCACCCTCCCAGGAAGTGTTTAAAAAAAGACTGGATGTGGCACTTGGTGCCATGGTTTAGTTGAGGTGTCAGGGAATGGATTGGACTTGATGATCTTGAAGGTCTCTTCCAACCTTGTGATTCTGTGATGCGAGGTCACCTAATTCCAACTCCCCTGCCACAGACAGGAACACCTTCCACTAGACCTGGTTGCACAAAGCCTCATCCAACCTGACCTTGAACACCTCTATGGAAGGGGGGCACCTACAACTTTTCTGGGCAACGTGTTTCAGTGCCTCATCACCCTCCCAGGAAAGAATTTCTTCCTAATATCTAATTTAGGTTTCAAACTTTCTTTCAGTTTCAATCAAGTCCTCCATGTCACTACTTTTTAAGAAGTCCCTCTCTGTCTTTCTTGCACACTCCCTTCAGGTACTGGAAGGCTGCTCTAAGGTCTTCCTGGAGCCTTCTTTTCTCCAGGCTCTCTCAGCCTGTCTTCACAGTAGAGGTGCTGCAGCTGTCTGACAATATTTGTGGGCCTCTTCTGGACTCATTCCAACAGTTCCATGTCCTTCTAACATTGTGTGCCCCAGGGCTGAACAAAACCTTCCAGGTGAGGTCTCACCAGAGGGCCAGAATCATCTCTCTCAACCTGCTGGTCACTCTCCTTTTTTGCAGCCCAAGATATGGTTGGTTTTCTGGATTACAAGCACAAATTGCTGTTATATTGATAATCTTATTCAGTAACTCACCCAAATTTTTCTCCCCAGAGTTGCTCTTAATCCATTCACTGCCCAACCTGTATTTGTGCTTGGGATTGCCCCAGCCAATCGCAGCACCTGGATGCCTCTTGGTGGCATTCCTTCCCTCCAGTGAGTCAACTGCACCAGATCTTGGAGCACTGTGCATCTTAAAAATAATCACTGAAGTTCAAGTGATAAAAATAATTATTTACCAGAAACTCAACATTTCTGTTAAAAATCACTTAGCAATGAAACAAAACAAGTAATTAAAATATTCTCTGTACTTTTTCTTGCAGAAATGAAGATACTATAAATTCAGTCTCTTTGCTGAAGTTTGTGTGGAATTCAAATCGATGTCATTAAAAAGATATCTCTCTATCACATTTTGATATTTTCAGCATATTTTACTGTCCATTTGACCCTTCTGATAACGAGGATATGCTCAGACCTTCTCCAAAGGAAAAAAAACCCATAACCCTGAGATATAAAATCAATGTAAAATGACAGAATGCAATGAAAGCAATTTTGCAGCATCAAAATTTAAATGAGCAGCAGGACTTCTGGATGCTTATCAAACCCAAGCCAACTAATATTTTAAAGTGTAACTGTTATTCCTAAATACACTAAAAATAATGGAGTGAGCCAAAGTCAGTAAAATCCTGTGTCATCACAGAAGAATGTTTCAAGAGAATGAGCATCCATAGCAATTTAGAAGTTGGTTTGCTTTTGTGAAGATTTGTTTTGGTTTGTTATTCCATCACAAGTGCTATAATGTGCAGGTTTTTCTGTGGCTCAGGTGGGCATCACTAGCATCATAGGATTCTATAATGTCTTTTGTTTTATATAGAGGTGCATGCACTTCAGTTGTTTACCTGACATTACCACCTTGTTGGTGTAAGGGAGGAATCAGCTAAATGGGTATTTCCTTACATGGTTGTGTTATTTTATATAGTCACAACTCTAAACATATGTCATGTGTACTTTTTTGAGAGCTGGTTAAATGAAATCTATCTCCAGTGATTTCAAGCACGGTTAATTGGTTTTTTTTGGGTTTTTTTTTTTGTAAATACAACTCATTTATAATAGCTGAAATGTTCTGTAACCTGAAACAGCCAATTGGGATAAAAATTTCATTGTACTGTGCTGTGGAGGTGGCACTTTTGCATGTCATACAGAAATTTTCCTTCAAATTCTGTTTAGAAATGGAAATTATTTATTTTTCATTTATCACTGTTTCAAATTTAACAGGATTCTGTCTGGAAATAAAAATCTCTTAGTCAAAGCTGATTCAATGGGGCTGGTGGTCCTTTAGTGTCCAGTTCTTAGCCTTTTTCCAGAAGTTTTCTGACAGAGCATTTTCTCAGGAATCATCTTGCCTTGAGCAGCTGACACTGCCTTTAAGAAAAAAAAAAGTGAAATACATTTCCATTTCTCAGAGATTTTTTTTCTTGTATTCTCTGGTCATTTGATCTGCTCTAGGTAACAGATCTCACTATAAATGATGATAAAAAAACTAACAGATAAAAAAAAAGATAATTAAAACTAAAAACTGGAATGTGTACTGGAAAAACTGGAACAGCATATATTTTGTGTGTGGGATCCCACTGAAGTGAAAATAATGGAGTCTTTTGTCCGATTTGTGGTTGTGGTTGCAACGGCATGGTAACTATTACTTCCAAAAAGAGACATGGCTGTCCAACACAGATGTTAGATATTTTCAGTCTTAGACTGAAAGTGAAACTACACCAGTTTGGAGACCACAAACTTAAACCTTGTGCTGTTTAAACTGTGTTACAGACAAGAGTATAACATTCAAGAAAATACAAAATGGAGTAAAAATAAGAAATAGAAAGGAGTTCTGGGACCCAGCCTGTATTTTCAGAGATTTTTTTTTTGTTTATTTAATTTTATCAGCTATTGGAAAGGAGGCAGTCCAAGCAGGGAAAAAGTATCAGAAAACAAGCAATCTCAGCTTTTCCTGCATCTTGATAAATATACTTAGATACTACTGAATGCTACTGACTCCCTATACTTCCTTCTGTTTTCCCTGCTTAAGAACACCCACTTCTTTTTAATGTACTTTAATAATTTAAATATACATGCCAATAACATTTAATAGTATGTAACAGCAATAGGTACTACCTTATCCAGGTAAAGGCCTGGATAATTTTTCCACAAAGATATGTAACAGTGTAACTTCATGAACAAAAGAACATTTTCAAAAAAGAAAAGTTGGTGTGACATTAAAGAAAAACTAGCATTGACCAGGCATGCGTATTGTCAGCATAGATTAAACCTCACAATAATTCTCAGGAGACAAATGCTGTTATATCCTTTTCCCCATGAAGGCTCAGCAAGGCAAAACAATTTTTTGAAAAACACAAGTGGCTAATGTGTTTTGAATGAGGCAGCAGTTTTATTCCCAGGGGTCTGAGTTAGCACCCAAAATTACATTCAAACTGTGTTTCCCTTTTACTGCCATCCTTGCTAAAGTATTTGAAAGAGTCATCTATTCCAAGTAGGCAATTTTGACAGCAACTGGTACTGCTTAAATGTATATTAGCTGAGTTAAATTGAACTGAATTTAATGCTGGGAAACCTTAATATAGGCCATTAGAAGATGTAAGGAGATAAACTACACATAAGGAGAAAATGCTGTCTCTGGCCATCTGCTTGTCCTGGTAACACACAGAAAATTTGCAATGTGCACCAATTCCCTCAACTTACTGAACAGCAGGTGCCCATCTTTTCCTTCAGCTGTCCAAAAACTGTTCCCTTACAACTCTCCCTGTTCTCCCTGAAGGATTCTTTCGTAGTTTTGTAATGCAAATTTAGAATAAGGAGGAACAGGTTCTGTTTGAACTAGAATTATCTCAATTTACCTGGTAACCAATGGATATAGATCCTTATTCTGTCCTGTGAGCATTCTACTTAAATGAACAATCACTTTTTTCCCCCTAGTGTCACATCTTTTATAGATGAAAACGACAGCAGTATTTTGCAAACAATAAAAAGCACAGGGTGTGAGGACTGTGAATTAGGAATGCTGTTTCCACTGTGCTGTTTTTCTCAATAAATGCTAAACCATAAGTAAAGCAAAAAAGTGAACCAGAATAAGTTATTGTCTTACATCTTTAGCAATCATTTTTGTCTTCACTGGAATGGGGGTCATTGCTGGTTGAAGTCCTAGGAATGTCAGGCTGGGATGTTACAGATGGAGTGGACAAGAGTATTCCATTTAAAAAAAGTCACCATTTAGGGGATCAAAGGTCAAGATATGGCAATATGAAAATTCAGCATAAAACTGTGTGTCTTTTCTGCATTTATTTTGAATGTCTATGTTTTTAAGTATATGCCATATGCATTTTGGAAAAGTCTTGTGGCTTGCAGTTAAAATTTAATGCAGTAAATTAAGATTTTTGGGGACTGCTAAAATAAAGAATTAAAGCTCCAAATTTTCAACCTCATCAAAAAGAAAATATGAATATCAAATTTAGTTGTTAGGCATGTAGTCCAAAACTATGATCTCAGCAGCCACTAAGCAGCCAGTTACATGTCTTTAGCTGTCTCCTCATTCATCTCAGGGATTTCATGACCACTCATATAATTTTCATATTCTGCTCCTCTACAAAAGCTCTTGATATTCAGAAACTAGATGGTACCATGCATTTAGTTATGAGGAGTTTGATCAAATAAGTATGTTCTAGTTATGGATTAACACCAATCAAAACATTAACAAATTGCAATTTTGATGGCATTGATTGTGGTGTTTCCCCAATGTGCCCTTTGCATCATGTTGTAGGTTAGAGCAATCCCTAGAAAGACGTGAATTTAAAGCTCTCTTTAAATGGATTTATATGTAAGTGGATTGGTTGCTCAGCTCTCCAGGGGAAAAGGCTGTTTAGCCCTTCCATCAAAGTCACTGTGCAGAGAGAGAAAAGCTCGTGAGGGCTGTAGGTGAAACATGGTCTTGGTGATGAGGGCACTTATCTGGAAAACAGTGTATTTAAATTCCAAGAGACAGAGAATGGAATTAGCCCACTTTTACACCCCAGGGAAATGTTTAATCTACAAAACAAGAAAGAGGAAACAATGCCAGCAAAGGGTACCAGCAGTCTCCTTTCCTTTTTAAAGAAAACCTAAACTGTCTTTGCATTTCAACTGACAAGTTGCTGTTGCATAAAACTCTGCAACAGGCTAAGCTGGGGTTTGGGCATTGTACCCGGACTCTCAGAGGAAACCCAAATTTGTACCAATCTATGCTTGAGTAGCTCAGAACCCTAAGTAAAATCCTACAATTGAAAAACTAGGAAGTCTATGAAATTTAGGCACCTCCAGGGTTAGAGCACCAAAGAGGATTAATTTTTAACTAAGATTCACTTTAAGGACCAAAGTTGCAATAAAGGTTATTTTAGAGGCCTACAAACAGTACCAGATCTCATCCCTAGTGTTTCAGTGTTACAACTTCTCCAAGTACACCATCAATAATTCCTTTCAGTAGTCTGCAGCTATTACGAGGGTGAAATTGATATACAGAGTTAATGTGATGATAATAGTAACATCAAGGAAGTTAGATAAAAATGATATGAAATAATACCACCTAAAATGTTGCACAGTATCAGAGACCCATTTTAATCCTTTTGATTTGTTTCACCCTTAGCAGGTTACATTAATCTCCTGTTCCAGTGACCCTGTTTATATCTGATGTGGGCTATAATTTTAAAACCAGCATCTCTTTTCAAGTTCTCTGGCTTCCAAACACTGAAAATTAGAGGCTATTTGTAAGAGGTAGGCTTTACTTTGCATTACAATGGATGCATGTCTGTTCTGTGTGCAATTATTATTTATTTGTTTGTTTGTTTGTTTTAGATTCTGTTCCATTTTAGGGACCTAGATGAGCAGCAGAGAGGAAAAATATTTGCTTTGCATTTTTAACACAGCTCAAGCCTGGGTCAGGAGAAATCCTCTGGACAAAGGGAAGATGCTGCTTTCCCTGACAGCAGCTGACCTTGCTCAGCTGGGAGAAGCTTTTGGAGAGTATGATACATTCTGGAGGATGTGATGTGAGTAGCAGAGTGTGAAGGACACAGAGCAAGCTGAGGGTCCACAGCAGGAAGAGGCTGGGAAGCCCCAGAGAGGATAAGTGAGCAGGCACACAGCCAGGCCTCCCAGAGGCTATAAGAAGGAAAAGATTTTTTTCTCTGAACAGGGAAGGAAGAGAGGCTGTTGGAAGCAGAGGAACTGCTAAAGTTTCTGGCAAAGATGAGGACGAGGGTTAGAGGACATTATACATGGGAGAGAGGAGATTTTTTTCCCCTAAGGGACAAGATTAGGATTTGTTGTTTATTATAATGCTGACAGAAACTTAACTTTCAGTTTAGAAGTCCTATGCTCACTTTATATAAATGTTCATGTAATGTAATCTCAAATCTCACATTCACTAGCAGACATATCAGAGTCAGACGTGTTTCTTATTCAAACTCTTTTTCATTTTTAAATAAGTATCACTCCGTAACTCTTTATTATTTTAAAACATTTGTAGATATTCACTGAATGGCAGGGTTTTGGCTTGTTGCATTCCAAAGGTTCAGATAAGACTAGATGAGAAAGCCTATCATGAGACTTCAGGTGTACTTAAATGACTTTAGTTTCCACAATGGGAAAAGCAGTGCCACCTCTCACCTTGCCCCCTCACCCCCAAGCAAAGCAAAGCAAAGCAAAGCAAAGCAAAGCAAAGCAAAGCAAAACAAAATAAGCAACAAAAAAACCCAACAAAACAAGACAATAAAAAATTAATGACTGAACACCTGAATCATGTGCTTAACCCAGGCAATAATATCCACTGTCATCAGTGACCTCATTAGCATAATTTCACATGGAGGATTAGCTGTGTAAAGTAAAACAGACACAAAAATCATTCCCATTAGAAATGTGAGTAAACTGTTATCCTGTTGATTGAACAGAATACAGCCTGAAAGAAAACATCCCATGGAAACCTGTGTCAAGAAAGGGATTGCCAGGAAACATAAGGCCAAGGAAGCAATGGTCATTTCAGCTCCTCAAAATTGCAACAACTTTATGGCTGAATCCCTTTGACCCTTCTAGGAAGGAAACCTGGGGGCTGCTGAGGGTAACAGGACCATCTTCATAGGGCAGCCACCCAGGCAAATTCTGAAGCCTCATTTATACCATAGCTAAACAGCAAAGGACATGATTTCTGGCAAAGAAATTGTGATAATGTTTCACTAGAGGAAGAAAGGGTGCTGTATTCCCTTGAACAGCTCTCTGAACATACAGGATAAGAACAAGAAAACAAACATCTGGCTTGTCCAGTCCTCTGGCAGGAGGCATGACACATTTTGGGAGCAGATGAAGGAAATCCAATAAACAGAAACCAGAGCTATGTGTAGTACCCTATGCGTCCCCATTTTCCCCTCTGCTGCTCCACTGGTAATAATTATTTTTAGTAATAATAATAATGTTTAAAGAAAAATAAGATGTCACAACCCTTTCATGCAATTACTATGTGAGCAAGCAGTCAGTTTACCTCTCTCTCTTTCACTGAGTGTGTATGGGAAAATGTTGAAACAAAACATCTTAGCAGTGTCATATTTTTATAAGTGCTGTTACCAACACAACATGCTTTTTCCAGCAGAAGGCCTAATAATGTCAAGAGTGCAGGAGGTCTCATAAGCAGAAATAATGGCAGTTTCATGCAACACGTGAAATTATAATGCATCTTATGAGTAAATCAAATCACTTTTTCTTTATAATTTCTGAATTCCACAGGGGACATGAAACACATATTTAAAAGGTGTGCAGAAGGACCTTATTCATTAAACAGCAGAGAGAAGTAGTTGAAGCTTTATTAAAAATTGACTAATAGGCATTCCAGATAATTGAACTGACAGGCTGTTTTGACAGCTGCAAGCAAAAATGTGCTTTCTCTAAACAGTTGGTGTAAATCTTTTAAATTTCTAGGAAGAGAAATGATGTACTGGTTTAACTTTAATCAGTTTTATGAAGTTAAAAAAATTGTAACTGTTCACCTAAGTAGTTGAGACTACGCTAATTGAAGGTGCTGCCAGTCATTTCAGTGGTAGAGTTTGAGCTGAAAGAATTGCCAAGTTCTCACACAATGAAAAAGGTGGAAGGTGAATACTTTAAAAAGTTTTGCTTAGTAGAAAATGTAAATTAAGATGAAAACTGAACTCTGAACTTGATTTCCAGAAAGGCACTGAAATATTCAATCTGGCTGAAGTTGGTGGATTTTGAAAGAATGTATCAGCTTTGAAAATCAAACTGCAACTAAACAACAAACGTGACAATCTGCACCTTGAGGGGACTAATGTGAAGTAATAGGAAATTATACTGTCTAAATAAAAAAAAAATAAGGAAGAAAAGGGAAAAAAAAAAACACAGAGAAAGGCTGTGTTGTAGGTTTGAGAATTCAAAGTAGCAGGAAGAAAAGAAAAAAATTGTAATAGTTAGGCATGAAAGACAAGATAAAATTAAAGTTGGATTTTATAATAATTAGTTCACTAAAAAGGAAAAATTGACCTGGTAGGAAAATGTCAGAAAAGAGAAAGAATTTTTAGAAAGGAAAAGAAAAACATTAAAAAGGTAAAGTAAGTAAAGACTTAAAAAAAAATATGGAAGATTGAACATTTTTAGAATATTGTGTAGATATTGGCACACTACAGAATTAGAATCGATGTAAGACTTGTCAAGGAAACATTGAAAACAGGACCATGTTACTTTGTGTTCAATCTTTGGGTGTTATTTTAATCTGTGTATACAAGTATACATTTTATATCTTGATTTAGAAGGGATCTATTATCTTTTCTAAAGTTCAAAAAAGAAGGATAAACAAGATGGACACACCACAGGCATGTCACTTCAACTATATGTGTATATAGAATAGTACAGCAACAGCCAAGAGAAGAGAAAAATCTTAGAAGAAATTAATAGCTGACACACTGAGACTAGTCTACCTGGTGCTTGATTATAACACCTCAAAAGCAGAAGGACACAGCTATTGAATTTCTGTACACATTTTTATTTTTAATAAACAAGAAAACAGAGAGTTGTAGTATACAAACACTGCCATTCTGAACTTAGCTGATGTTTGATTAATGTTCTGGATTGATGTATAATAACTGAACAAGAAAGCTACATGTTATTTTGAAGGGTTTATTTGATTTGGACATAGAAGTCTTTTAGTTATTTAGTATGAGAAAGAGTGCTTTTGGAAGATAACTGTATTTCACAGTTATCAGTTTTAAACTACTCTTTATTACAAAAGGGAAGAGCAATTGAAACGCTGACTATTAGTAAAACTGGTTTGAAAATGAAATTTGATTGATATTTTAGATTTCTTGGGACTATATATGGCACAGCTTTGTATAAATTATATTTGTTTAAAATGCAACCGAGCTCAGAACTGCCAGGAACAATTTAGACACCATAAATGTTTTCTCTAAATTGAATCAGAGAAGGCTGAAAAGCCTCTAAACACTGTACAGGGATTCAATGTTTAGGTTTTAAATGAAACAATTTTAAAAATTGGAGCCTTGCCATCATTTATAGTGCTGTCAGCATCAGTGTTCTGACAAAATAGGTTGATTTTCTTCTTTTGTTCTTTGCTCATCTTTATTGGACACTTTCACCGTTAAATGCAGTAAATGAGGGGAGTGGGAGGAGAAGACAGAACAAAAGGGTAAATGAAACATTATTGTGGAAAACTATTTTCAGAAATTGCATTTTATATTCAATATGGATATTTTTGCCTACACCCAACACTAAAGACCATTTTTATGAAACACAATAAAGTCATCTCAGATATTTTCTTGTTTCACTATATCCAAATAGATTAATTTTTTGGTTTCAATGAAGATTTATGCTACCTATATTCCACAAGGTAAGTGTAAATAAGAGCTATAAATTGCTAAGCAGTTAATGTTGCTTGTGAATGGAACTATTGTTCTCTAAACAGCCTGAATTTTAGAGAATCCAGCTAACTTAACACCTATGAGGTGCCATACAGGAAAAATGCTATAAAAATCTAATAACAATAAATATGCATTGGTATTAAGTTATATTAGTTTGGGTGAAAGTGCATATATTTAGAACTTATTAGTATATATACAGTTAAAACAAGTTTAAATTAAAAATGTTTTGGGCACATGTGTGTCCAGCTTACCATATACATACCTACTCCTTCATTTGATTTGATACCTTGATATTAATTCTTGGAACTACAGAGTACCTAGAAGTATCTGAACTATAAAGACTGAAATTATTGCAAGCTTCCAGTGCAGTCTGCAATGGAATTCACAAGTGAAGGACACTCTTGTTTAGGAAGAAATCTTTTACTAACTTTCTGAAAGTTAAGCTATGAAGACAAGGCCCAGGGAACACACCAGAACCTACCATTTCTTAGGGGAGATATAGATCTGCTTATTCTGGATGGACAATATCAGGATCCAAACTAAAAGCCTAGATTTCAAATCCTTTGTATTATGCCAGATTTCTGTGGCAGGATTCATAGCAACTCCTTAAGCCTCAATAGCTTTACTGCACTCGGTCCACTGACTAGAGACACTTGCTGTATGATATTAAGAAATGGTAAATATTAATGTGTCAGAAAGCCTTAACTATTTCTAGATGTATTGTCTAAAAATCTAGCAAAGAAGAAAATATGGTAAAGGATCAGCTTTCACTACAGGAACTGGAAGTTGCCAGTGAGTGTCAAAGAAACGCACGCAGCATAACAAAGTTAGCTACAAACCACCTACATTTTGCTGTATGAGGACACCATGTCCAGTGGCAGAGCCAGTTATTGCACAGCCAGTTCTCATGCTGCTACTATTCCCTCCAGTGCATTACACAGTCATACTCTACCATTGCTCTACTTCTTCCTTTAAAGGACTTGGACACATAAAAATGCATCTCTGAGCACCTTTCTGATATGATAAGGAGATGCCTTAATCTATTGGAACATAAAATGTGCTAATATAAAAATGACCTACTGGTTATATTCTGGCCTTGAGGCTGCTACAGCTTATCTTCTGAGGCAGAAGAAATAGGGCATAAAACCATGCTTTGAATTAAAACCATACCTATACCCTGACAGTTAAGAATGTTCTTCTGCTGATGGTCTATTTCTACACAATTCAAGGGTAATACATTTTAAAAGCAACCAAACAGAATAACAACTTTCATGTGCAGTGATTTCTCAAATCATAAAATAACTCACTATTTTGACTGCAATGGTAACAACAAACACTTATTTAAAAAGAAAGGTGATTGCTTTCACTTTCAGTACATTATCTTTTGGCAAAAAAGGCTGGTTTCAATTAATGGGTACTGATTCAAAGGAATATGTAAATTAAAGTTGATATGTAGTGGTTCTGAATGGTAATTTTTTACTTACTCTAAGTATAAATTGAGCTTAGAAGAGTGTATCTTGAAAATATTGCTTTGACCAGGAAATTCAAAGAAACTAAAATTAAATAGAGTTGAGGAGAAGGAAGTTTGAATAGATCAGAGGAAAATGTGGCACATCCTAAAATAGTCTAGACGTAACATATTGTTACAGGTTATTCCTTGTTTTGCCACATCCTTCTCTTTAAATCAGGAAAAGTCCAAGTCAAAGTGATCTTCCTTTGCTCTGGCTCTCTAGTTTAGTTAAACCTGAAAATAATGAAATATAACAAAATTACCCATCAGTTTAATGTTAAACGATTCCTTTAGCTTGCAAGAGACTGTAAGGGATTTGGGGACAAGATGTAAATGGCAGTGTAATTAGGATTTGGGAACAGGATATTTCCTACAACTACTAAAACGTGTTTGGAAGAAACTTCTTTTGTTCATTAGGGCTCATTAAAATTCTTGCCACAACATTTTTTTTTTCATATTCATACAGGTCAAAACCTAATCTGGATCACTACACCTGACTGCTACACAGACAAGTGGTCATATTTCTTCATTGCATGCTTAGTTGAAGAATTATATTCAGAGGAGCTTTTAAAGAAGGAATTGTCTCATTTTCACTTCATGCTTGTTATGGATAGTCTTTTGTTAAATATTTTACTGTCTTGTCTTATAAATCTCCAAAGAGCAAAAGCAACTGTGTGTATCATATTCAAACTTTTGGGTGTATTAGGCTGCTCAGGTAGTATACACATAAAACTGGAAACAAAACAATATAGTGCAAGGTGTAGGTACTAAATAATTAAGATCATTAATCTTTGTCCTGATGCACAAGTCCTCATAAACTACAGAGATATTGCAGAGCAGCAGTAACATAAAAATGAAGTGCCCTGAGCCATCCTTTCCAGAACCACCAGTGTTGTGTTGTAAACATTGTTGCTCATCTCATGTTTTTAAAGTGCATGCTAAATAGGGAGTTATTGTTAAGGTTCCATCCTTGCTTTGCACCCAAAGGAGAAGGGACTTGGCTAGACTGGCCTCTAGGAGCACATTTTTTATCTGGGTAATTTTAGGTATTTTCAGCCACTCACAGAAATATTTATGGGGAAAGGAGGAGGTGTGGGGAACACACCAAATAAAAAAATAGCACACTTATAGGCTTTTCCTTTTTTTCCACATTTTTAAAAAAGTTGTTGTTATTATTATTATTATTATTATTATTATTATTATTATTATTATTATTATTATTATTATTATTATGCATGCCTTTAATTTGGGCTCTGAGGAAAAAAATCTCAAATATTTAAGTGCTTTTTTTCTCACTTTGAAAGTTTTTACTTTTGCCTTAATGGTCTCTTTATAGATGGTCTTAGAAAACACTTGATAACACCATCTGACCAACTCCTTACAAGTCTGAAATTGAGCTCCTTTTAGCTCCTCCTGGGATGGAAGGGCACTGTTTATCTTCCCTCTCTGTTCTGTGGTTTAAATGTGCGTATCATTCTCTATGGTCACAGCCCAGAGTTAAAACTGTTTTTAAACCAATGCAGTTAAACTGAACATGCTAATATCTCCAGAAAACAGATGCCATAATTTTGGCAGATTTCTTAAATGTTTCTCCCTCACTGAAAATGCTATAAAGCAGTGATGCATTTTTACTGTAACATATCACCTGCTTTAAAAAGGAGTACATGATTGTATTTACTTATCCATGTCTATAAAGCACACATGCATGCATACACAATTTGTTTTCCACATGCTTCTTGTTCAGAAATTACCAGAGCTGTAGAGGAATGAAGGTAGAGGAATAAAAGTGAAGGAATAAAGTAAAATAATGAAGTGCAAGCATGTGAGATTTGATTCATAGTAAGTTGTGTTGGCTGCTTCCAGAGACAGACTTAGCAGTAAAGCTGTCATGGATACCACAAGTACAACTGCACTGAAGCCCAGAGACTAGGAAAGCCAAGCTGAAAATGGCAAGGGGAAAAAGAGTACTGGGTCTTGGCTGAAGCAACTGTCTGGCTTTATCCCTTTCATCGAGTCTCACTGCATCTATGATGCTCTGTAAATAGGACTCAAGCACTGGAAAGCGTGGTTTACATAGAGTGACATGAATTTTCTAGTTTATTAAATGCCCCAGGAGCTTTCCCAAAAGTCGGTGCTATTTGACTAAAGAAAATATTTGATTTGAGTATATATATGAGACTTCAGAATGCAGATTTAACTTCATGAACATTCAGGTCAATGTATAGACTACAAGCAAGGTCAGCCTCAGTTCCAGGCCTCATTGTTCTGAAAAGAGAGTAACCATTTCCTTCCTATTCCCCAGATTTCTCACCTGTGGAGAGAGAAACTCCACTATGTATGCTATATGAACCATGATAGATGAAAGTATTATAAAATAACCAGGTTTGGCTGTTCTTAGACAAATTGCTCTCAGGAATTTTAAATGGTTTGACCGTATATTCAAGATGCATATATGTGAAAAATTATCTTCCCAAAAAGGCAAAATGGTTTTGTAAGGAACCTTAAAATTGATGCAAACTCAAATTTTGACAGTTGTTTGGTTTTTTATTTGATTAATTAATTAATTAATTAATTAAAAAAATTTCTATAGAAGTTCAAGAGGACTTTAAAGAATTTTGAAGTGAGCACAGAACACTGCTGTTATGTTTTTAAAGTTTTGAGTGGAGTCCTTTTCACTCTCCAAAACCCATTTAACAATTTTTTAATATTTTGGTGAAATATCTTAGATCTCAGTGGCAGGAGGTGAAAGGGGACACAAAGTATTCATCTCAGCTGAAAAATGCTTAGTGGGCTGTATTTCATATATATGTATGAGTGTTGAAGTCATTCAAAAGAACAGGCACGTTGAGGAAATTGTATCCTGTATATAGATGTAACCTCCAAAAGAGAGACCCCTTGGGAACAAATGTGTTCTGAAAGGCATGTTTTTATGTGCATTTATGGTGTAGATCCTTTAGGCACCTTCACTTTGTAGAGTAAAAAGACCCATATAAACTAACAGAAGACTTTTCCCATGGAAAAGAACCCAATGGAAGAGGTCTTCTATTTGCCCCAAATTCTTCTGGATCCTGAATCCTAAATGTAAAGAAAGAGTCCTCAGCACTCGACTGTGCTACAGTCTGTTCAGGGTATGTTGTGTCAGCTCATAGAGACTGATATGACTCTTACTCTTGCAAAATTATAGGAAATAATTGCTTCTGACTTATTTAAGAATACAAGTTTATATCATAAAGCTAAAACAAATAAGAACATGATTAGAAAGTAATGCAGTCATTTAAGACTTAGAAAGTTTTGTCTCTTTTTTCCCTAGATACAATTCCTTTAATATCTTTAAATGATGCTCTGAGGAAAATAATTTCACTGCCATCTAGATTTGGATTGTTTCATAAATTAGCAGGAAAGTTAGAAAAATGCTTTTTCTTTCTCTCTCTGAAAGCTGTAGTAACATTGTGTATAGTTCCTTCTCTTTGTCTCTGTATATTATAAACGACTGAGCAGATTGTGAGTCGTGGGTGTGGGTGGCAATTAAGATAATAATTGTTCATAGAATATAGAAACTGCATTGGAAAATGGAGACATTCCTGCCTTCTTCTCTGCTCTTTTAGACAGTGAAAAAATGTTTTTTATTATGTCAGATACTCCACTGAGAAATATACATTACTTTTCAAATATGATACTGGGTGGCCAACTGGCATAGAATTTTTGGCTAATGTTTGTAAATGCTGTAAACCAGCAAGCATTTTTATGATTGTTCAAAGATTACAAGCAAGATTAGAGCTAGGCTGAGTTTAGAATGATGGAAGATTTTAAGCCAATGTCTTTTTAAGATGCAGTGAGTAAAAATTCAGGGAGGATATAGTTTCAAAGGTTTGTTCCTGTTCATAGCTAGTTACACTTCTGTGTCCCTTTCTTTTTTAAGGTGGACTTAGTAATTTTGCTCTTCCTGTTTTTTTTGTTCTGTTTTGTTTTGTTTTTTTTTTCTTTTCTTAGGTGAAATGACATAATTTTCTCACTTCTTAGACTGTGGTTCCAGTGCTACGCCAATTCTTTTTATTTGAAATCCCAACATGACATTAACAGGGTCTATTTCTGTAATATTTTCACTATCAAATTTTAGTGATCTCAGAATCCATCTGATAGTGAATACTTGTTTTTTCATTGGGAAAATGTGTTGCATTCTGGATATTTATGTGGATTTATATTTCATCCTTTATAATATTTGCCAAGAACAAATTTTTTTAGTCATTTGTTACAAAAGAAAAAAAAAAAGGGGACTGCTATTTCTATTATAGAGCTGGTGTATATATTTAATGATATGTTAGTTCAAGTGACAGAAAGAAAGAGTATAAAATGTGCAGCTAGATCTAGTTTTTTGCACCTATTATAATTTGGCATGTTTCCATAGACTTCACTGGAATTATAATCTGTGCCAATGAGTATAATATGTGGTTTCCAGAAAATATCAGTGCAATAATTCACTTGGCTAGACATAGATTTCTGTGGATGAAGCTTAAAAAGACATCTTTTCATCTTTTTATATTTTTCTTGAATACTTCTTTCAACATGGTAATTAGGATAATGGATCATGCCCCCACTACAATCTATGAATTGGTGAGACAACTGTGCTTGTCTATGATAATGCATATCGCAACCCTGAGGCAAAGCACATGAGAGCTGGGGAAAGCATTCTTGGGGAGAGCTGTCTAACAAAATGCATTTCTACCTAAGGCAACTAATATCCTCTGAAACCTATGAGTCTGTTTCAGCAAGTCTAACTCGATGGGAATTCCAATTAGGGTGTCCTCACTAAAGATGTCTCTGTTATCTATAGCTTTGGAGACCACCTACATCACCAATTAGTAGATTTTTAGGTGCGTGAAATTCTTTTAATGAATTAATATGTTCATGCTCTTGGAGGCTGTGGGGGTGTGTGGGGATTTATGCCTCTGTGCTCCTGCTACTTTCCTCTTTTCTTCCAATGACATTTCTTGTTGTGTCTCTCTGTGGTAATGATGACCATCCAGCTAATTTTCAGAGGAGCATATTGACACTAACCTTTGGCTCACCCATCTGTTCCTTGCTTTATTGCTTCAAATATGTCCTTTCTGGCTCATTGTTAAACTGGAATAGAGGCAAATTCCTCCAAGCACAGCAGGGCTCTGCTGGGCCCTTTCTGACTGCAGAACACTGCTTGCTGGAGTCCTCTGATTCAGTTGCTCTCGCCATTGAGCATTTCTTACCACTGAACATCTTGCTGGATGCTGATGGCAAATAAAACATCTGTGGGTGGCAGTAGGCTTTCCTCTCAAAATAACAAAGGAACATAACTCGTCTCCCATCTTCTGGCATGGTTTTCAAGATCCCTTTGGGTGTCTTCTTTCCAGGAAATGAGTAGCTTCTAGGTTGTTACGCTCAGCACAAACACACAAAAGTAAAGGTTAGGATGGTTAGCTCTGAAACCCTTTGGGCTTCTGTAGTGACATAATAAATAGTTCAGAAGAACTACAGGTAAATTTCTATTGCATGAATGCACAGACATATAAAATATCAGAGTATTTTCAGTGCATTCATTCATAATTCCATATATACTGATTGGTAAAGCCTGTAACAGTCCCAGAGTTGTATGAATAGAAAAAGCTACTAAATCTAGTGTATATTATGAAATTAATGTTTTCTGCATCAGCATTTTCCCACTTTTTTTTTTAATGGTAAAAATAAAGAATTTTAAATTCTGATTTACTCCTAATTTTGTCTGACACATTATTTTAATAGAAAATATTCCCTTTTTATTTTTTTCCACTGCAAAAACAAATATACAAAAGCAAAAACAAGCAAAAACCCAAAAATTCAGAATATAAGAATAATTACACCAAGATAGATTTGTTGCTTTGGGAAATTTTGTCCTCCAGATTGCCTTGCTTTCAGTGCACTATAATAAAATACATTTTTAGGTAATTTAAAACATGTGTTTTGAAGTGTGCTCTGCAGCAGCTGAAGAAAAATGTGAACAACTGAGCCATTAAAATTGCAGTACATTTTGCATACCTTAAGTGCAGATACTAAGAATTATTTTGCATTGCAATAATCTTATCCCTTTAAATTAACTTGGAGTGTTGGGCTAAAACACTGGGCCTGGGTGACAGTTAAATGAAGGATCTTAACTCTCCAGTCCAGCAAGCTACATTGAAGAACAAGGAAGGGGGCAGGGAGGCAACAAAATTGTCAAGTAGATGAATACCGCCCCTTAATACCAGCAGTAATGGAGAAACTGTTTGCCATCATGCAAATCTGTGCTTAGTGAGCAAGAAACATCCTCCAAGGTTTTCCATCAATGTCAATTGCATACCAAGACGGTTTAAAACAAGCAGCCTAATGTAATATAAAAGCATCATGCACTTATTTCCTTTTTTTTTTTCTATTTAGCAGAATATTTTAGTGACTGATGCATATCTATGTGTATGTGTTTCTTACTATAATGTACAGAATTTAAAGTAAAAAAATATTTTATTTTCAGACTATTTGATATATATTTTGGTATGCCACAGTCAATGCTATGGAGAAAAAAAAGAGGTAAACCCACATTTCTCTTTAAGGAACAGATGTACTGTAGCTGACTATTTGCAAGTATAATAGGAAGCTGTGAGTTTGGGACTTGAAAAATGGTTATGTTACTTACAGGAAACATATCAAAACTGAGAGACAGCTGGAAATTGCAGTAGATGAGACACTGGAAAAATCCAGGAACCTCCTGCCAAAATCAGATACAGAAGTATTAGATCCAAATGGATTTAGTTGCCTTTCATCTACACAGCTACCTACATATGCATGTATTATACATCTCTTTGAATTATGTTTATATTACCAGTATATTTTCAAGACAGTTGTTTGGGTTTTTTTTACCCCTGCAAAGACATTACCTAATTCAAAATCTTGTCTCCATCTGAGATTACATATGTATTTTAAAAAACTTGAACAGCTGACAAACTGTCTATGCTTAAGAGGAATCACTGCAAAAATCCTTTCAGACCACTGTCATTCCAGTTTTTGTGCACACCAGCATTGATATATTTCCAGAAAGACTTGAAAGATTCATACCATTTTAACATGTGGATGGCTCTGAACACTATCTCATCTCTTTTTATGCATAAGCTATTTTGAAAGTTGTTTTAATTCTACCTGTTTCTAGAATATTAATATTTAACTGTCTATCTTTTCCCACTTATTTCCCTGAAATCCTTTAACAATGTGAATCAAAATCAAAATACTCACCCAAAATACTTATAGCTTTCACAGTTCAAATAACATGGGGGTAGAATTGGACTCCTAAGAATTAAAGTTACAGTAATAAAACATATCACTGTAGGTATCACACTATCATGAGCAGGGAAAATCCTTGCCTTGCTAAAGATATCCCAGTGGATATTTTTTATGTACTTTTACAGGATATATGCTGGTCCAAAGTCCTTTTGCAAAATTTGTTCCTACAAACTGAGAACAACTGTGTCTTTTAAATTGCGTCTCTTCCTTTTTTGTCCTTGTTCATTGCATTTATTTTGTGAATTGTTTTGTTTTTACTGTCTCTTGATACCTGATCACCTCCAGAACTGCAATTCGATTCTAGAAGTGAAACAAATGAGGAGATTCTTAAATAAAATTATATAATAAGAGAACAATGAGGCACATGAGACCATGGTATGTAGCTTTTAAAGGGCTTTTTTTTTTTTTTCAATGTAAGAATTAGCTGAGAATGTATGTGTGGAAAAACCCGGCTTATTTGCTCCTCGATACAGAGATTTCAGCTGTGGAAAAAAGGCTGGAGGACCTGTGCTGCTGCAAATACTTAGTGTAGTTCAGATTAGATTCTCCAATGAGATAACAAATAGGTGTCCCAAGGAAATTAAGCAATGCCAGGAAAGATCCAGAGAAGGTTTAGATGATGTCAGAACATTGTGTTACATTATCATCCTGGTGTTCTGATCAAAAGAATAAGAGTAATTTTGGTGACCAAATTTAGTGAGTAAATTCCTTCTTTATCAGGAAAACTTCCTTCCATCAATCCCTTCTCTTTCTCCCTTACATCCCAAAACTGAGGTCTCTGAGATTATTTCAGCTCCACTTCCTTGTGATGAAGGTTTTGATTTTTTTTTTTTTTTTTAAATTCGGGATCTGATAGAATTCAGCACATGCATACATGAAAAGATAAACAGAGGAAAGCTATTACCATGAATGAAGAACTCTGCTTTAGTTTATCAGTTACTTGGTAATTATTAACAGTTTCACTGGTTGCTTTTCTGCTATGTAGAATTTTGAGGCAAAGAACTCAAACCTGACAAACAAAGTGCTCTATAAACATTAATGAAGCCTTAGAACAAGCTGTTAGCCAGGTAATTATTATTAGGCTATTTCTATAAGTGTGTAGCCTGAATCACAGAAATTAAATTGCTTCTCTGTCAAAGAAGTATTCAATGGCAGAGCTTAGAAGTCATGTATTCCAGTTTCCACTCCTTTTACTGGACAACACTCTGTCACTTAGGATCAGCAGTTTTTGAGAAGAAGGGCTTTTAAAAAACCAACATATACATCATTCCTTGTAAAAAAATGAAATTATTAATATTTATATCATGGCAGACAAGTCCTTGACCTAAAAGGAGGTAGTTGCACAGTGATGTGGTTGCAGGCAGCAGAAGTGACATGGGAAAGAAACACACAGGTGTTACTAGGAGAGGACAAGGAGAGAAAAGAAAAATTAACCCTCTGATTCCCTCTGGTAAATCTTCTATCCCACCATCTGTACAGGGATCAAATGATGCAAAGGTCTGATAAAATCTCAGAAGGAAAACGCATATTTCAGCAGATGTCACCAGGTATTTTCTCATTATTTGTCTCTTCAAAAATGGCTGAGAAATTACTAAAAAGTAAACTTCAGGGAAAATGTAATGTTTGATTCCTAATACTTTCTATTTTTCTGTACTGAAAAAATGGTAGAGAAGTAACAATAATGATACAGAACTATAGAAAGAGTAAGGAAAGTATGGGAATAGCAGAGAAGCACTGGCAGTGGACAGTCTTCTTGTAGCAGCGCATCAAGGTCAAACCTTACCAACTACCCCACTGAAATATGCAAAACTCATTCTCACTGAGCTATTGATCTTCTGTAATGTTAGACATCTTTTCGGAAAATGTGCTAGAGATTGTAGGAAACAGTGTTATAAAGCACACACTGAGTTTCTTGAGGGTGTATGTGAGAATACAAGCAGTGTATAAGATATGCTCTCTGATTATAGTGCATTAAACAATGACTTAATTATTTCCCAAAATCAAAAGAAGCCAGATCCTAGCATGTGAGAGGCACAGTAATTCAAATGCGGATCCATTCTTTTTATGTGAAGGCTACAATATTTGCTGACAGGTTGGGATACAACCAGGGAATCTAAGAAGCTAAATGCCTAAGTCTCAGCAATTTGATCCCCATCTTTTCAGCTGAGACCATGAGAAGCAGATATCCTCTAGGGATGTGGCTCACAGGAGAACCTGTGAGGCATACAAACAAGTGGGTTAGACCTGCATCATGTAGCTTTTCATAATTTTTTACCTCGATATGGCTTTGTATCTTGTGATCCATCAAGACAGCTTTGATCCTTTGGAGCACAGCAACTAACAAAACAAGAAAAAAAAAAGGGCTAGTAGAAAAGAAACACATATAAAGAGTTAGGGATTATAGGGGCTTGGCTATGATGGACAGACACAGGCACTCACTGTTTAAAAGACAACACTAGGCATAATACTTTTTTTTTTTTCTAAACATAAGCTTTCCCAATATCCTTCAATATTTCACACAGAAAGACCCACAAAAATACTCCAAACAATGACTTTAAAGAGTAAGGGAACAAACAGAAAAAGATGTGGAAATTTGAAAGGGAAGATTCTGATAAAATACCCAGAAAAGAAACAGAACCCAGTCAAACTTTCCTGTCTCAGGCTTAGTTAGAAAGGACCTTGTGAAGGCTGACTCTAGCCTCTGTGTGCACCACTTTAGCATGGTAGCTGTGAGCTCCACAGAAAAAGAACAATATAATTATGTGGATGCACTCAACTTGCACTCAAGTCTCTTGACTGCTTTTTTTAGTGTTGAATGGAGGAATTTGTTTTTCAGTAGACTCTAAATTCTTGTTACACCTGCTAACAAAAACCAAAGCCAGAGGAATTCAAAGGGGCCATTTATGAACTGTAAATCTGGAACTTTTAAATAATGGGAAAATGAGATATTTCAGGGTTCACTGGATTCAGCTACTCCCCTCTTTTAGCAGAGATTTCCTACAACCTTGACTTTAAATGCTGAACTACATAATGCATGATTATATATTCAAATCCCTATTTGACCTCCTAAGTGCACACCACTTTAAGAAAAGACATTACTAATGGGATTGAAAACGTACAGTGAAAAAAATACAATAAAAAAATGCAGTCTTACTCTCACTAGAATATTTAGTCAAATTAGGCAATTTAACATTAAAATGGATTTGAAAATGTAAAAAGAATTAGAATTCTTTCTTTTTAGTAATTTCAAGTATTTAGGATTATTATTTCATGTTAACGAAGATATGAAGATATGAAGATATTTTTATTCTGATGTTAGGTTTTTTAAATATTTAAACTTAATTTCTTTCTGTGTTTTCATTTTTATAGTGTACTGGTGAACTTCATTTTATATATTATCAGATTGACAGTGCAAAACTGTAAAATTTAAAATATTCATGCTTTCAATAGCAAAACACCAATCAAAACATAGTGGCTCAACATTGATATTTCAGAAAATACAAAATATTTAGCTATATTTCTTTTTTATTATTGTCCATCAGTGCCTTTGCCTTCAGTTTTTATCTGCTCTCTTACAAAATGTCTGTATTTAGCTTTAGTCCTGAGATTGTGCTTGAGGTGGTCAACTCTTAAAGGCTCTTTGCAGTTCTGCTGCCCTCTGTCCCTGTTTCACCTCCAACCAACTTCATTACTCATGAAACTTGACAATGTACGAGTAGGTTTCTGTCCTGTGTGCTCACATTTGTACCTTGTCCAGCCCTATCCTCACATTCTCCAGCCCTGTCCCTAGAAATGGTAATTGGTACTTTTGTGGCTTGTCACTGAGTTTCTTACACAAGTGTTCATTTTCCCCCGGGATAATTTCTTACAACTTCTTCTAGTACCTCTTCACTGGTTTCAGAAGCCAGCTTATAAACCCGGAAATGGATAAAAGAGTTGTTGACAGTGGACTAAATTGCCCAAGATGCAAAGGCTTTGGTGCAAAATTCCCACAGAATTTTGGACTCTTGTATTTGTCTATGATATCAAGTGAAGCTTTATGCTGTACTTCATTCATTGCAACCACTTTCAATATTCTTCTTATTTTATTCTGGTTTTACCTTTCATTCCAGTTTCTGGATATATCCAGATCTACAAGAAGTTCCAACAAGGCTTTGGGTCATTCCTTCCTATATTTTTATGCTGTTGCTAGTTACTTGGAAATCTCAGAACAGTGAAGTTCAGCTTTACCCTGGTAATCATCTTTACTACATGTAGAAATTAGACTGAAACTGTTGCTAGCCTGGATATTTTGAAGGCAAACTTTGGAAAATGAACCTCTTTCCAGTTTTATCACTTGTACAAAAATGCCAAACTAATCGAGCCTGTCGTGTTTTGAAGGAAATGAATCTATTTTACTTAAAACATCAGTCATTATGCATTAAATCCTAGGCCAATTTGAATTTTTTTTTAGTGTTTATTGCAATGAAAGCAATAGAGAGATAAATATGTGACTTTAAAAGTTTCATTAAATAAATAAAACCCTATTTAAAATTATGATCCAAGTCTCCTTGATTTTTAGTAAAAGTATCACCATTGACTTCCGTTTATTTTTTAAGTCCTAAAAGCAATACTACACAAAAGGTTAAGTAAAGAATCCAAAATTTGCCTGTTTTGGCACATGCTGAATTATTCTTTAGAAGGATGCTGAACCAATGTCCTTGCTCTTGTAAAATATTAAGCAAGAATATATAACAGTATTTGACACATAGGAGTGCAAATTTAAACAAAAGCGAGCTCATATATTGCTTTTACATTCTATCTGCCAGTCAAACTGACTTTATAAAGAATGGCAAAGCAATTTTCAATCATGTATGTTATATCATGTAGGTCAAATTTTTTTATGTAAATCTCTTTCACTTGGGTGTTTAAATTTCAATAAAAATGTAATGATAAAAAGTGTGGCTTTTATTTCTCCTTCTTTCTCCAATTCATTCTGAGTTTTGGAGAACAAGTGTTTTATTGAGCATGACACCTAAAAGAGGCATTGTTTTAAAAAGGTGTTAAAACAAGAGTCACATATGTTTTGGATAATGGAGGTATTACAGGAGGCTTCCCCACACAACCTTTCTTTCCCTGTAAGCTGGGGCTCATGGAGCTGTTTCTGTAGGTTAGTTTGAGTTCACTTGAACTCTTCAGATCACCACATGAGGGTAGCTTACCTGATGACTTACAACAGCATAGTGCATTTTCAGAGTTTCCGATTGTTATTTTGCTTTTTGTTGCTGTTTTCATATTAGAGGTTCCCCATGTAATGAAGATAAAATATACTTAGCGCTAAATTGTGCCTAAAATTGGACAGTAACATGCTTCTCTCAGCCCCTAAAATAGAAAACTAAAAAAAAAGAGGAAAAAAAAAGAAATAGAATTCACTGGTTGCAGAGCTTACCTAATAATACATGCTTTTCTGAGTCAGAATTCAGTTGCTGTGTCAGGGTTTCTCTTTGTAGTGAACAACCTAAGGAAATGGATCCTAAGCTGATCTCCCTTCAATATGTAGATGACTGCATGGCCTCTGAAACACTCAGCCTTTTTGCCTGCCTCATTATTTACTTTTGAAGTGAAGAAGAAAGATGACATGCACCTCTGAGAGCTGGAGTATTTCCTAGCAGCAAGATTCACTTTCATGTGTGATGTGGGTTAGATCCCAAACATTGGATAATATGACACATACTATGCTATTGTACAAGTTGTGAATAATAAACATTAGAGAAATCCACACGGGGAATGCTACGCACTTTGGGGGCAAATTCTGAATTCAGAAACATAACTGCAGCTCAGGGAAGATTTTAAATACCAATCCAATGAAATATGTTTGTGTGTATCTTCAGTTGTAAAACTATAGTTCTTTGCAAATACAAGGAGATAAGCTGGTTTACACCACTGGAGAGTAAATATTTGCAGGTTTTTTCTCTTTTATCTGAAATATGATTGCCCCAGGAATTTTTGGAACAAGTTAGTGCTAATGTTTGTACCACAGAGCTAAAGAAAGCATAGGCTGGAATAAGAAGAATGGGACAAGAATTAATGCTTTTGATTTTATGAATTATCTGGAGGTCTGCATTATTTCCCATCCTTAACCAAATCTAAAAGTAGAAAAAAGGAGCAATTAAAGCAAATTGAACACAAACAAATCTTTGTTGAGATTAAGTCAAGTTTGGTTTTTTTTCAGAATGCCTTTGCATTTCAACATTAAAAGAAATTCTTCTGATAATGAAATAAAAAAGCATTTCTAAGCAGCAACTTAGAATATTTTGTTCATTTTCCAAACAATTTGAGGCAACATAATGTAATCCACTGTTTCCTTCCCGAATTCTTTTATCTTTCACATCTCAATCTTTTCAATTAAAATTTGTTTATTTTGCACAGGTTCCCAAGTACCACTATATGAGTGACTAGCAGCAATGTGCAGGCAAGGGTGAAAAGTAACTTTCAGTTCATTTAATGTTTCAAAATCTATTGAAAAGTTTGGTCAAATGAAAATTCAGACTGAAAACCCAATGATTTAAAGATTCCTCTTCTGTTTTTCTTGATCCTTTCTCCTGGTAGAGACAATATATACAGCTTGGTTAATTTTTCTTTTTCCACAATGTGCTATTAACTTCCTGGCACAATATATTGTCATATACTAATGTCAATAGTGTCACTGCATTAGATAACATTGGTGACATTCCAATGTCACCAAATCCGTCTTTCCTCTTTCTAGAAGCTCATGCCTAGTTTTACCTTGGTCAAGAGAAAAGCTTAACAGCAAACAGAATTCAATGACTACTTTAAGTTCTGAAGAATAAGGACAAGTATTCCCTTGTGTTTTGTAGAGGCTTGTCAGGGATTGCACAAGGACACTTGCACACGTACAGTTTTATGTTTTTTCATTTGCCAACATAATCTGTCCAGACAATATAATTCTTCCAGAATGCTGTCTGATAGGGATCAATTCCTTCCACTTCCTCTTACCTGGAAACACTGGTCAGAAAATTTGTTTTAGTTCTGTTTGTTCCTAAATAGTCCTAAAAATAACTCAGCCTCATCCACAGTTATCTCTTCTGTTATCAACTGAAAAAAAAACCCTAAACCCCATATCTTCTGCTTCCTAAAGTATTAAGTACATATTGGTAACTCACTGTAGGGAAGTGTGAGCTGAGAGGGAACATCGGCAGTGCTCTTGCTGATGAGAGTGGATCCTTTCTTTATATCATACAAACTCAGCTTTGATTCATCTCTGCACTGCCCTTTTGTTCTTAAAGAGTATCAGAGACATACTTTAAAACCAGAATCAGTCAATTTCACAGAAAGTTTCTGACACTTTCTCTGTGGGACTGCACAGAAAGGATATCACTTTGTCATGTCATCCAAAAATGGAATAACTTCCAAGAACCATATTTTCCAAATATTCATTCATCTGTTTATCTTTAAGCTCTGAGAACAACTTTGGTGTTTTTCCAGAATTGCCTGCTGAGTCTTAGGGTCAACATGTGTGAGTTCATGTGGGACTGCAGACTAATGAGACAGCAATCTTCCTGTCAGTTCAGGACTACATTATCTGCTCTGAATGAGCTCAGGACTTGTAATGGAATTTGTAATGGAAATACTATAAAGCACAGCAACATACATGACACAAAGAATAGGAAAACATATGTAGTTGATTGTTTTAGCTTTAAAAAATTAGTCTGTTTGTATGGAATATCAAAAACACTGACAAAATCCTCCATGTTGAATATAGATAATTTCATCTAGTATTAGCATGGAAAGATGGCAAGATATTTGTATCCTTCTACCCACTTGGCTTATGTCTGTGAAATAAATGTTTTTCAGTAACATTACATTGTGGGAACCTGCTGTGATAGACAACCATATTCTGCAGTTTTTGTTAAAGACATATGTAAAACCATTGAACACCCATGCTACAACTGATTACCTGTGTTTTAGGTGCAAAATATTAATAGTAACTAAAGTGTAAAAGGAATTTAATTTCTTCCTTCCTTGGATTTTTGGTTTTTTCTCTTTTTTTTTTCCTTCAAGTTTAAAATGTCACTATTTAAAACACTCAACAGGTACATTAAAAACTAGGTAATAGAATGGAATTTTCTAATGTCAGCTGGACTGCATTTGGAAAATACTTCGGGATTTATCATTCCCTTGTAACTGAAACTGCTATTAATGAGAGTGATCCAGAAATATTAAGGAAAAAACCCTGAGCTGGTGATGGAGAGCTATTTCAATACTTCTATATACATATCCATGCCTTCAACTATATTCAGAAAAAGCACTAGTGGAATACCAAAGACAGCTTCTTACAGACAGGAGAAACACATAGCTAATAAATGACAGAAGTTATTTAAATTAAATAGTTCCTTTTTGTATACATTAAAAATAGACTTTTTTTTAAATTTTGCCTTTAAAATTTGATGTCAAGAGCTCATAATGAAGTACAGAACTGGAACTTGGTAAATCTTTTTCATTGTAGTATTGATTCCCATTAAAACTTACTGGTGATTATTGAATGATAGTTAGCAGATTCATAGTTCACCATCTTAACATACTTTGCATGCCAAGCAAGTTCATTTGTAATTTTCCACAGAAAAATTAGCTGCTTTGTGAATATAAACAAACCAAGATATTTTCTGTAATATCTCCTATGCCAATTGAATAGGAATGAGTTTTACTACCACAGGCATACACAGTACACGTAATTTAAATATATAGAATTTAAAAGAAAGTAAGATGAAACATTAGTCACCCTTGAGTTTGTATGGATCTGTCTCTAAATACCTCTTCCTTTGCCTTATGACTGCTCTGCCAAAGTATCTTCACTTTCTAGTTTTTACACCTGCAAAGCTCAGTTAGGTCACTTCCATTTTTTTCTGGGAACTGACAATGCAATACTCAGCCCTTACCATTGTTAAATCAAAGATGACTGGATTACTTGCACACATATTCTGATGGAATATTCACCAAGCCAAGCAGATCAAATGGCTCCCTACATTAATCATCATTAAGTAATGACTTTACTCTGATGAGGGCCCCTAATTTGGCTTCCTCTCCCCACTGAGGTTCTGGTATCATAGGAACATACATACAGTCCATATGCAATAGAAAAATCAGACCTACTTCTCCTAAATTTGACTGAAATAAATCAACTGAGGAGGAGAGCAACAAGAACAACAAACGACCACCAAATAAATGAAAACCCCAAATCAAACCCAAAAAAACCAAAAACCCAATCCAGAGAAAAAACCAAAGAGGCAATCAGACAAACAGGAACTATAAATCATGTGTTACTGATTTTTTATAAGTTTCTTTAACAGTCAGTGATAAAAAAATGTAAGCCAGGGTACTTAAACTGGTTATGGTTGGTTGGTTTTGGTTTGCTTAGTTTGGCGTTTTCATCTTTTTTTTTCATGTAAAGAATTGCAGTCTCTAACCTCGAATTTTAAGTGTCAGATCCAGGGATTCACTGCCATGAACTCTTGCATTAGCTATCAATTTACTTTGGGACATGGAGCTATGTGTGGGACCAGAATAATTTTCTTGAAAGAGCTGGTTTTGCATGTAACTATCTGAGAATGAGTCATCCTTTTTAAACCATTCTGCAATACTACTATGCCTTTTTTCCACATGTATTTCTTATTTAAAACTATGCAAAACAATACAAAATAAAACAGGTCCCTCAAAAGAAGAAAACAATTTTTAAACTATAACAAGTAGAAAAACCATAGACTATAAACTCTGTTTAAACCAAATATTAATTTTAAAAAACAGATTTACAAAAATCACTAATTCATTGAATGGAATTTAGCAAACATTCCATATTACAGATTCAGAAAAATAAACACCTATGTTCAGCTAAAGATGTTTAAAACTTACTTATTATGTTCAAAATGATTGATAAAGATGTGTCACAACTTATGGGATGAATGACAGATGTGAACCTTTCCCACCACCTAGCACTGCTGAGACCCCACACTGGAATAGAGAAGATCCCTCATGACCATCAGGAAGCACTTTCTAACAGTGACCAAGTACTGGCAGAGGTTGCTCGGAAAAGGAGATGAATCTTCCACTTTGGTGATATCCAAAAGCTATCTGGGCATGGTCCAGAGCATGCATTGAGCATGGAGGTCAGAGCAGTTGACAAGCAGAGGTCCCTTCCAACCTCAGCCAGTCTGTGATTCTGTAAAACAACAATCCAGTCTTCCTTCTGAACTATTTGTGTGTTTGTTCTCCTTTTAGGTTAATGCAGTACAATACACACACTTAGGGATTGGGCTCTACTATTTCATTTTAATTCCTGTTAAGAAATCACTACCCCTCGGAAATATTTCTGAGAAGCCACAAGTATTCTTCTCTTGTTCACTGCTCTAGAAGACAACTAGCTTGCAACACTTTAAGTTCAGCTTTCAGGATTTCTTAAATACATGGCCTTCTCAGCTTATTTGTACTTCTGACCTCTCTAAATTTTGCTTTTTATCCGTTCCCTGAATACTGAGACTTGCAGTACTAATCATTCTTCAGTACTAATGATTCTTATGTAACTGTACACTTTACAGATATTGAAATATTATGTAAAAAACTCTCTTTTCTTGATTCTGTTTGAAACAGAAAGATGACATTTTGTACTGTGAGTTAACTGTTGTCATTTTTTTTCCAGAGCCTCTCAGTTTAATTAGTCTTTAATTACTGGTTCATTATTCTCTCAGTAATCTGCGTTTCATTCACATATTTAATAGCCATCAGTATTTAAGTAACTTAAGGTGATCTCTTTGTACATGAATTTGAAGCAGAGATATTAAAGCAACTTAAAGTAATGCTGAACTTAGCATAATTTGAAATGATTTTTTTAAGATGCAAGATTTCCTTTAAAGAAGTATTTCAGTCTGATTATTCTGGAGCTGCTAAATAGCCTCTGTAAGTGATAATTTAAACATCATGGTTTACTTCTTGCTTGTGTGAGTTTTTTTGGCTCCTGTGTTCATCTCCTCTCTTCATGCCAGCACTAACAGGGCTTCACAGGATGTGCAGATCTACACTGGGATAACAACATCAATCAGATGTCACGCCTCAGCATTTCAGTCACCCAAATTCAGCTATACTTCCCCTAAAGCACAACTGGATGAACATATTCCAATTCTATTTTGATTATCTACTCCTTCCTGGACCCCTGCAGGTTCTTTCTTCTGAAATAATAAAGATGAGACAATAACAGGGGCAGATCTGGGACTTGATGGAAAACATCTTCTAAGTGCTCTGGTGGTAACTTACAGCTCAGAGCCTGGTAGAGCTGCAAGATTTGAGGTTAGGAAAAGTGTCAGAGTGCTATGGGAATAGTGAGTTTTTCAGTTCAGTAATTTTTTTCCTGGTGAGAATATTTAGTCAAAGCCACCAGGCAATTTCCAGCTGAAAGACTACCCTAGATTTGGCAACCAACTTGATGATTTCTGTGATCTGCCTGAAAACACATATTATTGCCTGAAAACATGCTAGATAAGATGTGTTAGATCAGACTTTGAAGTAAATAAATGGACAATTTGTCAAAATTTATGTAGGAGACACTGTCTTACACTGTACTAGAGATATTTCAAATAAAGGATGTTTCCTTCATTCCTTCTCCCTTTCCTTCTCTTAAGTATTTTAGAATAATCTAAAGAAAGCTCTGGAGTAGCAAGAAAATTTCTATTTAGGATCTCTGCAGACACTGCCTCCTCATTCAAAGGAGAGGAGAATTTAAGTGTCGGAAACTTTTGTCAGTAGAGCTTGTCTATCAATGTTTCTTTTTCTGAAGAATTCAAAATTCTCTAGAAGAAAGATTTCTAGACAAATTAATAGTAACTTTACATCCTGAGACAAAAAGCTAATAAACTGTTCACATAGTAACTTAAAAAGAAGTAAACCTCAACTACAACTTGTAGACTGTTTATGAAAGGACAGAAGAAATAAATTGCTCAGCAAAGAAGAGGAAAAGTTACTAAATAAGACCTGATGTCAGAAATATCGAAATCTTAGTGGTTGAGAAGGTAAGGAAAGACACAAGTGTGTCTTTCCTTACCTTCTCAACCACTAAGATTTCTGGGACAGAACTGGTCCCCATAAAAAAAATTAATTGCATCTTCTGACAGGACATAGAAAAAGTTGTGGTCATAGATATGCATTCATATATGAGGTGAGCAGTCCATGGGAATAAGCTTAATCCCTCCACTGGGCACTCACACCCAATTTTATATTATTCCCTTTGATCATTATCCTGCTGCAATGTGTAAGAAAAGAGTTTACTTTCTATAGAAGAGACAAAGATGTGGAGAAGGTTCCTGAGAACAAATATTTGTAGGTATAGATAGGGATCTTACTTTTTGCCTCACTACCTCAATCACACAGGATGTAAGCATGTGTAGATATAAATTAATTTGAGCTTTCAATAAGAGGAACACAAGATGGCAATCTTATCAGTATATTAGATCATGAATTAACGACAGATATTTCTCACAGAAATAGAGTAAAAAAGACAATAAAAAAATATCCAATGTGAATTCTTTTTGGCTGCAGAGACAGCTTGCTGCAAACCAAAACAAACCCCTGAACAAACACCACCATTTCTAACTGCAATATTTACAAGATACAACAGACAACGCAAGTGTGTCTCGAATCATGGAGAGCTTGCATCCTCAACATGGGAGGAGGTGAGACATCTGATTCCATAAGTGGCTTTTTCAGTCTGAAGGAGAGAGGTTAACATGTAAGAACAGCATAGCTGGTTCTTGGGAATACATCTTTATCCAAATGTAAATTCTATGGCAATTATAAACTGAAGTCAATGAGGTTAGAGTGGTTACAGTTGAGGGAAGAAATTAGATATAAGCTCAGAATTTCTATTTGTTAGGACAATGATGAAATGGTTCTACTGTAGCTCATTATTCAATTCTGTTTAAGAATTCTGTGCATATATTTTCCATGGCTAAACATAACATATCAAAATAATTTTGCTCTGTTTTTATGCAAGTTGATTTAATATAGTGCATTTTCTTTGACACCAGATTTTCAATAAACTTCAATCCAGCCCTGGGAATACCAAATGGATTGAAGGAATCAGCATCTCTATTTGAAATACTGTTATGCAGAAGGAAAAACCCAGGATATTTGATTTTCAATAAAACTTATGGTAAAATGCGAACTTCTATAAACTGATCCCTGGCTTTTTGAAAATAAGAGGAACCAATTTAAAAATATTAAATTGGAGTTTGAACTGGGGGAGAAGGAGGGAACCTTCTGGTCATTGTATAATATATGTATCAACAGACTTCCATAAATAGAATCCCAATATCTAAAATTAAATATATTGTGTACATTGGCATTTAAAAAAGTCATTGGTTTATTCTGTGCATTGGTGTACACCAGTCAGAGGCATGTACTTTGGATCTCTTATTCTCATTGTTGACTGCTGACTCGATGTAAGTGTTATCCAGGGCCCAGTGTTTTCAAATGAGATTTAGTATTCATTCTCCATTAGACTGCTATAGATGAGGAAAAAAATTGTAACAAGAATTTTTTGTGTATGAAAATGAAAAAAAAAACTGTTACTGTTTAGAAAGGTCTGTTGCAAGAGACTTACAGGAGTTCTGTAACTGTAAAAGATGGACCCTGCCTATGGAGTTGCTGATCCTTGATCATCACAACTTCTGGGTAAGCTACACACCAAATAAAATAAATACAAATATAATATTCGCTCACTTCTCTGTATGTCAAAATAATCTTGTGGACATAATTTTGAATCCAGGTATGGGAGGAAATATTAAATGGCACATTATATGAGGTTTTTGTTTCAGTTTTTGTTTGATTTCTTTGTTTTAAATACAGTAGAGTAAGCATACATCATAGATATTTGAATCTAAATAGAAGCAACCAAGAATATTCTGTTTCACGTTTTACCTGCTATGCCAAAATTCTCAGTTCTGACTTTTTTTTCAGATAGATTATGCTAGTATAAAATGGCTTTTATCATGACCTGCCTGGCTGCAAGGCAAAAGCAATTATCTACCCTGTGAAAAAAATAACCCAAAAAACCATAGTGAGGTAAAAGGCGGTTACTTGATTTTATTCATTCTCTTTATGTTGGACAGCAGATATAAGTGACCATAATAATTGCAAAGAGCTACTCATGGTAAAAGATGTCAGCCAAGGCTACTAATCCTGCTGGGATGAGAACTACAACAAAAAAAAATCTCATGTTTATTTGTTTGAGGCTGATTTAAAACACTTAAAAAATATTGTTTGTTTGTTCATTTGTTTCTTTAGTGTAGGTGCTTAAGTAATGTCTTAGGTCAGGGCCTGGATGTTTATCACCTAGGGTGAGCCCATCAGTGTCAATAACTAGCTTTCAAAAGTGCATGATCTTGAAAATTCATTCTCAGAACACAGCCCTTCTTGTGAATGGAAATGGTTTTTTTGCATGGGGTGAATGAAGCAGGAGTCTTGATTGTAGCTGTTCCAGAACTGTAATCCTGACTTGGTTCCTGGCACAGTGCTTGGCCTTGGATAACTCCCAGCTCTGTGCCTCAGTTTTTCTGCCCGTAAGGTCTGGAGAACAATGACTGACTCTGAGACCTAATGAGCTGTTTGTGTAGAACAGAGAAGATGTGAAGTGCAACAAGAACTGCCTAATAACTGTTTTAAAGAGAAGCTTAGTGGAATCAAGAGAGCTTTTGTCCCATGTATTCATCTGTACTTGTTCCTCTAGATGACCTAAAAAGGATTAACAGCTATTCCTAGGTTAATTGGCCTCTGTGGCATCTCTTCTCTAGTCTGGAAGGGATATGCTGCCTGTAAATCCAAATCCCCAGATGCATTTTAGCAACTAATATGGTAAGTGAATCAACTGGTTTTTATTAGTTTTTCAAGCAGTCTGATGGATCTTAGTCATCTAGAAGGGCCCAAATCAAATGACAGCTGCTTTTGCATGTTTTCTCTGCAGATGTCATTTTAATTACTGCCATCAGTGTTACATGTACCTCCTACAAGCTAATACTGTAATTCTTCAGCTGCAGATTTTCAAGCATTTCTTGAAAAAAATACTATCTATCTGAGCTTAAGTACTTGTGTGGAAGATTAAAAATAATAATGAAGCATGTCCTATAAATCAGAATGTCATTCTTCAGAGTGGTTGGAGGATGGCAATACTTCTGTCTGTTGGGCAGACAAGAGGAGTTGTTATCAATTACTTTGACATGAATTCACTTCATAAGACCATCCAAAACAGTCCAATATTCATTGATTGTATTATTTGAGCAATTGTAACATCCTTATAAAAGCTTACAATAACAAAAAATATTGCATTGGAGAAAATAAATGTTTTCAAGTGAAGTTAGACTTTTAACTGCTTTTAAATAGCTGAATCCTAGTCTCATTTTTTAGTGATTTAGCCAAAATTACCATGTCAGTATGCCATACTACTAAGAGTTGTCAAACATCAGATGCACTGGGGCTTGAAATCACATTTTTTCCAAACCTGTGAAGCTGCCATTCAAACATTAGTCTGTAAAACTTGTGATGAAGAAAACGTGAGGCATAGATTGTCTATGAACAAATCTATAACATTTCAAAGGGGGAAATCTTGGAGGATGCAGCAGACTACTAAGACAAGATTTAATACTTACAAGATACAACAGTATGACTCATGCAAAATTCATTTTAAATAAAGTATTTAATGACTGGAAACAGCTGTAACCTTGATGACACTAAGTGTTTTGGGACTGCAGAAGGATAGTATAACTTGTTCAAAGACTCACAAAGCTGGTGAAGGGGATGAAGCTTAAGCCCTGTGAGGAGCAACTTAGGGAGATGGGGGTGTTTGGGCTGGAGAAGAGGAGGCTCAAGGGTGACCCTATCACTCTCTACAACTGCCTGAAAGGAGATTGCAGCCACGTGGGGATTGGCCCCTCCTGCCAGGCAACCAGCAATCAGATGAAAGAACATAGTTTTAAACTGCATGGGGGAGGTTTGGGTTAGATATTGGAAAGAAATTCTACACAGAAAAGGTGATTATGTATTGTAAATGTTACCAGGGAGGTCATGGAGCCACCATCCCTGGAGGTGTTTAAGAAAAGACTGGATGTGGCACTTGGTGCAGTAGTTAGCAAGGTGGTGTTTGGTCATAGGTGGGATTTGATCTTAGAGATCTTCTTCAGCTTAATTAACATAAAAGATACCCTTAACCATAACTATTCATGTTAAGAAAAAGGACTGTCTTTATGTTTCTATTGGATTTCTCAAGTAAGCTTTGTATAGATGGAAGTAAGTGATTTTATTACCTCATTTTGTTTTACCGCTACACCCAAACAGTAAAGGTTTTATCAAGGAGTTTAACCCCTGCAGTTATTTTAGTCTTCACTAGATCTTGCTTTATGTTATCCTTACCCCTAGGATTATTATTTATATCATTTGCTACAAATGGAACAGGGACGTCTAAAATGTATTCATTTGAAAAACTGCATAAACAAAACACACCCACAACTGAGAAATTCTGTGTATTCTTTAGTGTTTCAATACAACAAACTAACATATAAACTACCTGTGAAGAAAGCAAGCATTCAATATCACTCTATTTTCAGTGATGCTAATAATAATAGTCATATTTATGCTGCCAGTGTTAGAGTTCTCCTGAGCTGGTCTGGGGAAGTGGGACAAGAAAAAGTCATACCACCATGTCTAAGATGTTAGTTTGTCTTTTACTGTAGTTAAACAGATTTGTTTTCTTTTTCACTAACATTACTTACAGCAAGTTTCAGGTAAGACCTATATAGAAAATAGATGAAGTACATGGATGAGACAAAAAGATGCAGTGGTGTTATTATTGGAAGATAGAATACAAACAGAATTACCTTATAGCAAGAAGCAGAGAGAACATCTGCAAAGAGGACAGCATCATACGTATATAAAAATAAACATTAAAAATACAGAGGTGCATACAGACACATAGAAAATCTTTTGATATATATAAACCTGGTCTTAGTAACAGGGAAGGTTTTCTTCTATGTGCAGGGTTGGCTGTAGGAAAGCACTGGGTTTGTTTTTTAAAACCTTTTTAGAGAACAGTAAGAAAATGATGGGAAAAAAGTAATATTGCTTTTTAAAATTGATTAATTCTTTTGTGATTCTTCAGGTGCATTCCTCTTCTTTACACTTTACAGTATAAACAGAGAGTGAGAATTAACCCTCTTTACCTGTATACACCTGATCAGTTTTCATTGGGATGTATATCCAGCAAGCTTTTAGCTGATGAACAAGCTTTTAAGTCCTAACAAAATTTATAAGACATTCAGAGTGAGAAGATAGGATTCTACTAGGTGTATACATGCACTTAGGAACTTTAATTCTTTCATTTTCTGAGAGAGAGAGAGAGAAGGAAGATTGTCCATATAATATCAGAAGCAACACCAGCTTGAAAATCTGAGAGAAATGTGATGAACTCATATGACAAAACATTAAATACAGAGAATCCCCCAAGTGATTATTTCTACTCTGGTTGATCATAAATTATTTTATGATGCTGCTTGGCATGTGACTTATCACAACATCCCAACACGATCCACTGGAAATAGCTCACTGCAGTATAATACATCAAAAATGTAGAAGCACAGGAGGAAACTGATACATCTCACCCTAATGAAATACAGATTTTGTCTATCCATTTTGTTAATTAGCAAAGTACCTCAGATCTAATTATGAATCTATCTTTAATATGTTTGCTTCACCCTGCACATCATGGGCATAGCATGGTAATTATGCTTCATAAAACTAAATAGAAGTTATGTCCTCTGGTGTTTGACTGCAGAATCTTTAACTTTGTGTTTGGGGATATTTTAATTTCTGGAGTAATTTTATAAAAATATTACTTAAATCAATCCTCCTCTCTCACCCTCACTTTAGCTTTTGAAATTACATTATGAATGCTTGATGATAGAGTATATTTTATCTAATGTATCTTTAAAACATCTTCTAAACCTACATTTAACCACAAGATTGACAAGACTGTTTTGTTCTCATCTGAACTGCCCCACAAAGAAACAGTCCTCATTAGCAATCTCCTTAATTAAGGAAACATGGGGGACAACTGTTATGCTTCTTCAATACTTAGAACCTACAGGCTGGAGGTCAGTCCAGGAAGACATTTGTAATGTGGAGCACTGTCTGCAGGTAGTGCTGTGCTCTGGTGTATGCAGAGACCTTGTGATGAATGAATAGGCTTGGGGTAGAATAAGATGCAAAATATGCAAAATACTTAAAAGCAGCCTAGACAGATATTTGTTTTAACCTTGATAGTGCTGTATCTGTAAGTAGGGAGAAGAAAAATGCTGACTTTTGGTCCTGTTTCTGGAAGGGAAACTGAGCTTGGAGGCAGGGATATAGCTGTGATGCAGTAGGATAGACAGCTGG
This sequence comes from Molothrus aeneus, assembly GCF_037042795.1. Taxonomy (NCBI): domain Eukaryota; kingdom Metazoa; phylum Chordata; class Aves; order Passeriformes; family Icteridae; genus Molothrus; species Molothrus aeneus. The sequence goes on from NC_089648.1 coordinate 100,630,575, forward strand.
ACACAAAGAAAAGGGTCATTTTGGGTACTTAGCCAATATGACTTCCAATTTGATCCCAAGTATCTCCCAGCATTGAGCAACACATTAAAAAGAGGGAGTAATGAAGAGATAATCATCACTTGAAGAACTAGAAATAGAAGCCCTCTTTTTTGCCTCGTATGTGAAACACTAGAAGCTATGTTGCATTTTAAAACTCCCTAGAAATAAGGTAGACCTGGCATGATACCTGGCAGGGAAGACTGGGATGTTAGGAGCAGGACAGAAAAGTGGAAAAGGGCAGTACAAAAATTTGTCTGAAAACTCACTGTAGGGAAATGACAAACTGATTAAAAGTATAAATGCTGTGGGAGCATTTGACTGAAAAAAACTTCAAAAATTTTAGATAATATAATAGCACTATTATATCTGGAAACTTGAAAACAGAGGCAACAGCAGAAGTCAATCTCATGTTCAGAGCAGTGGCAGAATGTAGAACTCCCATTGTCTCACACTCTGAAGAATGAGAACCTCATTTCTCCTACTCATTCCTTATAGTAGAAGGACTAAAATGTATTTACAAAAGTTTCTCTTGACTCCATAATATCTCTTGCCTATTTATACTTCAGTTATAAATAAAGAAAAGACAGTGTGGCCTAATTTAAAAGGATATTTTTCTTGCCAGAACAGTAAGATGATGAGCTATTAAATGGAGAACAAGGAAATAGTTATACAGTATGTTAAATACAAGTGAGACAGCTATCACATTTCTATTCAATACTTGAAAATATGCCCACCTTTTCTTACACTCATCCTTAAATAGCAATTCTGGCATAATTGTTCTACTACTACATGTAGATTGCTAGTGTATAAAAAATTTTAATCTATGTATTCATGCATTTATGATAACAGCTATTAGACAAAATTAATAAGAAGTCGGTTGCTAGTACCCACAGGATTTAATTGTTATTTTCAAGGAAGAAGCTGCAAATTTTGTTTCTGGCATTGTTCCTTGATCAATTAATTCTGTTTCTGTTCAATTCTGTATTTTTATATGTAAGTGGCTGTATCTCATTTTAAGAATTGTCTTTAAAAGATAATGAATGCATGCATAGAAGTGGAGTTAGTAAAAGAGAGGATAGCATGCATATACCTTGAGATACTGTACTTTCACTGAAAATACTCTTTGAATTGGAGCATCAGCTGTAATACAGGGTTTGTATGAGATTATTGCAGTTCCTGCCTGCCCTTAACTAGACAACAGGTACTTCATCTGTTGATTTCTAAATTGACTTTTGATGGGATAGTGAATGTCCTTTTGTCCTTTTTTCCTCAGGACTGAACTTTACAGTGGAGAGTAAATCTGCCTTGGACCAGAGACAGAGCTCAGCGATGTGAGTGAGAGGCTAGAAGCCAAGACAGAATCTGCTGTTGGATGGTGGAGTGGGAAGTGAGTTCCTGAACTGAGAAGCCTAATCCTTGATCACTCTGAGGAAACACATCAGAGTCCTTCCCTACATAATTGTTCAATTTTGGTTTAGAAAACAGTATTCTTGCCTTGGCATTGTACCTTCTCTTTATACCTACTATCCCCCCTGGATGGCTGCCTTTTAATTTCACTACCCAGTATTAAGAAAGACTTGCCTAGTAGATGAACAGCTTATACTGCAGCCAAAGCAAGGGTCTATTGCACACCCAAAACCAGAAGTACACTAAGCAGGATTTAAGAAATATTAAGTTTCTTTTAAACTTAGACATAAGAACAGTAAGTTACAATGTGTAAAAACATTTTTGCACTCTGTAGCCCTGTAAAAATTGTAATGCTTTAGGAAATAAGCTTCAGGTCTTCAGCTGAATGTGCCCAGGCAAACTCTGCATGGCCCCAGTTATCATCTGTTAGGAGCATTACCAATTTTCCATGAGAACTTGTGATGTGAACAGGAATTTGTTACGTGGTATTTCTTGCCAGGATGTACAGTTTTGAAAGCACAAAGTATTTAAATGTTTGAAATATGGATATATCTTCAAAGAAAAGTCCCCAGAACTATAAGCAACTGCACATGGACAATTACTGCTCACTGAAAATACACAGCCTTTAAGAAAATGAGGAGCCACTGGGCAGGGAAGAAAGAGTCAGGCAGCAGGACAAGGAACTTGCCATAGCAATCTCCTTGAGCACTCCATAGATCCTCTGCCACTGCCAGAGGCCCAGGACTCATATGTGTCAAGAAACTCAGACATTTTACAAAAGGGAAAGATCCCAGACATTTTGCCCACATCAGTGTAGCCCATGGAAGGGCTCTGGAGCCTGCTCCCTACGCTAGGGTGAAGCTGACTGCTGAGGGGACAAGCACTGCAGGACCGAGGGCTCACACTGGGGGTTGAATGTGGCTGCTAAACACTCACTACTTATAAAGTCTACTGAGAGCAACTAAAAGTGACTAAGGACTAAGCATTAGTATGAAGGGCATCAAGTTGAATGTCAATCTAGTTAAGTTTTTCTTTGGAGTTCAAACTGACCAGGCTTATCAGTGTTATAAACATCACAGAGATATTTAGGTGTCTGATACATCCCTGTACATATATTCAGTTGCTGCTATATCAGTTTGTTTATTAAAATTATTCTTTTCAATGGTTTCAGCCCTACATGCTGTACTTTTAAAACTGATATCTGCAAGATTTTACTTCATATCTGACCACTGTCTTCATATTGCAAAGATAAAGAGGCCAAGTCTCATTTCCTTTTTTTATGTTAGAGCTACAGGCAAGTATCAAGGAATCTGAATAAGCTCTGGTCCAGGGCTAAGCAAACTGAAAAGGACATGAGAAACTATGACACGAGAAATCACTGGACACAACAGATAACAATGTGGGAGGATGCCAAAGGTTACAGTTAGCACTGTGAGGACTTTGAGGGACGCCTGGGTTTCAGAGGTGGTTAAAGAGGAGGTGAGACCTGAAGCTAAACATCATGGACAACTGGAGGAGAGCATTGTAAACCTTTCAGGGAGGACAGCTTTACACACTTAGACAGCAAAGATAAACAGCACTTAGACTGTCACCCTGGTTTTTTAAGATTTTCTAAGCCTTCTGATGCTGACATTCTTGTAGTGAACTTTCTCACACACTTACTGTAAATAACTCATTGTTTTGCATTCCTTTATGGAGGAGGAGAGAGTTGATGGACTGTTGGTTTGACCAGTGTCATGGGAGAGGTGTCACTGTCACTCTCCAATCCACTGTTAGTTTTGGAAAACTACAAATGATGGAGTCAGAAAATAAACTACCCTTTTTCTTCACCTTGAGAACAGTGGTGTGAGCTTGTGTTCTTTCGTGTCCTATAGTGACACTTAGACTGCCTTGTTAGTTGAGCATGTAATGCTGAGATTACCAAGTTAGCAGAAAAAAAGTGTCAAATTTAACTATGGATCTTTCTCTAGCAAGACTAAGCTCAGTGGAGAAAATAATTATCAGTAATTATTTGGGATACTGATGGAGTGCAGAAATGATGGTGAAGAGGATGGTAAAGTAATAGGAAAAAGGGCAATAAAATACATAAATGATGTGCTTGGGTATGTCCAGGGATATCTCCTGTACTTCACTGCAGCTGGAGGAGGACAATAGAGCTGAGTTGTTCCAACCATAACACATGTTAATTCTGCTGCCACGATCAAGAGGAGCTGGGGTCAATGGAGTGAGGTGCTTTCCCTTGCTAGCAAGGAAAAACCCAGAACAGATGAATTGAGCAACCTGATAGCACACTCTCAATACCTGGTGCAGGCCTGAAAACATCAGCGTCATCCTAAAGATGTTTTGACTGTTTTGGCCTTGTCTGCCTTGATTACATGTCTAAAGCACAATTTTGCTAGGCATTCCTCACTGAATTTGTGTTTCCTGGATATGGTAATCTGACTTACACACGGCACCCAAGACATGTTTTACAATGATAATTCATACTTTTCCTTTCCCATTGTACCTACTTGAATTTAAGTACAAACATAAGATGTTTGACTTTTCAACTAGTATCTCAACAAGCACTATAAACTCAAGGGTATATTAAAATATAACATATGGTGATCTTCTGACATCCATTACCAAGTTAACACATAAGATCCTGTTTCTGCCATAGCACAATAGCTCTTCCAGATATGGAATTATTCAGGAGTTAAGTAATTCTAAAATTTCTCATGTCAAAAATCAAGGTGAACTCACCTAGGCTTTTTTTACAAAAAAAAAAAAAAAAGGTTAAACTAAGAGTAAACCATGGAGTGAAGGGGAAATGCCAAAATTCTCCACTACCTATATTTCAATTAAAGATAATAAAGAGGTTTTAAGAGAATAACACTCCTCCTTTGAAGGACAATGAGTGTGAGTGTACATTTCCCTTGAGAAGGTTTTTATTTACAATCTGGTCATATCGATCTTTCAGCAAAACCCTGGAGCAGTAATTATACTAAAAGACAAAGAAAGTGAACACATATTTACAGCTAGTGAACAGTATGATAGACTTATTCCAATCTCCAGAACATTTTGTAAAAAGGTTTATGGTGAACTCTAAATAGTTGTTCGTACTGTGTCATGAACAAAAAGCATATATGCTACCTCCTCAGAGCACTCACTATATCATTTGATTTATCATGAAAACACCAGCTGGTGAATTTGCGACTCAGACACAAAATTCAGAATTTGTTTACTCTCATTCCAAACTTGAACTTTTGACTGCATTGCTTTTTTGTTATTAACACAATATAAACCCCCACAGCCCCGACATTTGCTGAATAGGTCAGATTCTCTCTGGTTAATTTGTTATACTTCAATGAAACATACAGAAGCTTTTCAGTGCTATCATGAAAAACTAAGTTGCTTTTTTAAATATACATCAGCTTGCTCCAGATTCAGTGTAAAGACAAAGTAGAATCCTTTAGCATATGGGGAACATTTTTCAGCCAAATAATTGATACCTCCTTGGGTTAAGAGAGGTTGGTATGAGATGAAATATAAAATGTTTGCAAAGGTCTGTGAAGATCAAGGCATAGAACCAGTAAAATAAGATTTTTATTAGTTCTTTTATAAAATATATGTTTTCCCACATACCTAAGACAGATGTTTATTCTATATGCTATGCTGTGACCCTTTCAAAACATAAGAATCAGACTCTGAACTTGAGTTTTTACATAACACCTTAGATACAAGTACATACTACTTTTTCCCAGATCCCTTTCCTCAATATTACTCACTACCTTTGCTTAAATAAATAATTAGAAAAGTGTAGTAGTTGTTCTGTGCTTTAATCCTTATACCTGCACATCTCCTCAACAGTTCACCCTACCTATACAGACTAAACTTCTTCTGCCTTTTGAAATTAACAAAGCAAAATATTTCCCACTTCTGTGTCTTTCTTTTTTTCCTCCAACTCAGAAATGGATCAAGACCATGGGGTAAATAATGTAAATAAAAGAGAAAGCAAATAGTAACTTTAATAGTATGTACTTTCCAGTACATACCCCTGCAGATTTTGTAAGTATATAGAAAAAATACCTACAATTGCAATATATTTTTTCTTAGATGTCTAACACATCTGATTGCTCTTCCATTAAGACAAGATGTAGGAGGACTGGTCTTCCTGCTGAAGCACCCACTGACCCTTCCTTCCCTTGCTTAAAAAACTTGTTCTTTCTTTTCCATGTGCCCTTCTGTCCCATCATGTAGTTGGATGTTGATTTCCTACTGTAGAAAACAGAACAGAGCTCAGTGTGGCAACAGTGTGTCCTGGTTTCTAGAGAGCTTTATCTCCTCCGTTATGTGACATAAAAAAAAGGATGCTGAAAATTTCTAATTCTACGGTAGCTGTAATGTTTCCTTAAATTAATACAGATTTTGAGGTGGTGATTGTTAGTTTAAGTGGCTTTGGCCTCATTAGAATATAATGAATTTTCAAGGTTAGTACTGTATCATGTAGGTAGTAATAATAAATAATTTCCTTGTCAGCAGGGAGTCAATGAATATTTTGGGACTCCATCTGCAGACTATTTGGCTAGCAGGAATGCACTCTACATATACTTTGCTATTGATGTGCCTGTAAAACTCCTGTTAATTATAATGGGGATTTATAAATGGACATCAAAGACCAGTTTGTGAGCTCTCTGAAGCCCTGATCCTGCAAAGACTTATAAATGTGTTTAATTTTCACACTGTTAGTAGTACAGTTGAAATCAATGTGACTTAATATTAGCTGCATGTGGAGTGTTTGTAGGATTGGGGACTGGTAGTGATTTTATATAGAATTTACTTAACTGGCTCCACTAAGTTTGCTTGTTGTGATTTGCATTAAAGTCAGAAAATTATGATCTGAAGAGGGCACACAATTCTAATTCTAAATAGATTTGAGATCACTGAAAAGATTTACATTTTAAAAAAAAGACTTTTGGACAGCAGAGGTATTTAGAGGGGTAATTGGGCCACATATAACACAAACTTAAGTTATGTAAGAATAGAATAATTTACAAAATTTACTTATGGTTTTACAGAAAGGTCACAAAAATATTAATTTAAAACATCTTCGTTCTTTTCATAGGTATTACCCAAAGTTTTTTTTTTTTTTTCGAGTTGAAATGTAGTCCTAGATTTATTAAATCTGATCCTGTAGAATGCATTCTGTGTTACAGGCTTTTTTCACAACAGAATTTCAACATGACTTATTTAGTTAGGAGAGTCAATAAAAAGATCAGATCTGACCTTTTTGATATGAACACTGCTTGCTACCATGCTTCTCTAATAAGCAGAAAGTATTAAATAAATACCTGCATCAGAGAGCATTGGGGGCAACAACATGGAAACTTTTTCACTTAAGAGCCCCTGCCAATCTACCTTTATGAAAAAGAAAACATTCCAGACAATTAAAATAAAAAAACCAAAAAAAAAAGGAAGGCAAAAAGGGAAAAGAAAAATTAATAAAACAAAATGCATAGGGTTGAACAGAAGTATTCCTCTGCATTTGACATTTTAAAATCAGGGACTTCAAAAAATTAAACCTCTTCTCGTATCATAAGATGCATGGGGGAGAAATCTAAGTGGGCTTCAATTTCTCAAACAGTGGAGGCAAGGCGTCCCTTTGTCCTTGCTCGGTTAGTGCATCCCTGTGCTATTTGTCTTTGTCAGACCTATGCATTTGAGTACCTGCACTCCTAAGTCCCAGTTTGGGCTCTGCTCTAGTGCTAAATGGATGCGCTGTAGGATATTGACTACTGCGAGTTTGACAAGGCTGCCCTTTTGACAAGGTGAAAGAGGTCATTATATTCACCTCTGGGATGCAGCCAATATAAATCTCATTCTTAAGGAGACACAGCATGTTCAGAAGCTGAACCACAAGTCCAACAGCCTCCTGGATTCTGCCTAAGCAACACAGATCTTAAAAATTATTAAAATGAGGTCAGGGTCACCCAAGTATGATAGGAAACAATCAATACTGTTTATTGTTCTCTGTGGTATAATGTGTGTATCTAGGACAAATACAGAAGATGGATCTTGGGGCTTTCTGTGACAAACAAGTGTTGCTGTTTGAGGGGAAAAGCGTGAGTGCCAGAATGTCAGCCCATCCACGGGGGAGATGAAAACATATGCAAATGAGCAAACCTCTACAAACCAGTGCATTTCTTAATCTTCTTCATCTGTCCCACCCCTTTTTATGGTTAAGTGAGTTGTTGCAGCCCTAAAGCTGCAGAAATCCTAGCACAGTTGCCACTAGAGACTGGGGCTGAATCCCAATGAGTGGAAAGCACTGATTAAGTGACAGAACAGTCTTTTCCATTCCAGTAACTCCAGTGGTCAGGCATTGTGAGAGCAAGGACTTTGAATGTCATTGAGCTAAAGGAGCTTTCATACTCATTACCATTCTTTGCATATTCAGCCACAAGGTGTGCCCTGGGCTTCATGGCCTCCTTAATGCTCTCTTCAGGCTGCACAAAATTCAGAGAATCTCACTAAAGAATCCCATATGGCGCCAAGGAACCTGGCCCACTTTTACAGACTGCTGGCAACTGAAGATCTGCTACAAGGAAACAATTTTGATGCCCAAAGGACAAAGCTGACTCAAACACAGCAAACCATATATTATCACTGCTAAAGCTTTATGTTGCAAAAAGCTCAGAAACACAGATAAATAACTACTTACAGAACCATAGAACCTCTGAAATATTTGCCAAACAAATACTAAATTTTAAGAAGCTTCTTTGCCTACCTGATATTTACTATTTAATAATTTTCTGCATTAGAAAAACCATAATCCAAACTAACTATGAAAGTGCCTAGATTGTTATTTATATAATGCATCTCTCATAAGCCCTCAGCAAAACTGACTGTTTTTGTGAGAGACTGTATATCTGTGATTCAGACTCCTAAAATCTTCAATATATATTTATTATCAGAGGTGCCTATTGCCTTACATTTGTGCTTATCTTGCCTATGTGGCTATTCTTGGCAAATTGTGGCACATAATCTATTTCCAATATCTCTACATTAAGTCTAAATAATCACTACATAAAAGTTGGATGAATTATATTCTGAAGCAAATGTAGGTCTGCCAAAGAACTGATCTTTATGATACCTAATATAGTCTACACCACAAAATAGGATGCAGTCTCCAATGAAGCAAAAGTCTTTGAGTGTGGCCCTACTGAAAGAAAATGTCAGATAAATTCCAAAGATTCTTTTTAACACAAATTATCCTTTTTTAAGAAATTGATGGCAAATTTTTCTGCTAGCAGTTTCTCACATATCTCTCCCTTGTTTTAAAGGCACATCTGATGTGGAAGCCTGCTGTTGGCACTCTGCATAGCAATGAATTGATGGTTGTCTGTGCGGGATGCTGACTAGCCATACATTTGTCATATGTAGGAAGGTATATTCTTACCTTTCAATCAATCCCTAATAATTTTATTTTCCAGATCTTTTCCTTTTTATTTCCCTCATATTTCATGTGAACATCTGTCTTAACCTAAATCTCTAATATTTTCGTATGCATAGGAATAGCCATTTGTAAGAAACACATATATTTAAAATGTCCTCCATGTTTCTGCCTGTTTTGCAACTGCCTCCCTGAAAGGCTCTATGCAGGCTGCTGTCAGAACATCTTTCCTCAGCTTGTTTAGTATTCAGTTCACTGCTCGTTGGCTTAATCCTCTTCACTCTCTTCTATTAAAAAGGGGATTAAGCATTTCTAAAAATAAAAATAAATGTTGAAAAGTTTGAAAAGGTGATGCAAGTAACTGTGAGTGACTAGCAGTTGAAAGAGTTCAAACATTCTCTAATTAAACACCAGTGCCAAGGAATGAAGGAATGTTAAATGATCCTAGGAGTTGAGCTCTTCTGGGGCTTGTAAGTACTCACTGATAGAACCAACCTGCACACTGGCACTGGAAGAGCAGCTCTGTCCCTAAATTCTGACGGAAAGAAGGTGGGAAAGCTGGACAATATTTGAAAAGTGACTCAGTGGAAGATGGACAGAGTATGGTGTTGAAAGTTTATGGAGTTGAAAGTTTGAACCCATTCTCCTTCCTTTAACTTGTCAAAATAACCCCTGTAACATATTGCTCTAAGCTTATTCACTTCTGATCCAAGTGAAAACCAAGCTGCTCAGCAGAAAATTCTGGTAAAATTCAAACTTTATCTGCCCACTACAAATTAACTTTTTTCAGACCATAATCCTTAATTCTGCCCTCAACTTTGTTTGCAACATATTTACTATCAATCCCCAGAGAAAGTGGAAGCTTAGGGTATTGGGTTGTTAAAAAACTTTTAGAGATGTTGGTAGACATCTCTTCTTCCCACCAGATATTGGAAACTAGTGCTTTTAACACAACTGTAATTGCTCTTACACTGCACTCCCAAGTTCTTGAGTTACACATACTCTTCTAACACAGAAAACCTTGTCTCACAGGGGAAACTGAGGCAAGATAGGTGATGACCCAACATATGGGGATTTTAGCCAGTTCCATTCAATTACACCTCTGCCTTTTTCTGCAATTTACCCACTTTGGTGTTGAGAAGAAACAAGGTTTCATACCCTCTAGTACATTGTGTGTATTTTTATTTGAGTTATGTTTTTACACAGATAGAAAAATAGGTAACAAACAAAAATAGTTAAACTGAAAATTAGTCCTATGAAGAAATCCCCACCCACTTCTCAGCAGTAGGGAGCACTTTTCTGTTCTTTCATCAGGAGAATACAGAATTTAATATGTGCATTTTTTAGAGATGGAGAACACTCTTTAATGCATAAATATAATACAGAATAAGGATTACTAAAGATTATGAGAAGGTATACAATGAGAAGATGAAGGCTTAAAATTTTATGCTAGTGAAGTGTAAAAGTCAGTGCAAGATGTACACTAGATTAATTTAAGACCCTTAGCTGAAGCTTAAAGAATATTATAAAGCATCTTTTAGAGGTAATTTTAAACTATATTCCTAAAAACAAATTATTTAAATCTATGTGACTTCAGAGAAGCATCAGTTAGAGAGAAGCTAAAAAGGCCTAACAAATAACAATGATGTTCTAAAAAGGAGAATATGAGAAAGAAGCAACATGTAGAAAAGGCTAGTCAAAATATTACATGAGATCCTCCCAATGATTGTGAGGTTACTGAAAAAGCCATGATCTGTTTGATCTGGAGTTTCTAGAGAAACAGATCAACAGCTTGATTTCTAAGACTGTGATAGAAGTTATGATGAGAATTTTCAATGGCATTTGAGAAACAGTTCATAATCTGTACCTTAATTTTCCTACAAAATATAATACTGTTTGATGAAAATTGTTCTGTCAGAAAATGCACTAGTAACTCAGTTAGTGCCATTTCCTTTGTTAACTACAGCCAAATTTTGAAATTCCCAGTTTTGTTGTGAAAATCTATATTCTTTGTCCAATCTTATCCCATCACCCTAGGAGAAACAAAGTCATCTGTTAAACTGAGTCTTTTTCTGTTATAATTTCAAAAAGAGAGAATTTATCCAGTGTCCTACTTGATGCCCATATTTAAGCTAAATCATAAGAACATAAATCAGAATCCCAAGCAACAGCCGTTCAGCTGACAGATCAGGTAGGAGGGAACACTTAGTCACAGTGATTAATAGGTCTTTTCAGGAAGTACTTAGATACCATGGTGATGGGTGTTACAGCAAATCCTCAGATAGTCCTTGATGACTTCATATGGTCTAATTCCTTTTTGACAGTAAAGGGAGGGTAAAAATTAGACTTCTAAATTGCCTGTTTGATATTCACATGGAAATAGACTGAACAAACTACCATGACTACAGGGGTCTAGGTTGAGACTGTCATTTTCAAGGACACTTGAAAGGACAGCTTCTAATTTCCTCAGATGATTTTGGAACTCTTGCTGAAGGTCTCATCTTGCAAGCTGTTATGCACAACTGCACATAGGTAAATCCCTTCAAATTTTTTAGTAGTTTATTGTGCAAGCATTAAGCTTTTATAGATTGAGGCTTAAAACAATAATAATTAAAAAGCCCTGGTTACAATCCTTAGGCAAAGAGGGAAATGTGCAGGGTTTTTGATCCAAAAGATGCCTATGCCTACAGGGAGTCCAATGCCTGGCTGCAGCCTGATAAAATCACCGTGGTCCCTGCAACCTCTTTTGCCTATGCCACAACTTCAGCCAAACCACTCTTGTTATTCTCATTGAAAGAATAATCAAAGACTGTGGGAAAGCAGTCATTACCTTAAGGGAGAGTTACAGCTGCTATTCCTCCTATCCCTCAGCAACAGGGAACGATTCTCATTTTCAGCACTGGTGAATATATTCAGTGCCCCAGAGATCTCCTTCCACTTTTCACTTTCCAATGGAAAGAGCAACTAATTCTAGCCCTTCCTCTCAAAGACAGAATAATTGTTTCCTATACAGCACTCCTAATCCTTAAAATTTTCTGGATTGTCACGCTGGCTAAAACAATACCTGCCATTTCCACTTTGAAATTATACTGTTGTAACATTTTTAGTATAAATTTGCCTAAAAAGAAGCCCTTTAAAGAAGAGAAATATTTTTAATAGGTTATCTTGAAAAGAATAGCATATTAATAAGACTATTAATTAGAGAGATAAAGAAATAAACTGATTTTTTAAAATTAGTTTTCTAAACAAATTAGAAAACTAAAAGCCTATTGACAGTTTGCCTTTCAATTTTAAAAATGGATTAATTTCTTTGGATACATGGCATTGTTGACCTGATAGATATAATAAACTGGCAGATTTCCACAGAAGTGAATGTAATTGTTGATTATCATCAGCAGTGGGTCTAACATTTACGTCTCAGCTGCTCTATAATAATTACTCTAGCAACACTTGTACAGAGAACCAACACAACCCTCCAATTTTATCAGAAAGCAAAAGGAATTACTAAGACTTGTGTTTACAGAAGCTCTGTGTGAACTAGAGTGCAAACTCTAAACTTGTAGTGTATGCTATAACATTCCTGTCTCCTGACAGACCTATCCATTTCCAAGGGTATTTGAATGCTGACACGTTATTCTAGGGTTTGTTCTGAAGGGTCAGATTGCATAGTGAAACATCAAGGAAGAAGGGATCACGTGAGAAATTCCAAAGTTTCTGAACACCAGAATTTTTACTGGGGGGGCATATCCTTTGTGGTAGTGGCTTGTGTTCTTCTCCAGCTGGAAATTATGATTTCAATCTTAGAGGTCTTTTCCAGCCTAAATGATTCTGTGAAATAAGCAGCTCCTCATTCAACAAACAGGACTCATAGGCTTTTGGAGATCACATATTTTGAATATATTTGGTCACTCATTCATTTGTTAAATACACCCCCTTCAAACTTCTATCTTTCAATCCATTCTATGTTAATTGCGCTTGGCAGGAACAGCTTTTCAAAATAGTGAAATGCTTGAGACTAGTCTTATCCTTAGGGCTCCTCACCTTAAGAAGAGTGGAGCTGCTTTTCACCACTGGAAAGCACAACTGTATGAGAAATTTTTTTCACAAGGGCCGAAATTTTCCATTTCTGTGAAATTATGCATTCCTGTAGGAAAAGAAATTTAATGTTCAACTCTTACCATGATTTTATGCCTCTGGTTAAAAATGTTCTCTGGAGGTCATCTGTTCCAACTCTCCATGCCTAGGCTGAAACAATTATATCTTTAGCACTGACAGGGGTCTGTCTAGTCTGTTCCCTAGTCCACAGTTTATGCAGACTCTTACCACTTTCATTATCAGTCTATTCAGTGGTTTGCTATTTTTAAAGTCAGAAATTTTTCCTTATGTCATACAAGGCTCTTATGCTGCAGTTTCAGTTCATGTCTTCTTGACCTGTCCTCCACACAGATAGAAAACAGATTGGTTTTTTTCACTTTGCAGAAGCCTTTTACATATTTCAGAAGTGGTATAATGTTTCTTTTCTGTCTCCCTGTCTAGACTAAAAAAACATAGTTCTTTCAAACCTTCTTCACAGGTCATGTGAGTAAGGTTTGATATTATTTCTGATAATTTATTACATGGAGTCATGTAGTTTGATGTCTGTGAAAGACCCAGCAGAAGCTGTACTAGCAGTAGAAGAAGGAAAATATTGCTACCTATATTTCATGTTTGGTTAATGCATTTCACTGTGCTGTTCTATACTATTAAAACTACAAAACATGTTTGATGTATGTTCTGCTAATGTTCCCCAGCTCTGTTTTTATAGTTAGGTAGTCAGCTGGATTAAGAAATATTCTAATCAAAAGGCAGAGCCTTGCATTTATGTTCATTGATTTTTTTCCTCCTTCCCAAATAATTATTCAATTTGACAAAATTGTTTTGATTTTGGACTCTGTCCTGCAATTTATGTTTACAACTTTGAAAATTATATGTTATGTCAATTTAATAAATCTCATTTCTGCTTCCATTGTCTAATATGTTGTGTATTGAAAAGTACTAGATCTCTGCTGAAGCATATCCTTCTATTTTACACTCTCTGCTTTCTATATAAGGTTTCCTATCACAATCTATACCAGGCTTATTCAAATAACACCATCTTCTATAAATTCGCTATGAATGATTTATTCCTGACAGCTCACTTGGGTCCTAGAAACATGTGAACACAAGATCACCACATTATTGAGGTTGAAAGGGACATTGGGAGGTCATTTAGTCCAGCCTCTGATCAAAGAGGGGAGGACAGTGAATTCAGACCTGGTTGCTTGGTTTCCACTGTCCATTTGAGTCTGGAAAACTTCCAAACACAGGAATCCCACAGCCTCTCTGGGAATTCTGTTCCAGTGCTTAATTACCCTCATAGAGTAGATCCCTTTCCTTATATCCTCTCAAACTTTTCTTGTTTCAATTTATTATGATTGTGTATTCTTTTCCCTCTGTTCATGGTGTCAAGAAACTTGGCTCTGTCTTATTGGTAGCCTCTTCTTATGTAATAGAAAGCTGCTACTTTCTCTCTCCAGGCTGAACAAGCCTCATCTCCTCTCAGATTAAGCACCCCACTCTCAACCATCTTGGTCACCTTCTGCTGGACTCTGGACTCTGTTATACTCTTTCTACTTTACTATAGGATCATAGAATCATAGAATATTCAGCATTAGAAAGGACCCACAAGGACCACAGAAATCCAGCCCTGGCCTTGCACGGGACCATTCCAACAATCACAAGCACCTGAAAGTGTTGTCCAAATGCTTCTTGAGCTCTGTCTGGCTTGGTGCTCTGACCACTTCCCTGGGGAGCCTGTTCCAGTGCCCAGTCACCTTCTGCATGAAGAATCTTTCTCTAATATTCAACCTAAACCTCCCTTGACACAATTTCATGCTATGCTATCATTGATCCTATAACTGGTCACTGGAGAGAAGAGATCAGTGCCTGCTCCTTTGCTTTCCCTTGTGAGGAAGATATAAACCATGACAAGGTCTCCCCTCTGTCTCCTCTTCTCCATGCTGCACAAACCAAGTGGCCTCAGCCACATCTCATAGACCCTTTACCATCTTCTTTATAAACATTTCTTGTACCAAGGTCCTGAAAAACAATTGCAAACTTCCTGATGGAGTCTCTTAATTGCTGAATAAAGGGCTCTTCCCTTGATCTACTGGCTGTGCTCTTTTTGCTACAGCTCAGTATGCCATGAGCTTTTCTGCCAGGGCACAGAGATGACTCATATTTGGCCTACTGCCCACCATGTCCTTTCAGCAGAACAGTTTTCTGGCAGTCAGTCCCTGGCCAAACCCTGACAGCAGGAGGTGAGTGTGCCTCAAGCACAGGACTTTGCAGCTGTCATAGCTGGACTTTATAAGGATCTTGTTATCCCACCTCTCTAGCCTTTCTAGATGCCTCTCAACTGCAGCCTTGGTCTCAAGCATATCAACTGCAGGCCCTGTCTCAAAGTTATTGACAAACTTGATGAAGACACACTTCATCTTGTCCTACAGGTCATTGACAAAGATAGTAAGCATGACAAATTCCTTATTTAGTCTCTGAGGAACTCTAACCAGTCTCCACATAGATTATGAACCACTACCTTTTGAGCATGATCATTCATCCAATTTTTTACTTACCTGGTAGTCCATTCATCTGGATCATAATTCCCCAACAAAGGCACTGCGGCAGATGAGATCCAAAGCCTTGCTAAATTCAAAATAAGCATTTTCCATCACATCTGCAGATCTAGGAAACTCATCATAGATTTAAATTGGGTTTATAAGAATAGGTTACTTTTGATAAATACATATGGGTTATTCTAAGTCACCAGAAATATTTCTAAGGGAATCTGCTCCCCTGGAGAGCTCCCCTGGGGATAAGAGAGAGACTGACTGACCTGTACCCCCTTTTTACATTTTCACAAGTGAGTTGAACATTTGCCTTTCTCCAGTCCTATTATATTATTTCCGAAATCACAAAATCAAAGCAATCTGTGAAAAATCAACACATTATTCAAGATCTGGGATCTGGGGAAAAGTTGAGTTGATACAGTGGCATAAAAAATTTCTTTTTGGCACAGGAAAATTCTGGCTTGCTCTTGATTCCTTTCCTAACACTCTATTTACTTTTCTTGACTGTCACTGCATTAAAGTATTCATATAACTATCTGTAGAGTCCCAAGGATGCATTCTGCTGCTTTAACAGGCTGCTCTGATTCCATCTATGAAAATCTGATTGGTTTTGATACTGTGCTTTGTTTTATATTTATCTTCACTGACTTCTGTTTGTCACTGGTGTCTCAAGTATTTGATTGCGTGAGACTTCTTCAGTCCTCACAGCTGGTTTTCATTTGCACCAGATAACTTTGTTTAATTGCAGATATTGACTAATCACTATCAATCTTTCTTTATGGGTCTTTGGCTAAATTTTCTTTGGTCCAAACAAAGAGTTCACTAAGATTCCACTCAAAAATATCATATATTTTAACATCTGATATTTAATTTTTCTAATTTTTTTCAATTTTTCTTTTAAACAGTTCCTCATTTGTATAGGAACTACTATCCCTGGTCTCCCTCTTGCAGAGTAGAACTGATCAAAATATACTAAAAAATAGACGAATTTTGAATGGAAAGCAGAGAGTATTGTGCATATGCAAAAAAGAAAAAATCCCACAGAATTTAGTTATATAATATAATTAACCTACTTATAATTATAGGCTTTATAGAAACCCTTCTATAAGAAATACTTTGGATTACAGGTGCAAATGTTCAGGTTACTAGATTTAAACTTTATTTAAACAGAAGACAAATTTTTGTTTCTGAAAGGTTATCGGATTATATCATTTCAGATTTTAAAAGCTAATGCAACTCCATATAGCTGCCCAAAATACTAAATTCAGAGTCCCAGATATGATATTGCATGAATCCTGATTTAGAGGTAAAAGCATTTTTTACTGAATCAATAATATCATCCTTTTTATATCAGTTCATGATGAAGTGAATAGAATTTTTTATTGACTTTAATTGGATTTCACCTCTAAATAGCTCTTAGAAGCTTCCTAGCCATGTAACAAAAGCAATTGCTGACCTTGTTTACCATGCTAGATATCATGAGATTTCAGTGCAAGGTGATATAACTTCAAATTTAAATTCAGTCACTGGATGTAGAAGGAACAAAGTGTTGCATTGACAAATGTGAGTAGGCAAAAAATGAGTGAACAAAAATGTAATACAGAACATAATGATGTTTTTTATTTCTCTCTTTGCTTTTCACTGTTGAAACCATACCTTAATCTTGAGATCTTTATTACTATAATTTGGTAATAAATCACACAGAATCTATAATGGTAATAAATTTTCTGACATTTTCTTAATGTTGGTGATTCTTAACTATGAATATTGTTACAATTACATTTTAAGTGCTAGCTCTGAGGATTTTAACAGGAGTGTCTTTCAATTTGAATGGCACACAAGAAAACACTGACTTGCTTTTGCAATGAAGATTTTGAGTTAATGAGTGAGGACGAATCACTGAAACTGATCAAAGAATCATAAAATGGTTTTGCTTGGAAGAGACATTAAAGATTATGTAATTTCAATCCCCCACCATGGGCAGGGACACTTCACTAGACCAGGATGCTCAGAGCCCCATCCAGCCTGGCCTTGAACACTTATAGGAATGGAGCACCCACAGCTTCCCAAGGTGACCTGTTCCAGACCTCACCACCCACACAGTAAAGAATTTCTTCCTAATATCTAATATAAATGTGGTCTCTTTCAGTTTGAAGCCATTGTCCCTAGTCCTGCCACTACATACTCTTGTAAATTGTCTGTCTCTGTGTTTCTTGCAGGAATCCTAATTCTCTTAGTCTTTCCTCAACAGACAGGTGCTCCATCCCTCTAATCATGGTGGCCTTCCCCTGGACTCTCTCCAACAGGTTGATGTCTTTCCTGTGCTGAGGACCAGAGAGCTGGATGCAGGGTTCCGGGGGGCGGGGGGAGGAGGTTCTCACCAGAGCAGGGCAGAATCCCCTCCCTGTCCCTGCTGGCCACACTGCTTTGGATGCAACACAGGATACATTTGGCTTTCTGTGCTGCAAGTGCACATTGCTGGGTCATGTCCAGCCTCTCATCCCCCAGCACCCACAAGTCCTTCTCAGCAGAGTTGCCTCTCAATCCATTCTCCACTCAGCCTGTATTTGTGCTTGGGATTGCCCCAACCCACATGCAGAACCTTGCACTTGGCCTCATTGAGCTTTATGGATAGGAAATCATTTGTCATCAGTCTAAATCTCAGATAATGGAGTCATGGCTGATGATGATCATTGTTGGACAAGGATTTTAAGCATCTCTGTGCTGCTTGTGAAGATGACAGCTGTCGATTATTTTTATGAGAGATACATTGCATACATCAAAACCTAAAGGTGCATTCTTTATATCTGAGTATTTTGGTAAGCATTTTATCTGAAATTTTTGTGTCTCATTCTAGAGCACAAAATTGCTATGGAAGTTTTATTTTTTCACTAAGCTTTACAAAATTAGCATAGATTTATACTGAGATACTTTCTATGACCTTAGAGAAATCTACTCGGGATCATTTGGTACGTAGATTTGCTGGCTTTTATTTAGATTCTTCATCCAGAGGTTCCTGGAACAAGCTTCTCAGGGAAGTGGTCAGAGTACCAACCAGACAGAATTCAAGAAGCATTTGGGGGATGATATGACGCTGGGAATGGTCCTGCATGGGACTAGGAGCTGGACATACTGATCCTTGTGGATGCCTTCCAACACAGGATATTCTGATTCTGTGAAAAACTTTCTATTTTTAAGAATATGCATATTTTGGTTAAGAACTTGTTAAATCACTCAGTTTTAGAGATATAGTTCTCAACTGCTAAATAAACCCCTCTTGCTGTGCTATATGAAATTAAATAGACATTTAAATACTCTGGAATGATTCCTTGGTTTGTCTATAAAGAAACACATTGGGTATGAGAAGCTGGTGTTTATAAGTTCTTTAAGCTATCATATGCTATCACTGCCAGAAACAATGCTTACCTTCCACACCTGCTCTCACTTCAGCTCTGTGCAATGAACCCCACTGGAGAACTGATGGAGCTGAAAAATAACTGTTTCCTTCTGCTGTGGAAGTTTTCGTTTGAATGGCTCTTGGTTCTGCCACTGTGAAGTCATGCCTGCTCAAGGGAGGATCTGGCACTGACAGGACTAGGTAACTCAGGGTGCTACTAGCAGGTCAAGCTTCAAATGAGTGTTCTCTTTTTTACTGAGTGGCTTTCTTTCATTTTCTCCATTCATTTTCTGCTTTATTTTGCAGGATTAATTAGCTAACATGGTGCAGTAAAGTTTCCTTGGTTTTCCACTCTAAATTTCTCTTAATGTTTTGTATTTACTTTAAAGTAATCATATTTGAAAGAAAAGTTATTGGATGAGGTATTATTCTTGAATCTCAGAAAATCAAGGACATGATTCCAACCCCGACATAGATGGAGGTGAGGGAAGAGGAAAAGGGTGATTGTGGGGGAAAGAGCCTTTGCAGCTGTGTAATCACAGCTGCATCACAGGATGCAGGAGACAGCACAGCTATTGAGTGTGAATGGTGAACCTGAGTGCCCTAAGCACACCTGCATCTCAGTGTGATAAGTACAGCACTCTTGGTTTTAGAGAAGAATTACATGGTTTTAACTGTCTAAAAGGTAGCTGGTGTATCTCATGCTGTGGAGGTGACACTGCTTCCCCTGAGTTTAGACTAGGCCAATAGCTTTTTGATGATTATGCTGCAAAGACACTCACAAATGGACCATTTGTCAAAATCTTATTCACTAGGAACTCAGCACAGGGTAAGTCTTACGTGAGGAATCAGACCTCTCGGACAAAAGGTGGCTCTCCAGACAGAGATGGGCACCCCTCACTGCAAGGATCCTTGCAGGAATGTCTTCAGCTGGATTGCCTGAGACTCCTCAACCTACTGCTCTGCTCAGTTCTTGCAGTTCATCCAGCACTGCTTCTGTGTGATCACCCCACCATAAGCAAGCTCCACTGCAACAGATTATTTCAAGCTGCAGACAAAACATCTTCTAATTCTCTTAACTGTCTACAAGAGACTGCCCCATTGGACTTTTCTACATACAATTTGATCAATTTTGTGGCAGGAACCTCCTGAGAGTCTCTGAGATAGCACATTTTTCCACCCAGGTTGTTAATCAACATATTTAAGCACAGAAATTGGTCTAGGCACTGTAGGGTTTCCTGGGGGAAATCTTCAGGGCAGTCTCAAATTTCCACTAGGAGAGCTTCTGCACCAATTAGTCAAATCCTTAATTGAAAGGGTGGCTAGAAGTTTGGTCAATCACTGTCTCAAGTCAGTCTATTGTCTAAATTACTCCATTATCTCCTCTATGCAGATGTATACACGGGGAGTTTCTGGATCACCCAAGGAGTTAATGACTTGAGTGCATCAGGTGTACACACAGGCACAGCCCTGTTTCTCAGCTATACCCCAATTACAACTATAGGACAAACTTGAATTTCATACTTATTTTTATACTTAAGTTCTATACCTCTTGCTGCAATTAAAAGCCAGGCAACCAGAAACTCAGTACCTCAGTAACACTAGCATTGCCTGAGGAGTAAGACTCTAAATTATAACAATTTTTTAACAGAAATTATTTTAAACAAGCCTTTTTTCTAATAATATTTTTATGCTTTTAACAGATTCAAATTGTCTTCATACATAATGCAAAGTGATTAAAAATAAATAGATATCCTCTAAGACATTTAAGACATGACCTATCTTCCTTGTGTAGTAATGGCCTAACTGAGCAATGAAGTAAAAGCACTTACACATGTGCTTTTTCTTCTCTTTAGAACACTTAATATTACTTCTACAACCTACCAAGCTCATCAGAATTTTTACATAAGTAATAGTGGTTGCTAACTCACAGTAATGTCTAACTTAAGTGAGAATAAACTCACTGAATTTGAAATGTCAGTCTAATGAACTATGAGTGGTCCTTCCTTTATTTGCATTTATCTTTTCGTAGGTCATAGTAATTGAAAGCCAAATGACTACACACAACTTATGCTGAAGGTATGCTGAGCACCATTTATGTCTCCATTCTCCTGTCAGAACAACTGAGCTCAACAAGGGTCATGGCTCTACAGTACTACTGAAACAAACCACCAGCTGATTACAGCTAGGAACATCCGAAAAAGGAGAAAGGAGGAGTAGTCAAGACATGTATCTTGGAAAAGTAATTCCTTGGACATCATTTTGGGACATTGCATCTGGTAACCTCAGTTAATAGGAGGTTATGCTTAATTTGTAGCTGAATGCTATAAACTCAAATCTATTTTAGTTGCATATCTTGTCCTTTGTCCTATCAATACCAATGTTAAGCTAAAAACAAGTCAGAAAGTGAAAACAAAACGAGTCTCCCCACTGTTAAATCTCAGCTATTGGACTGCTTTACCTACATCTTAAGAGTTGCTACAAATACAGGGTCTGGCACTTGGTGCTCCTAAATCACTTTGGAAGCTGTTTTTAGCAGGTGTTTCTGAAAGAAAAGCATCTTAACTGAGGTGTTGTTAATGCAGGCTTCTTAATCTCAAGACCTTATTCCTCCTTGCAGAATATCAGCAATTTCTACTGACTTTAAATAGAGGCAGTTTGTGTCCTGCAGGGAAGAAAAAGACCTAGGGAGCATTAACTAAAAAAGGTTTAACACAGAAAACTGTAACTGAGGTCATCTTAATTCAAATACTTTACACTGTGCTGGCCTTAAATGAACTAATTTGAGACCTATGACCTTAATGGAGGGATTTCTCAATTGACATACTTTTAGCTGATGCAAAGTCTACCTGAAATAGCCTTAGGAACTCTGCATAAGCATATTACTAAGCATATAACTACAGTAAATGTGAAATTCTTCTGGATTTAGTAAATTCAGATATTCATATAGAAATTCTATGTGGAAAGCTTCAGATTTTTGCGTATTAGTAAGTTTTTGAGTGGAAGTAAGGAAGCAATAATGAATTATGATGCAAGCAGAATAAAATATAAAATTAGAAACCTTTCCTGTGCCATAAAGAAAGTTATGTAAAATCAATGGATCTGTTTCTCCTGTCAACCAGAAGAGATCCTGAGACTGACCATTGTGTGTGCAAGGCCCCAAAATAGCAGCTAGTATGTGTCTGAAAAACTTGGAACTACCACCATCTTTACAAAAGATTAGGTTTACAAATATTTTTTAAATCCAAATCAAAGCCAGGGATCCAGTTAACAAGAATATAAATGATCAGAGCTTATGTTCAGCATTCAAACTTCCCCATATGATTTTCTCTTATCAAATATAAGAGGTAGCCATTTGCATGATGAAGGACAATTCTGTTTCTAAACTATCAATGTCCCAACCCTCACCTCCACCACCTCCCCCCCCCAAAAATAAAAGTCCAAATACAGGATTCCATGCAAAAATGTTCTGACTTCTCTTCCCACACAAAAATCCAAGACCTTTTTTTTTTATTTGATCAAGATTACTACTCTCAAAATTGTGTGTTAGGTTTAACTCCAGAGATTATACTCTTGTTCTCATGACTGCTTTTTGGGTTTAATGCAGTCTGTTGATTTTGGACTGCTGAGTCTGACTACATATATCAGACAAAGGGATTGGATATGTGCCTTCAACATCTCCTTCACTCACAAAATTTGCTTTGCAGAAATGACATCTTCGGTATTACAAATCTGAAGATATTCCCTTGCTGCTACATTATGTCATCCCAGAAGGATATACTTATATAAATGTGATAAAACAAAATACATTCTTTCTCATTGTCCAATCATTACATCTCAGCTGGTAATGAGTACAGAATGGTTGCAGTTCACTATCATTTATGGTATCTATTGTGGCTTCTCAGCCAAAGTCTACCAGCCTGCTTCCTCACAGCTATGGGGTGTGGTCAACATTGGACAGACAAGTGGGTTTCAGCTCATTCCTGTAGGAATGAGCCTATCCTGTAGGATAGGCTGTACTACCTGAGAGGGAGTGACTGAGCTAGAGCAGTCCCAGGGCATGAGAAGTTAGTATGGGGAGGGAGCTGCCACTGGCAAAAGGAGGGAATTGTGGCTCTATTGCATCCCTGCTTCCCAGGAGAGTTGGCAAAGCATTTTCCCTTCTCTCAAAGGCGGATGATATAAAACTTAATCTTGCCACAATAATTCAATACTAATTTTTCAAGAGTCATAAAAGAGAAAGGGACAAATAAGCACAGGAAAAAGAAAACAAAACAAAACATACATAACAAGTTTTAAGGAACTCATGCAAAATACATTTTCCCAATATACGTGCATGAAATGTAAGCAGACCCACACAGCTCAGGAATTTGTGCACATGTAATTCTGACTTCTATCTTCATATCAAGCATTTGGCATGTAAGAGCATGGACAGTTAAAAACATTTGGACTTTATTGCATTGTTACAGATGCTAAAACAATATAATACTTGGCAATATCTAAACAGAGCTTCAGTGCACGACTCCTGCATCAGAACCCTTGTAATGGAATGCTATTCTATATGCAGGTTTAGGACAGAAACAAACCAGAAATGATATAAAGTTCTGAATTCTTTTCCCACACAAAAATCCAAGACCTTTTTTTTTTTTTCATTTGATCAAGATTACTACTCTCAAAATTGTGTGTTAGGTTTAACTCCAGAGATTATACTTTTGTTCTCATGACTGCTTTTTGTTGCAGTCTGTTGATTTTGGACTGCTGAGTCTGACTACATATATCAGACAAAGGGATTGGATATGTGCCTTCAACATCCCCTTCACTCACAAAATTTGCTTTGCAGAAATGACATTTTTGGTGTTATGGATCTGAAGAAATTCCCTTGCTGCTACATTATGTCATCCCAGAAGGATATACTTATATTTTTTTTGTCTAATTTTCTTCTTTGATGTATTAGATGATTTCAATTTCTAGTTTAAAATGATACTTGCTTTATGAAAATTTCCTTCTTATAGTTTCATACACTTCCACCACACATAAATGCAGTGATTTTTCAATAGGAAAAATACTGAATTATGCATGTAGATACTGCACAGAACTTCACCTATAGTTTGAGAAATATAATCATTTTGAGAAATGATTGGTTAAACTGTTTTTCTCACTTTGTCTCTAAGATGACATTATTTTCCACCTTAAGATCTACACATGTTTACGGTAATGACTAATAGTGCATAGAACTGCTCATACCTCTGTTAACTTTTTTTTTTTCCACATAACTTCTTTATGTACTTACCTATTTGGCAATAAAAGGGGAAATTATTTCCACTGTTTGATGGTATACTTATGCTGCAGACTTTTGCCAGAACATCCATGTCAGTTGGGATAGATGTGGTGTCATTTGAGACTGATTTAGCTGTAGGAGCAAAGAACCTATCGTGTAGACTGCAATGGCAGAACCATATTTTTGTCCACTCTCTGTGAGAAAATGTGCTTTGCCAGACATAATAAAGATATGTAACCACAGTAAGAAAACCTTACTGACCTGATGTAACAGTTTAACTGTACTTAGAAAGTAGTTGTAGTTTTGATTTGTTTGGTTTGGTTTTGGTTTCAGTTTTTTGAGGATTAATTTGGATTGGGGTTTTTTGGGGGATTTTGTTTCATAGCAACTTCAGGCAGCTTTTCAATGACACAAAAATCCATGAAAACTCCTTAATGCTTCTGCATCTGGACTCTTCCCTGCAGTATCAGGTGAAAAAAAAACCAACATGTAAAGCCTCAGAGATTTAGTACATTTTCAGTTCTGGACTAGTTGTCTGCTGGATCCAGTTACTTTAGTAGATTTTTAGTCAGGAGTTTGGTTATAGTACGAAAAAGAGTGGAACACAGGTTGCCCAAACAAAAGTAAATGCTTGGGAAAAGCTCATAAGGAAAATAACTTGTTTGGTCCACCTGTGCAGTACGTGGTTTTTATGATGTTTATTCTAAATAAAATTACATAAATCCCACAATGTGATGCTGTTTCCAAGAGTATGATTTTCACTATCATTTATGGTTTTACAGGGACCTTAATCAAATACAACTTTCCTGAATTTATGTCTGTATTTGAGAATCAAACACCAAGCAAATGGATATTCACACTACCCCAAAAATAAAAATATAGGTGTTATGGCTCCCACTTTATTAAGCTTTTTATCAAACTCCTGGTCTGTCATTGTGTCAGCTGTACTTGGCAATGGAGGGAAATGTCGTGGCTGATACTTCAACAAGGAGCTCCTGCTCTGGGATACTGGGCTAGGTAAGGTCTTGGTCTCAGATAACTCAAATTAGTTCCCTCAGAAAATGATACTGGGATTTTTATACAAGAATGAGATTTTGCTAATGAAAAAACTGTACACTGTAAAGACTCAGATGAAAACTTGTTTCTTCAACAGACCTATGGTTTTTAATGTTTAGAAACATTAAAAATATCCTGAAAACTGGTGAGGAAATAGACTTAAAACCGCTCTTCAAGAAGTAAACTCAATATCTATTGTATTTTTGGAGACAGAGTACACAAAAAAAAAATACTAGACCTGAATCCAAAAGGTAAATTAAAACAGTGTTATTTTAGAGCTGCTAGGAATATTTTTTAAAAATATTTTTATTAAAAAAAACACAAACCCAGTACTTCTTTAGAAAATTGCTTTTTCACTATCAGATTTTTAACAAACCTTACAGCAGGTGTCTTTACACTTTTATTAGTTTATATATTTTCCATGGGGACTCATGATAATACATTCCTGATGAGATATTGTGGTTCAGACTTCCAAGTGCATTCTCTTATCTTATTGTGTTGAGTTTTTTCCTTTTCTTTCCTCATTTTTAATAACTTAGTTATGCACATATTTTGCCATTATGTCATACTCTCCTCCTGGTTCTGAGATAAAACTTTCAAGAACAACTTTTTATTATTAGTCTAGGTATTCTGGCTCTTCTTTATTGTTATTAAACTGATGAATGATTTTATACTCCATTTTTCCTTGAGATTTTTGAAAAAGTAGACATTATATCAGGTTGCTGAATTACAGGAGATACATTCTCTAGTATTATTAGGTGCCTAAGCACTTACCAATCACTATTTTCATCTAACTATTTTAATCTTCACTTGTATTAGTCTTTGCTTAATTTGCTCTGTCTTACCTTCAATTAGGTGCATTTGTTATCACAAAGGACTTATTTCTCTCTCTTCTTTTCTGTAATCCTCTAGGAAAATAATGACACTTATGCATTTATTGCCTTTGGGTATTTAAACATCACATTTTACCTTGCAAAGTTACAGCAAATAGAGAAGTATAAGTCAAATGTAGATTTGCTTTATGAATGCTGAGGTGGAAAATTTCTGTAACTTTTTTGACTATGTCATACAAGTGAAATGAAGATTGCTTTAAAGTAACTTTTGTGCCTCAGCTAATTTATGCTTCCTGAAAGACAACTGGATTTCTCATAAGCATAGAGAAGGATGCTTAATATTTCCTTTGTTTGCAGAGCAGCACCCTATATCATTTAAATTGACAAAATCTTAGAAAGCTTCACCCAGCTATTTGCACTGCCAACAAAAACTTAAAGCAAAGGAAATTTCAGGAAATTCTTTCAGTAGAAATATTTTCTTATCTTTGACTCACTTATTACCTATCACAAGGCTCATTTTGATCTTCCTTATTGTCTGAGGTGCTGTCCTTCAAAACAGCAGGCGTTGAAATTTATCATATAGCCAAATTCTTCCTTATATTCATACAGTGGAGTTAGTAGACATTTAATATAGAGGTACTTGAAGTGAAGCCTAACCCACATGAACCACACAGCTGCAAAATTGATTAATTGATTATAAGATACCATGTTGAGACAGTTACTTTATTCACTTCCATGGAAGAATGAGTTAGCTAATGGAAGATTAGGGTGAGCAATTATATTTCAACTACACAAACTGTTCCACATTTTGATACTGAACATCTCTGTGATTTTAGCTGTTGTAGGTCCCTTTTTGTCAGTCAGAAAAGTTACCATATCTAGCATTATAGAGATTGTTTTCATTGCATGACATTCAAGGAATTAAAGTATGACATGGGTTTTGCTTTGCACAAATCAGAGGCAGTATAGAGTCAGCCAGAAGGGAAGGTCTTGTGGGAAGATCTGCTGGACTGCTGCTGGAAGGATTTAATGCCATACTGTCCCTGATAACCTGAAAGGGGGAAATTCTGAATTTCTTTACTTTGTCAAGAACACTGGCAGAAATAAATGGTAATTTTATAAATTGTAGCTCAGGACAAAATGCCAGTCAGGATTAGTATAAAAATAGGAACAGAGTATGCAAAAGTCAAAGCATGTATGGCCTTCTCCTTTTCTCTTCCTAACTATAAAATTTTTGTCAAATCTTGTTTAGACATTAGATATTATATGTTTAATTGATCTTTTCCCATGGTGGATAATATATTTTGCTTCTGTTATTGTAACATTTTGAAGCTTTCAGTCTGTTTGTGCTTACACTTATAATCATAGTGAGCAAATACTGTTTAGAATCACAGGTTCTTCTCCAGAAAAAATGAATGCTAAAGGAATTTTGTCTGATATTACAGCAGATATATAGCTCACCTATCATGTCAATTAAAGATCCCCAGTTTTATCACTAAATACTAATCACAGAAATAATCTAGCAATGCAAATATAATGCAAAATAGTATATGGCCAATATAAATATGTATCACCATATAATAGGTCTGACACATGTAATTCTTTTTAAAATGCTGGACCCCTAATTTGCTTCCTTGATGTATAAGTATTATACAGCTTTTGATTATTTTGCTGCCTATTATTATTTTTCTGCATCCTTTTATTTTGGCTGGATTTGGTCTCATTCAGTTTACAGGTAAACTCTGGAAAAGAATTGACATTTATACAATATAAGATCATTTTTCACATCTAAAAATTATTTTAATGTAGTATACCTGTGTTTATGGGCTTTTAAGATCCTTTTCATCAGTAATTGAAACATATAAATTGAGAGTCTGTAAGTCTGTCTGCAATATTCCCCTTATGTAGCATTGAAAATTAAATGAAAAAATAAACTTATTGATTTTACTTATCTAACTAATCGGTAAACCAAAATTGGCATCTTGTGTTAAATTGGATACAGCTGATCAAAACTTATGTGCTTGTATAACTATCTTCTTTTTTTCCCCCACTTTCTTTTTGCTAAGTCAGCATTAAAAAAAAATAAAATGGAAGAATTTGATAAAAATGTTATAAAATCAAAATACAGGGCATGATTTTATTTATCTGAAGAAGCATTCAAGGCACTAAAGTATCTCCAGGACCAAGAGCAAATCCACAAGTGACATAATCCAGTCACAGCAATAGGTTGGCAGGGACAGTGTCACCTGAAGGACAGGCTCAGAAAGCCAAACATGGACCATGTGCAATGGACCAGGCAAGTGCAACCAGTGTCCATTCTGATTTTTAACTCCACAAGGCACCATCACCACACAGCTGATCTGGCACAAAGTGTTTCAAGCCAGATCTGTGCCTCCAAGAAAGTAGCCCTGTGCACATCCAGCAAGTCTGAGGTGCTAAAAGACGTGAAGCAAGAACACAAGAATAATGCCTGGGACCTTCTCCTTCTTGAGAAAGATCTGGACATGAGAAGACAGGGGAAATAACCCTGCTAAGGTACTAAGATGAAAAAATTTAAAACTTCCATATTAGGGGTATACATGATTAACACTGGGACAGAAAGCACCAATGAAATCTATCATAGCAGGAAATTTTCCCCCTTTTCTGACATAGTTATAGTCCCGCCTCAGTGTATTAATGCTGAAAACAAACACAGTCTCATTCTTTAGCCTTGCAATTTATATTTTGTTAAGGAATTTAAATAAAATTTAATGTTCGTTGAATCAATTTGGATAATAGTTCTAAAAAACCACATTTCTTTCAGGGGAAACACATCAGAGAATTACACCAATTTTGGTTTTAGGAATCTCATATATCATCCATTGTCAGAACAGATGAAGTAAACAGCATGAGAGCATCTTGAATCATTTGAAATGTGTGGTAAAGGCACTAATGATCACATAAACATAGCATATAATTATTTCTACTTATAAAGGGACAATATTTCAATAGTATTTTTAAAGGTCATATATTTTGTGATGAAATATTCACTTGAAAAGAACTTGAGTGTTTGAACCACAGTTTACCTGCGTCTTTGAGCAAATTAACAGCAAGTTGACTTCAACTCATTGAGGCTTTCTTTCCATCCTGCCCACAGCAGGAATCTCTCTGAGAGTGAGTAGGCTGTTTTACAACTGAAACCTTAATTTGAGACAAACAGATGTAGTGTAAAACTAGCAAGTTGTTTTGTTTTGCTACTGAAAGAAAAAATAAAAACCCCACAGATTATCATGCTGACTACTTTAGCTACAATCAATAATTTGAAATTCACCTTTAATTTACCTGTAAACACTTGTAAGTCCTTACAAGTTTTATAAGCAACACCACCACAACTGTCCAAATCTCCAGAGAATGGATTACCCTATTCTAAGAAAAAAATTATAGAATGAGGATTCACTTTTCAGCTATGCTACATCTGGAGTCTTATGACTGAGTCAATGTTCAAATTGTTTGTGCTTCATGGCAGAAGAAATACCTCAGAAAGACAATCTGAGCTGCAAGAACCATATAGCAACACATAGCACCACATAATACCCAGTGCAGAGTACTGGCAGGAGAAATATTAAAAATGCCTTTTCTCCAGAACCAAAGTGTAGGATGAAGAAAGAAGTGTTAGGTAACATTGACATCTTCAGAGGTCTTTATAAAAGTTGGATTTGTTGATAGAGCTGCTTCTTCTCACCTTCTGTCAACTGTGAACTTAAACTACTAATTCAAAAAGTGAATTTTCAGTTCAAACTCTCTTTCTTTTCTGTCTCAAGAGAATGTTCTATTCATACAACTTGAGAAATTAAGAAGAAAAATGTATTCAGCTTTTTCTGACACTGGGCATTTTGAAGATGTCTTGGGCCAATATGAAAGCATGAATTAATGAATTACTGGGAAAGCATTATGATTCTTACCTTTGAAAACTCCACTTTTGTTTGCCTTTCTTGAGACCATTCCTGTATTATGTCCATTAACTCTTGAGTATAAAGGCAAAACAATTCCTACAAGCAGATTTTACTCTAAGGGAAATGGGAAAAAATGAAGACTTATCAATTAACTCTGTGCTGAAGAAACAATTTCACATTTTCACAGCATTTCTTAAAGGAAATTTCTATTTGAAATTTACTGCTTAGTTTTTTCTCTGAATGTGTTAAAATGAAGTTGACATACTGAGACATCACTCTATTTCTATGTACCAGTTGGATGTAATAGATCAGAATTATAAGCAAATATTTATTTAAGTCTGCAACTATGCATTTAACAGTTTCTAATATTGCTTAACAGATTATACCCTAAACTAACTGACCAGAATTATCGTGTCAGCTGAGACTGACTATAAGTAAAATGTGATGTGCAGATGTCACTGTTACGTTCAGTTCACATTTTTCTTTTACAATCACTGTCCATTGTCACATTTTCACCAAAATTAGAGATGCACCCCACAAGTATGTTTTTAGTATTAAACAATGTTTTGATCAATTTCCCAAATGTGATGAAAAGCCAGTTCAGGCACTGGCAAACCAGTATATGAAAGGTTTGAAGGACTTTGCATACATCATTGGGAATTGTAAAAATCTTAAATAGTTGATCTGTACAAACCAGATTATTTTCAGAGTGATCCATGGAAGTCATGGTCCTTTGATAACAAACAAACTATAACATAATACCTGCTCCATTATTTATATAGCTTCTTTAACATGTGGTGCCCATCATGAAAGAAATGCAAGATGTCTATTAATACTTCTTGCAGACAGATGCAAGTAAGTAACAATACCCATTATATTTCTGAAGTGAATAATAGTGAAAAATATTGCCCATGAGTGGAATCTGTCACCCTCTAGAGGTACCTATTTATTTCTAATGGTTACTGAGAAAAATAAAAGCTCATTGAGTGTGAAGGTGCCCAATCTATGAAACATGAACTCCATCCTTGTGGGAAGATAAGCCATTTGAAAAATTTAACCTTACCAAGGTAAGGACCTTGATAAAGATTGCAATTACAACAAGACACAAAATTAAGGAAGAGAACTTGAAGAAAATAAGATTGGAAGACCAGCAAGGACTAAAAAACATAAACTGGTTTTGATTATCCTTTTGTAGAGTTGTAACGTTATCCAGACAAGGCACAAGGGTAATCAGCATATAAGACAAAAGGAATGAATTTTGAAAAGGAAGAAAATATAGGAGATGGATTCAGAGACTGACAGTACTCTTTGTCATCTGCTCATCCTTCACTGAGATGGGCTAAATAAAAGATCTCTATTTTACAAGGACAAATAAGAACACAAATAAATTTCCTGTTGCATTATAGTAAACCTTCAACTAAGCTATTTATTTTCATGCTGGTAAGCAATTTTGCATAAAAGATCTTCTACTCTAAAATGTAGTCCCTAGTGAATTTTGTACAAGCTAATTATGGATTGGTGAAAAATAAGATGAGAAGTGCTGACACAATCTTAAATAACAGCATGCTAGACTAAAATGCCTAAGTTGGATAACAACTTCTGAAACTTTGCTCATTGGTGTGTACAACATTGGCTTTTAAGCAAATGTAGCTGTTTGCAGCTCAGCAACATAGCTAAAGAAATGTTATAGTACCTAAAACTATACTAATGTGATTAGAATGTCACACTCAGATCAGTATGCCATGCATTGTGCATACCCACAGTATGAGTGGTACATGCACCATGAAGATTAGGGTTTAAGTAATGAAGCAAACACGAGTGTTATCTGTTTTGTATAGTTCAGGACTGCAGAAGGGACATTATTGACAATATTCAAGAAAATGTGTTGGGAAGCTGAGGATTGAATGAAGAGCTTCTCGTACCCCGATTAGTGTCTTGAACTTCTCTCATATTCTTCTGGTTTTGTTTTTTAGTTTGATTTTAGGAAGTTTTTTGTATCTTTGCTTTATTTTAAGACTATCACATTGTTTTTTACTTATTCACTGTTTTTGTTGAAATAAATTCAAATAACTTTTGCAGACTAAGGGGAGTTGGTACTGAGTCTCTAAACTTCAAGCTTAGCAGTGCTTATTTGTACAGAGAAAAAACCTGAAGCTAAATTTATGAAAGGAGTATTTACTAAATTTAATTTTGCATACATCATTGGGAATGATGAAACACAAAAGAGAACAAATGTCTCTTTACTTATCCCTTATGATCACTTCTTAATTCTGTTGGAAATATTAAACACACTTTCTTGGGCATCTTGGCAGGGAAATTAAATTCTGTCTGTGCAGCTGGACATAGTTTGAGTTTGTCAAGGGAAAAGAACCATAGTTTTCTCAGAGCTGAAAGCAAGCAGTAAAATGTGAAGGTAAAGTCTAAGCATACCGCTGAGGTATAGGATTACTTGGATAAGATGTTCACTGCCTTGTTTATTTGTTTATTTTCTCAGATATCTAGCCTCTGACATGACTTCACCTCTGGAAGAGCAGAGCTTGTTAACATACTAAATTTGTATGTCCTTCTCTTGAAAACTTATGTTCCTTGGGAGGAGAGCTGGCAACCATGCTGATGTGGTTATCATCCACTGCTGATACAGTCACTATTTGGATGGTGCTCTGTGTTTCTTGAGTGGAAAGATGAAGACTACATCCTTAGTAAGACATCTGCACAAAGGGCAGGAGGGCTGTTGCATGAACATGCCACGGTTTAAGAGCACCAAGGGGTCTCTCACACTTTTGTGTGTAGAGGATAGCAGTTCTTTCATACAAAGAAATAACATTTAGATGAACATATCAATCATTGAACTAAGGAAGTTTCATCTCTGTAATCATTGAGGGCAGAGAGGAGATGTTTCCATTTTTTTTCCTACATGCAAAGATGAGATCTAGGAGAGTTGTAGTTATGAAAAAAGCACCAGTTGAGCTTCCCACTTTTCATCTATTTCCCTTCCTCTTAGTAAATGCATGTAGCCTTAAGCTTAGCAATAATCGATGCAAAGTTAAATATTTATAAACATTATTTAAAATATCATCTGCACTTTTATCATGTATGTTTACGCTAGATAAGAGGAAATGTTTTCAGTCAAATGGAAAAAAAATCAACATTCTATTTCCTGTAAAGAGAGTAAATTATCTCCCATTGAATATAATGTGCAGGAAGCTTCCAAAAGCTTCAAGATCATCTAAACAATCACATATCTGAGACAGCTGCCAACCCTTTTTTGACTTTAAAAGAATCAGCTCCACTGTTTTCTGGAACATCTAATCTCTGGTAGATTAATTCCATGGAAACACATTCCAGTAGTTTAATCTCTGCTTCATTGGATTTCTTGAAAAAATAAATGATAGGCTTCTGAGCACTGAGGTTTTAGATTTTTACCTCTTTATTTCAAATGAAACCAAAATATAATAGTGTTAGACCTAGAATCTAGGTCCTTAAATATGCTTCCAACACTTGAAGAAGTATTTCACTTTAGAAAAGGACATTGCATATTTCAGGAATTATTATGGTGTACATTGTACTGATCCTAATATTGCAGACATGTACAAGCCCAGAGTTGAAGACTTGACTGATTGAACATTGATAACAATAGTTTCAGTGGAGCCAATTATAAGGTTAATCATGCATATAATCATACATGTAAATGTTTGCATGCACAGGTATATTATTACAAAATTCATTTTCATAAATGCTTGTATCCTGTCCCCATTGAGATTCTATTTCTGGATCCTATATGTGAAGAAAAACTGAAACAGAATTTGAACCTTTCAGAGTTTCCACTTTATGAACACTAGAGCAAAGAAAGTGTGAAACAGAAAAGTGTAGACACCTTTATAAAAAGAATTCATAACAGAAAATCAGAATGGATTGATGAATGGATTCTGCACTGCAGCATTTTCATACAGGGCCTTGGATTAAATTCTGATTATAAATTATAGTCACTTATTAATAATAGTTATGTCTCATTTTACATAAACACCTGCTGAAAACTCATTGGGAACAGCCATTTTTCAGTTGTTCCTCTATAGGGCTGTGTATATCTTCCATTTAGGTAATCTTCACAAAAAAAAAAAATGGAAATGCTTCCAAAAACTGTGTTAAAAATGAATGCAAAACACAAAAGCAAAATTCATTTATATCTGTCCTTGTTATTACTCAGAAAGTGTGGGATAAATCACACTGTCTCTCACTGTTCACATGATCTGCATACAGCTAATATTTTAAGCACAGAAATACAGAAATGTGAGACTACATGAAACTACTGCAGATTCACCAAGAAAAATAATAATTATTTGTTCTCTTTAAGATAGTCTTGAGATAATAGCCATGATCTTACTTCTATTAAATAAAAGTAGGATATCTGTTTACAGAAGAGGACCCAGAGGGGAAATAAAGATGTAAAAAAACTTGTTTGATTTATAAAGTTCTGTGACTTAGAATACCAGCTCGGGATTCTCATGACAATTTTACAGTCAGAATAATAAACAATTTTCATCTAGATCAACTGACGAATTCCAAATAATAACTTGTTCATCTCAAGCAAGTATTCATTTGACTCCCATTGCCAGTTTAACAGTTACCCTGTGAATAAAGGAAATTATAATTTTTTGCTACATCATTTATATTACTAGTGAAATATTTAAGATATATTTGTAATCTTTCCCATAGGAAAATTTCTAAATGTATTCATCTGATTTTCCAGGGGTTTTGGTCTCTTGACAAAGATGATAGTGATATCTTGTCTTAAATTCTGTGAAATAGTGATCACCTGCTCACATACAGTTGGATACATTGTTGCAGCCTTTGTGGTAATAAAAGCTTTTATTTAAAATCCTCTAATGAGCCATTGAGGAAAGGATATGAGTAGTATTTGAAATTCAGTTCATATGACCTTGACAGCCAACACAAAGCATGGGAGAGGAGCACACAATGAAACCAATATGGAAAAAAAAGGAGCCTTTTAAACATATCCTACTGAGAGAGAGTTTTTCTCTTCATCTCTCATTCACAATGAAAATGGATTGAGGTAAAATGAGTTTCCATATCCTCACATATGGACCAGTGTATTCACCAAACTCCCATTTCATTTACTACAGCATCATAAGGGGATCAAAATGGATTCACTGGAAAGTTCATAGTAAATATGCATCCACAAGTCCAAAAAGTTAAAGAAATGAACATCGGAAAAGCGTATACATGTTTCAATATCCTCTTGAGTGAAACTCGTTTTTCCGGCTAAACATCTTATAATAGGTCACTGGAATGCTTCTGACACCAGGCTAAAATGGCCAGGGGTCCCTTCTCTAACTTTCCCCAATTTTCTCACATGGAACCTAAATTACCTAACACTTTCTTGAATGGATTCCACCGTAATTCAATAAAATGTACTAAGGGGAACTGAGGAGCAATACTGGAGCAAGTTTGATTTCAGCTACCACCCACCCTTTAATTGCTTCAGTGTCTGAAGTCTCTGACCATTTAATCTTTGAGGCACTAATAATGTGCCTAAATGATCAGTTACAAGTTTTTAAAAATTGCCTTGTGTACATGCATTAGGAGCTTTTGGTAGGCTGCGGTGGGAAGGAGTTGCTATAGAAACACCACCTTAACACACTCCATTCACTGATGGCTATAAAGAGATACAATGGTCCCTACATAACTGCTACTAATCCACATGATATTCGAAAATTGCCAGTTTTTTTCTCTCAAAATTCTTACTTGCAATGCCAGGGGAACTCCCCCTCCTTCTCTGCACCTTAGCCTCCAACCTCTCCATTCAAACCTTCCCAGATGGAACTTAGCTTGAGTATCTACTTGCCTGTGTTATTTTGTTCTGCTTCATGCAGGCAGCTGAATTCAGCTGTGATCTACACAATATGAAAAACTCAACAAGATTAAATAAAATCAGCTGCTTTGTCAGAAATACTTATGCAACCAACTGGCAAAATATGTTGAGAGCATTAGTGTGGAGTAATGCTTGGAAGAAATGAACCTTTTTTATTTCCTGTAGCTTTTCCTATCTGATTCAGACTGCTGAAAAACTGCTCTCCCATCCATTGATCCACTTTACCTTCTTTCCAGAATTTCTCTCCTTAATCTGTTGGGTAATTAAATGTGTCCTTTCAGCCATTCCTTATTCATCTTTTAACATTCTCAACATTTAATCACCTGTAGAGGATAGAAGTAAATGCACAGTACTATTAATCTTTCTTGATTGTAATTGTGATTCAATTTGAGATGACAATCTCTGAAGAAAATTCAAAAATTAAATCTACCCAGGACCAAAACTAAATTCAATATATCTTGTGGAGTTTACCACAGTCAAACCTTAAAGCATTAATTCAGGAGGTAGACAACCTGACTTCTAGATTATCCTTAGCTTGGAGAGAGATATAAACATAAAAGAACATAATGGCCTTTTTTTCTCCTTCAGATTGTTTTCTATTCTATTAAGGTAAGCCAAAAAAACCAAACCAAAACAAAAACAAAACAAAACAAAACAAAAAAAAACCTAAAAAAACCCCAAAAACCACAAAAACAAAACAACCAAAAAAAAAAGAGCATGCATTTGAAGCAGAATAATTAGAGAACTTATCTAGAATAAATTATCACAGCTAGATTGTCTTCCAAGGCCATTGAAGCAAAAGAGAGAATTTAAACAGTATTTTTCTCTGCAGATTTTATATATCTGCTTTCTTCTGCTTACTAAGATTGCAGATGGTTCTTTTTGATTACTTTGGTTAGTGACCTTCTCCTTTCTAGATGTGAGCCACTACAGTGTCTTTTGGCTACTATCTGGGCTCGATATCTGAAGTGTTAAGAATTCCAACTTCCAGATCAATTTCCTCCTTTAAAAAATTCCCAAATCATGTAACTAAAAGGAATGTATTAATTTCTTGGTCTGTAAACAATTGTTAAATTATTCCTTCCATCAGAAGTTTCCATTTAACTGATTGCCCTGTTTTGGACTGGGATAAAGTTAGATTTCTTTTTAGCTGTTGCAGGGCTGTCTTTTTTTTATTTAAGATGAGAAAAAACTTTAGTAACATGCTAATCTTTTAGTTGTTGTTAAGCAGTGTTTACACAAAGTCAAGAACTTTTCAGCTTCTCACAGCACCCCAGCCATGAGTGGACTTGGGGGCACAAGAAGCTGGAAGGACACACAGCCAGAAGAGCTGACCAAAACTGGCCAAAGAGATATTCCATACTGTACGATGTCATCCTCATTTTATAAACTGGGGGGAAAGCTGCCTGGGCGTTGCTTCTTGGAAACTGCCTGGGAATCAGTGGGTAGGTTGTGAGTAACTGCACTGTGCATGACATGGGTTTGATTTTTTTTATTTGTGTATCATTAATATTATTTGTCCTTCCTTTTCTGTACATGTAGCATGCCATAGTATGTACAGAGGATAATATAGTGTATACTATATATCTATGGTAACCTTTTCTGGGTTTTATGTGTATATAGTATGCTGTAAAAAAAGCTGTCAAAAGTCTATGATTGTGCTCTGGTTCCAGCCAAGACAGAGTTAGGTTTTGCAGTAAGCAGAAGGAGGCATGGCTAGAACCCAGAGATTATTCTATGCAATTCATATCAGTGTCAGGGGTAGGGAAGGAAGTTTCTTCTGAGAAGAAGTGATTCCTTCCAGTCAAGCCAGTGAGGTGGATGGAGCAGTGGGGTAATGCTGGTCACAAAGGGAGCAAGCAGTGGCTTGGCACTGGCCCTGAGCTGACGGGAGCTGTCAGGAGCTGTCAGGATGGTGTGGCTGGGGCTGGCTGAGCTCTG
Source organism: Molothrus aeneus (assembly GCF_037042795.1). Lineage (NCBI taxonomy): Eukaryota > Metazoa > Chordata > Aves > Passeriformes > Icteridae > Molothrus > Molothrus aeneus. The sequence continues at coordinate 100,668,427 of NC_089648.1, forward strand.
TGGTGATTAGTTTTGCATGTGAATCACTCTCTCTTTTGTGCATTTTTGTTATTAACATTGCTGCTGTTACTGTTTCTTCTTCTTATCTCAGTGCTGTTTCCAGTAAACTGTTCTTATTTCAACTTTCTTTACCTCTTTTCCCTCCAATCTTCCATTCTATCCTGACAAATGGAATGGAAGGATAGGAGGTGAAAGTGAGCATGCAGCGCGTGATTTGGAGAGTCTAGATTTTTTTATTTGGGAGCACTAAATTGGAAAGTACCATTCCTAAACCATAACAGATAGGTAAAAGTTATTTTGACAAAATAATTTTTTCTGTAATGAAGCTGTAAAAATATCATATGTTTTTAATGTGAGGAAATAAAAAATATTTTCATTTTGTGCTTTCTTTATTTTAACTGTGAAAACTGCTTTGATGGTAATGGTACATTATCTTACTTTTAGCATGGCTACAATTTTAGAAAAATAACTTCTTTTTAAGATTCAACAAAAATTGTTTTTAAACAGTTGTTGCAATGCCTTATTTTCTTGAGGTAAAACTTCTTTATATATAAATGTAATAACTTATCTCTTAATAGTACCGGAACTTTTTTAACACAAAAAAGAAAAATAATAGAACAGAGGATGAAAAAAGGATTCTTATTTAAAGGATTAAAATATAAAGTCATTAAAAATTGAAGATAAAATCATTTAATCCATCTAGTTTGTGCTCTTTATAAGCAATGAGAATGGGTTGCAAGAAACCAAAGTGTTCCATGAACTTAGTTTCATTCATATAGGAAGAAGGATAACCTTACCCAATATGATTAATCTGAAAAAATTGTTGAATGTCAGGTTCTTTAATGTCATCTCACCTTATTAAAATGAGACACATATAAGTGTTGTGTTAAAAAATACCAACAGTTTTTACATGAACCCTACCTAGGCTGATTTATACAATATTAAGAGCAGCTGCAGAATTCTTTTTCTTTGAAACTTAGATAAGTGATATCTCACTATCCTATACTATTAGGAAGCAGTCTCTGGTCTAATGTAACAAGAATTATCTCCTGTCATATTACTTCTCCTTTACTTTTGTGCTTTATTTCCAATTTCAGAGATGTTTTCGTAGCTCAAAGACTTCTCAAATGGTGTGAGTGCACAGTTCCCACTTCTTTCTCACATTGAATCATTGCTTATTTATTCACCTCAAGAAGTGGTTGACACCACACTTGAAAATAATAACTTTTTTAAACATTCTCACAGTAAAATTGTTGGCTTTCTAATGCTCTCTATATTTTTTGAGAGGAACTAGTGTTATACTAACCTGTTAGACATTACTATGGAAAATATAAATCACTGCCTTTTCTTATCACTTATTTTTATGCTTATAACAATTTAAAGAGATAGCATGAAAACATGGCACATCTCACTCTGGACACAAAATTAAAAATAATAGTAATAGTAGTAGTAGTAGTAGTAAAACAAGAAACAAACAACTGACCAAAAAAGCCTAACCAAAAACCTCAACCATCTAAAAAAACTAATTTCTTCTCAGTTTACTTTTGCCACTGTTTAGACCTGAAACACTGAACATATCTTTTCCAGTTGTTGGTAGGATGGGAAACAAAAATTTAAGACAGTAATTACTTCACCTCTGGTGTGCCATGAACACAGAGTTTTGAAGGAATTTTGCAGTTAACTGTTATCCTGACTGTGCAATGGTAACTGGTTGTGTATGATCAGTAAATTAATATTCCTGCTAAGTAACCAGACAGCTTTTGAGCTTGATCAGAAATTGAAAGGATTTCTTTGATACTATGTTTTTTTTAATATTAGACCATTAAAATTATACTGTACTCTATACTCAATGAAAAAAGAAAAAAGACAGTTATTATGTCTGTAATCATTACGTGATTTTGAAGGTTAATTGGTAATAAAATCTGAAATGTCCAAGCTGTTACAATCATAACTATTATATCAGTTTTAGAACAAAGATCACATAACTAGTGAACTATAACAGACCTCCCAGTTTTTATGAAATATGTCTCAGGAGGTCTGTTAATCTCTTCTGGGCCATCTGTCCTATTTGAATCAGAGAAGATAAAGACTTTTTGGGATCAGGGAGAAAGTAGGTCATTGCATTCTGGGACATATCTAACTTAGGTAGAAATATCCATGAGGGGCTGTTAAACAAGGATCATTGAACAGGACACATGAATGACTAGAAGTCTGGCTAGAAGACTCCTAAAAGTACAATTCTTTACACAGAATTTTACCACAGCTTGCTGAAGTTAGCAAGAGAAAGAAAAATTACAGTGATTTCAGTTTGGATTCCCTACACTTTATCAGAAATTACTTCCCTCATCTTCATGAGATTTGTCTTGCCCATTGTGCTTTTTTTAATTAAGAAAAAAAAGGCCTTTTCATGTAAGTATGTACTGAAAAACGGCAATATAATTTAATTAATTTATTGGTCTCAATTATTTAGTCTCTGGCAGAGAAAGAGATTTTTGTTGTTCTTTTACTTTTTTTTTCCCCACTAAAAAGTGTATTCATGGTATAAAAATTCAAACAACCACTAGATAAAACAGCAATATTTAACAAACCACAGAAATATGATAATGAAATTTACAAAAGTTAGCAGCTACAGGCAGTTTGTATTGCCCTGTAGAAGAAGGTCCCAGAAAGGGTCTGGCAAGTTCAGCTCCTCACCAGCGTTGCCCCTTGGTGCTCTGCTGTATCCGTGCTCCCGTAAGGGCTAATCCTCACACTCATTCTGTCTCCACTACTAGAATGGCTTGCTGTTGGCTTATCAGTCTACCCCTGGGAAGAAGTACACAGAGACTTCTCTTTAATTGGGACTATGCATTTCAGAACAGCTCGAGATATTTTAATGGCCTCCTAGATATCAGTAGGGAACCATACGTTTCATCAGGTTCAGCTATACAACAATGAACAACCTTTTCAGAGCCTGTCAGGGACAGGGAGTTTAGACTGCTGTATGTGCATTTGTTTCTCTTTGAATGCTCCATCTCTCTGCAAGTAATATTGTCCAACAAGGGAAAAGGACTTTTTTATTATTTCAACCCTAAACATCAAAAGCTGTCTCTCATCTTTTCCCCTTCAACTTAGTACAAATAACCAACTAGTCAAAGAGCAAGAACTGCCTTAAACAAACTGCAAAGGAATCAGAATAGCCAAAGATGTAAAAAAATCTGAGCTTCAGATATGGCTCCCTGATAATAACATTGTTATGTTAAGCCACTGGGTTGACTAGACTAAAATATCATACTGAACCTTGCTTTTAAGTACATCATTTCAGAGGCTGAATTTCAGACTTCAGCTTTTCTAAACTGTGAAACCTCTATGTACAACATAGTTAAAATATTGTTTTTAATTTAATTTGTTAAAAGCTCTACTGCTTTTAGCTTGCACCTCATAATACAGTGCAACATTTGATTATATTTATGTAAAAATAATTTACACAGGAAACCGTCTTTAAAACTACCAGATATACTGATAGCAGAGCTCTCAGTATTCCCAAATATTCCCAAAGCAGTATGCTTCACATCATCTCAATAACACAAATATACAAGCAAACAAGAAAGACATGGTGCTTTATGCAAACCTAGGTATATTTAGTTCTTACTCTTGCAGCTGAGCACTGTTGAACTAGTAAGTGTGTGCAGCGGGAAGATTCTCACTGATGAGAGGCCACTTTCACTACAAGAAAAGAAATCCAAACACTGAAAACCCCAGATACTTCATTATGTTACTTTGGCTTGTTGAGGTGCTGTGTATAAGCTACACCAGTGTAACAGGGCCATATTATACTTTCATCTGATGGCAAATGTGATGTAAAACTTCTCCCAAAGACCCAAATGATGGTTTTATGTTTGTTTTTTTTTTTGTTCCTTTGAAATTAGATGTTTTATTTCTTGTTTGCAGTAGGTTAAGATTCACATTAACTTAGTTAAAACACCTCTCTAAGGTGTCATAAGTCAATTATATGTCTTAATCTGTATATCCTGGACTGATATGCATTTAGGAAGGATCTAGAGCCAACACCTGGTGGTTCTGTTACTGTCTATCCTTGCTCTAATAAATTTGTTAATTATCTCAGAGATGAAAGGAGGCTATAATATATTCTAAAGTCAGAAGAGACTGGACGGCAATATTGATGGCTGAGCTTTCAGACCTCCTGAAAACATTCAGTTCACCTTACTTCATCTAAGGCTTATTTAAAGATGATCTGGCAGCAGGTGAGGACTAAAATGAATTTTCCATGGGTGTCAGCCTGTTTTGAATGCATCCACATTCGTCAGGTCACCAGTTGCACTGTCACCAGCAGCTGTCAGTTCTCGTGCTCCTGGACTTCCTGTGACCAGGCAGCAGAGAAAGTGTCACCTTTACTTAAGGTAAGGATGACCAGATTCCTAAATACAAGTGTCATGGAACATTACTTTCAGATGTTAAAATTTCATGATCTTAGCATATCCTTGGATTCTTTTGGAAAAACTGGACAAGAATGCATTTTGTCAAGGGCTATCACACTGCATGCTATTGTAGTTGGAGGCTTTAATGTCTTGAGGAGGATTGCAGATAGTAGTAGGAGGAGGAAAGCAGGAGGAAAAGAGAAGGTGCTCCCAAAGACTTGAGATAATCCCAGGAGTGAAGCCTCTAGATGATGCTAACCTGTACAGGGTTTAGATATTTGGTTGTGATATGCTCTCATGCCCTGCTTTGTTTAGCTCATTAAGGAAAAGATGAACGTGCTCTTGCCTGGAGGAAATCTGGCTAACGTCTGTTGCTTGTGCCATACCAAAAGGGCTTCACTCCTCCCAGTGTGTGCAGAAACACAGAAACAGAGGGAGGCTGATGTCTGAAGGCCAGACTTTCAGTGTTTCTCCAGCCATTACAGAGAACTTACACTGGCTTCAGCAAGGCTCCCGACCCTACAAGAGCACCCCACAGCCGTCTGTAGGGTCAGTGTGATACCAGTAATTCTGCTGCTCCATGTGTGCTGAGAAAGGCTGGATATTCCCATGAGAAAGGACCTGTAGGAATATGACACTGTTTGTGAGAAAAATCAGGTGTAAAAATTTAGGCCCAAATACCTTAAGGCATTCTTACAAAACTTTCTATATTGCAGTGTAATTATGACTAAAAATCCATTTTTTAGTGACTTTTATATAGCTAGTGTTTCCATAGCATTCAGCACTTAAAGTTCTCATGGATTCTGCCTATGTTATAGCTACTTAAGAGCCTTAAAGCTAATTATTATTTTAAATTATATTTTAAGGATTAGGTAGAAAAGAACTTGTGTTTCTGCCTTCCTTTGTCTCAGAAGTCTGACCTAGCATGAAAAATAGATTGTGTTTGTTCCTACAGAAAACAACCTCAATCCTGGCTTAGAGGAATCAAGTAATGCAGCTAAAAAAGGTCATAATTTCCCCAGCATGTGTGGAAAATGATACATAGAACACATCTATTTTGCATTTATGTGCAAAAATTACAACAGTAGCAAAGACAGCAAAATACCCATCCTTTTAAAAAGGGATCTGGAGAACAAAAAGCTCTGAGCTTCCCCAGCACTTCAGCTTGGGTCTTTTCCTACTCTTCCTTAAAGTGTGACAATTATAAAATTATTTCAGTGGACCTCTGTTTTGTCATTAGCTTTTGTCATTCCTCCTCGTCAATGAGGAATGATTAAAATCACCCCAGGAGAGGTAAAGCAGCAGTGAAGGACTTGTGTGTACTCCGAAGTATTTTAAACTGGATGCATAACAGATGAAATAAGTTGCCCATAAGGGCAAATAAAAAGAACATACATTTTAGTTGTTTTACAAAAGGGAAGCTAAACTATGTACAGTACAAATTCTTATGAGTTCTTTTCCAGGAAGAAAAATCAGCCAAAATTTTCAGAGTATTTTAGACATTATTTTCATTCTTTTTTTATTCTCAGTTTATCTTGTTCCCTTGACACAGTTCCTGGATGCACTGCCTTAAATACCATAAAGTGTCACATGCATATGATTTCCTCTATGTACAATCTTCTTCAACAATGAAAGATCTAATTTCACCATTTCTGCTATCTGCAGTGAATTTTTTTCACACAGCTCTAGATGGCAGTGCTGATAAACAACTAGTACACTCAGAAGGGATATATTTTACTTGGTGAACTGCTACAATTGATTTGAAGTCTTAACCTTTCCTCCACTTACCCTGTTTCCCACTCTACCACCTGCAGCCCTATAAACAGAAAAGACTTGCATGATGGAAGCCATCTGTACAGTAACTCATCTCATCAGAGTGCTGAAGAGCTGTTCTGCTCAAGTGTTATCAATGTCTTCCAACTCACTGTGTATTTTTCTTATTGCTAAAAACAATCCCAAGCATTCTCTTTGGCAGATTAGTAAGGAATTCAAGTAGCAGATGTTCAAATCACTTTTTATTTTTTGCATATTGAATCTCCATAAGGATACCAAGATCTGTTTCTTGGTCTTTGTGCTAAGTGTAGCAGTTCAATCATCTCTTGTCTACAGACAGAAACTACGGAAATGCCTGCGAATATATTAGCTGAAAACCCATGTACATATTTAAAAAATTATATTTAGCTTCCCTGGGAAATACCAAGAATAACATAAGCTGATTTTTATTCCTATGCCCCCATGAAAAATAAATATTGTGTCACAGGGAATACCTGAGTACATGTTTACAAGCTACTGTTGCACAAACTTCCTTCAATCAAAACTCTCCCTAACGTACAACAAATAGAAATGCCTGCCTTACATTCCTCAGTATAAATTTGGCATAAAAAGTTGTCCTCTGAAGACATGAGTGAAGTTGTCTGATGGGATAAAATCTATTGGATTGGTTGGACTGCAAATCTTTGATAGCATACGTGTTCTCTGTCTTGCACAGATACAGAATTCTCATTATAATTTTTAGAATCATAGAATATGCTGAGTTGGAAGAACCACCATGCAACACCATCATACAGTCCAAATCCTGGCCCTATGCAGGACACTCCAAGAGTCACACCATGTGTCTAAGAGCATTGTCCAAGCACTTCTTGATCTGAGACAGGCTTGGTACTCTGACCACTTCCCTGGGGAGCCATCAGCTTTGTGCCATTTCCTTGAGTTCTGTCACTGGTCACACAAGTGAGGGAATCAGTGCCTGCCCTTCCTCTTCCTTTTGAGGATGTTGAAGGCCACACTGAGGTCTCCCCTCAGCTACTTCTCCAGCTGAACAAATCAAGCATCCTCAGCTGCTTTTCAAACGGCTTCCTCTCCAGACCCTTCACCATCTTTGCTGCTCTACTTTGGTCACTGTTTAATAACTTAAAGTCTTTTATATTTTGGCACCCAAAACTGCACACAGAACTCAAGGTGAGGCTGCCCCAGTGCAGAGCAGAATGGAACAATCCCCTCCCTTGCCTGGCTGGTGATGCTGTGCCTGATGCCCCCAGGACATGGTTGGTCCTCCTGCCTGCCAGGGCACTGCTCATATTCAATTCATATTCAACTTGCCACTGACCAGGACCCCCAGACCCCTTTCCACAGTTCTGCTCTCCTGTTGTTTGTTTCCTGGTCAATACACACAAACCAGTATTTAGCAGAATCCAGCACTTGCCTTTGTTAAACTTCATTCAGTTGGTGACTGCCCAACTCTCTAATTTGTTAAGGTCTTTCTGCAAGACCTCTGCCCACAAGCAGGTCAACAGCTTCTCCCAAATTAAGGTCATCTGCAAACTTAATGTTTCTTCAAGTCCTGTGCTTAAGTTGTTAATGAAGATGTTGAAGAGATGTCGAAGAGAGCTGGGCCAAGGGTGCTGCCCTGCAGAGATCCATCAGTGTCTGGTTGCCAGTCTGATGTCACTCCCTTCACCATAACCCTCTGTGCCTGACCTGTGAGTCTGTTGCTCACCCACCATGCAACCTGGTTATCCAGTTGTGTGCTGGAAGGCTACTACAAGACACAGTTTCAAAAGCTTTGATGAAGTCCAAAAAGATGTTATCTACTGGCTTTCCTAAACTAACTTGTGGGGCTTCATTATCATAGAAGGAAATCAGGTTCAACAAGCAGGACTCTTCTCTCATGAGGCCATGCTGGTTGTGACTGGCTGCACTGTCCTCCAGGTGTTTTTCAGTACCTCCTAGAATAATCTTTTCCATGACTTTACCAGTCACTGAAGAGACCAGAACAAGTAACTTTAGGTACATAGGTATTAGGTAGGGTTCTTTTAGAAAAATATATAGTGCCATGCAAGGTTCTAAAGCATTTTTATGGGATCTTCTACACTGGTAAATCTTAGAGCACCCTCAAGCATGATTTTGGCACGTGTTGGCTAGGACTTGCCCAGCAATTTCCATAGCTTAGGGGTAAAGACCTTCCACAAATTGTTACCAATGGTTAATTTGCATTTAGAAAACTTATTTTGGAGGCAGTGAAATTATACTAGCATGCCCACATATTTTTCTGTGCCAGTGACTTCAGTGCTCCAATATATTCTTGGACAGGATTAATTTTCTCTTACAGAAATAATCTAAATTGTCAATGCTTTCCTTCTTTAAAGAAATAACATCATTGCTTTCAGACTACAAGTTTATGAACAGACATAGGTACTGCAGTTTCAGAATCCAGACAAAAAAAGAAGAATAAAGGAAGTTGTTGGAATCATATGAGTGTGAAGCTGATGAATAGTCTGGAAAAGGAATCTTATGAAGATTGGCTGAGGGAGCTGGGTTTGTTTATCCTGGAGAAAATGAGGCACAGGGAGAACCTTATCACTGTCCACAACTGTCTAAAAGGAGGTTGAATCCTGGTCACAGTCAGTCTCTTCTCCTCAAAGTGATAGGACAAGAGGAAATGTCCTTAAGTTGCATTAGGAGAAGAGTAGATTAAATACTTATGAAACTGACATCACTGAAAGAGCCGTCAGTCATTGTAATAGGCTTCCCATGGCAGGGGAGAAATTGCCATTCCTGGAACTGTTAAAAAAGGTGTGAACGTGGCTCTTGGAGATATGGTTCCATGGTGATTGTGGTGGTACTCATGTGAAGTGGTACTTGTGGTGGAGTTTACGGTTGGACTTGGTGACCTAAGAGGTCTTTTCCAAATTTAATGATTCGATGATTCTGTGGTTTATACCCATCATTCTAAGGAATTTTTGCTGAAGCATGAGGAATATTTGAGATTTTTTTGAGAGATATTTTTTGAGAAGGTCTAATATTTATTAATATTTATTAATATATATATTACTAAATAATATATATTTATTATGTCTAATATTATTAAAATCAAGATAATATCAATCAAATAAGATTTTATTCCTTGAGCGTGATACAGAAGAATGCTGATGTTTGGTCAGAGAAGGTTTTTAACTTGGAAATCTTGGATGTCTACCACATGGTGAAAAATAAAACATATAATCCTTGTGTATCTTGATTTACTGACATTAAAATTACCACAAAATGAACACTATACAAAACTACAGAAATAATTTTATTCTTCACAATCTTTAAGATCTTTCAGGAAATTTCTCAGCATAACTAAAAATCATTATATTTGTTTTCAGTTGCCTTGTAGGGTTAACCTATAGCTTTAACAAAATATCAAGGTATAGAGGATCATAATTTGGCAAATACACTTCAAATCCTACTGGATCCATGTGCTTCAGAGCCTTCTTAGTTGAATGCTACTTAGCTGAGTTTCTGATCAAGTTTCTTGAAGGGAATTACTCTGTAGCTCACATGCAAAGGTGTCTGATAACTATATGTAATGATGGCTACAAAAGGACAGAAGTGTAGGTACTATTTGAACTTTATCTGCCCAAGAACAGAGCTTATCTGGATAATACAAGAATAGACCTTATTGCAACATGAAATCTGCATATTCAACTCATAAATAGTGCAATGAAACTAGTTTATAATACAAAATTGCAAGGTGTAGCTATATTCAGGCCTGTTGGAAGTATTATCAGTAGATAAAAGTCACCATTTCTTCTGTTGTGTTCAACTCATAAAAGTGATGTTACATGGGTTTTATCACTATTGACTAGAAAGCTAATACTTTTTTTTTATAACTATTCAAAGCTATTTCTGACTAAAGAAAAAACATTTCCTATCTGAAGAAAAGAAGGAAATTGCTTTCTCTCTTTCAGGATATTCCTGCAGTCAGTTCCTGCAGTTAGGCAAATTGTATCGTTTTTGAAACTCAAAACATTGTAGATATTGATCACTTTTGATGAAGATTCTGATGGGAAGTCTTCTGAGAGTCAGTTGGGACTGAAAGGAAGCTATTGCAGTTTTGGAAATATCATGCCTAAAATACAGTTTTGAAGTAAAATATATATAATAGATATCATACACTTTCTGTAGAGATTGCACACTCATGCTCTAAGATTATTCCTCTGCTCATAAGACTAGTATGAAAAAGCTTTGGAAAACCTTGGCATTCAATATTAAGGTAAAAGACCCACAGCAGAGTGCTGCAAATATCCACATATACACAAGAGGATGCCTTGACAAGATTTTAAATTTTTGTTTCAATCACTGTACAAATGAATTTTCCTGGTTAATATTTATTCTTTGGGAATGGAAACAAATAGCTGTTCTGGTCAACCACAGTAAGATCATTCTCAAGCTGCATTTCATTAATAAGACACACAATTCCTCTCAGACACATATAAGTCTAAATAAATATACTATGCCCTGTGTTTGCTTGTCTGAAACAGGCATAGCAGAAGGATGTATGAAATATCTTAAATGATGACAACCTTTTTGATTCTTTTGGAAGTTTTGCTTTATAATTTCTTAATTTTATCAGCTAAAGATTTTCTCAAATCAAGCTAAAAATTTCTGCTTAGAGAGAATGCTCATTCCTTCTTATTCTGCCCTTGTTGGCTAATGAGAATAATTGGTCCCCATCCTCTTATAACATTCCTTTATGTATTTGTAGGCAGTTATCATGGCTCCCAAGTGGTCATTATGTTTAGTTATTGAACATCTGCTCAAGAGTTTATTGATGCTGTAGATAGTACCATCTCTGCTGGGAGTAATAGCACATTGCACTCTGTGGCCATTCAGGGAGCCCTACCTGCAGGAAGGTCACTCAGTAGTAAATCCGAAACACCTAAAAAATACAAAGTCCTTACCATGAACACAAAGGTTTATATTTTTTCACATATCAGTGGATTAGGCTGTTGCAAACCTAAAAGGCAAGATTTGTTAAAACCACATATAATTGTGACAATTTTTTTTTAAGAAAAGGGGTAAGGATTTTGTTTGTATTTGATCATGTTTTCATGGTGCCTTAAAACATCAGATAAAGACTTTACTTATTCCCAGACATTTTGTACTGAATTCCTATGAGGTCTTCACATTTCTATAATACCTTCCATGCTTGAGAAGAAAATATTGCAAGCCAGACAGGTGTTAACAAGCAAAACATTCAATAGTAAACATAGTATTAATTATAAAGTTTGTGTCCTTTGTTTTGTTCCCTGCTTTGTCTCAGAGTAACTTTTAGGTAAGGAACACTTGATTTAAAGTCTACAGTAGAAAAGAGAAAGTTTTGGACAAGTTTGTAAAAAATAGAAGGTGACTTTGAGCTAAGAGTACAGTCTGGTCTACAGATAATTTCTCTTTTATTAATTAAATAATGCCAGCTACAAAACACATTTAAATCCTCCACTGAGAGGAAAAGTTTACATTACGTTTACATTGATTAGGTTAACAGCAATAAAAATTAGATGTAATAGTTCAATCAGTGGGAATTTTTAAGTGGGATAACAGGGAATGGAACAAAAAGGATTTAGGCCTTTTGGTTTCCTGAAGTTTAAGTGAAAGACACTTTCACACAGATGCAAATAATATCACACTTACAGTGTTTTGTATCATCTGTTATAGTAATCACTGTATCTACCAACATGTTTCAGTCACTCTGCACTTCCTTTTTTAGCTCGTTTTCCTTAGTCCCTAACAACATTCTGTGAATGCTATAAGGATTAGATAATTCCAGGAAGGAAGGAAGGAAGGAAGGAAGGAAGGAAGGAAGGAAGGAAGGTATTTGAATATCTAAATGAATAGTATCTGCTATTTTTAACCAGGAATATATTTTTAAATTAATTATCTGTTTTACCTTATTGTACAACTCCAAAAATGTGTGGCCATGTACCATGATAAAGATGTGACACCTAAGCTGAATATTGCTGTACCGTGTTTATGTACTGATAGAGCACTGGGGTGGTGTCTTACTCTATGTTAAAACTGCTGGCAGATTAGCAGCCAAAATGCTGAGAGCCTTCCAATCTGAAGGCATGGGGCGGGCCAACTGGCACACTATTTATGAAAGGGACATTCAAGCTATGCACATTGCTAAGCTGCCACTGTGAATGAGAAAAAGACAAGCAAAGTGTTATTGAAGCAAAGCCTAGAAAAAGAGCATCAAACAGATTGGAACAATGAGGAGCTGCTTTCAGAATGGGATCATGAAAGCCTGAAGCCCTGTGGCAAGGCTGGCAGGTGGACACATGCTGCTGCAGATCACAGCAGCAGGAAAAGCCATCAGGATACTGTACAGAGTTGGCAAGGTTGTTAGAATCCAGTTGGGGTAGATTAGA